>NC_134547.1:41981953-42299632 GCF_050624435.1 Tenrec ecaudatus
GGTGGGTGTGTGCTCTCATAAACAAGCACACCATTGGGAAAAGCTGGTGGGGAAATTCTGTGCTATGCGGTCACTGCAATTTAGAATGACTTCATGATAATAGTTAGGTGAGCCCTGGTGGAATGTGAATAGCCATTATCAGAGAGAGAGCATTGTAAAGTCAACAATGGCCGTAGGTAGGTCAAAATGTAATATCTTATCACTTGATCTCCCTTTGACCCATTTTACAGCTTAAAAAAATAAAAAGGAAGTACACATGGATTAAGCACCTTGTGAATCCCCTCTGACCATAAACCAGGGATATGAATTACCTTGCTAACAGGCACAATGTAGTGGTAAGTAGATTGCTGCAGATGCAGTTCAGTAAAAATGTATTGCCCTATCATTTGAGCTCCCTTATGATCCATTTACATTTTCTCAGGTTTTTAATACTTTATGCTTTCTTGTCTATTGATATTTTTATCTGTTTTACTTTGTTGTTCTTGTTCGTTAGTTTGTTATTTGTGATTCAATGTTTTTCTGTATATGAAATCCAGGATAGGCAAATCTACAGAGGCAGTTACTGCATTAATAATTTCTTGAGGGTGTGGCAGGGGAGGGTGGGGAAAATGGGAAGCTATTAACTATGAGTTCAAGAATGAAGAAAATGTTCTGAAATTGATTGTGGTGATGTTCGCATAACGTTTCCTGTCATCGAACCATTGAATTGTGTGATATTTGATTTATATTGCCAATGAAACTGTTGAGGAAAAGACACAACACACATTCAAAAAAAATTACTCAGTGGGGGAAAAAAGAAACACCCGACATAAGGATGGGAGGAATGCTTATGAAAAGCCTGCAATATGCAGCTGACACGATCTTGTGCGCTAAAAGCGAGGAACACTTAGAGCACCTTCTAATCATTACCCAGTATTGCAGCCTTCAATAGAGATGACTGCTCCCAGAGATGGAGACAAAAATCCTCACACTGGACCAATAGGTAACATGATGCCAAACAGAGAGAAAAGTTTCAAGTTGTTAGGACTTCATCCTGATTAATATAATTAATGTCACGCTTGGGGAGGTGTGGGCATTTATCTTGAGTTTCTTCTGAAAACATAGCAGACAATGACTAAGAGAAAGGCAGTAACACGTGCATGTTTTTTTTGGGGTGGGGGTGGGGTTGTTCCACAGCATTTCATATTCCAGAGTAATTTTTGAGAAGATGCAGAGGGGATCCGAAAAACAATAGTCCTACCTTGAATAATGAGAGACTGTTTAAATAAGGTGGTTGCCCTTGATTGGATACTGATTTGGAGTTATCAGAGTGGGGAAAGGAAAACTTATTTGGGAAAGGGTAGGGCTGGAGTTTTATAAGTTGAAAACTGGTTCTCTGTGGAACGAAGAGGCTTAGCTTTTGTCCTGATGTGAACAAATAAGTCAGTTGCAATATTCTTTTTTACTGATTGACCGCTCTGAAATTAATATTCATTTCGTTTATTAAGATAATAGACAAAACTCTTCTGGTTAAAAGTGGACTGTTGTTGCTTATTAGAATATCTCATGCCCACCCCAGCCTCCTCCCCCAGTTTTGTCCAAAAGATTCATCCAGGTAAGGAAAAAGCGGATTTTAAATAGCTCTGATATTTTCCCATTTGTTTTATCAATACTGCTACATTTCAGCATGGCCAGGCCAAATGGCTCTGGCTTCATCCCATGAATTAATGATTCTTCAAATCAATTTAATCTGGAGCCTAATAAATTTTCTTAATGACAAATCAATGTCAAAAATAATGGAAGAAGGAGTGATTCAATGTGTTTGCCCCCAAATCTCAACTCCCCTCGGCAGAGATATATTATGTGAAGGGAAGTTTTAGTGTTTTCACTTTCTACAAAGCATGACACTTTCCCCTGTGCACAGTGAATCCTCAAAGGCAAGCACAGAGAATTCCCTGCCCTTGTGCAGTCAGACACTGACATCTACATGTTAGCCTTGCTCATTCTTCTTAAAGACGAGGCCGAGTCCGCATCAAAGGATCTCAATTCTTTGACATTCCTTGAGCAGGCAAGCGAAAACAAGAATGTATGTGTGTATGTGCATGTGTATAACATACATGTAATTCTAGACAAAGTTTGCTTGTTTTCTTTGGCTGTTGTTGTTGATAAAGTATACTAGCCAAACATATACCCGGTCAGCCATTTCTACATGCACAATTCAGTGGTACTGGTTACATTCTTCACGTTATGCAGCCGCTCTCGCCACCCTTTTCCAAATTGTTCTTTCTCATTAACATGACTCACTACCCCCATGAGGAGTCCTGTGCAGCCGCTGGAGGTGCTGTGGGCAATGCGATCTCATGTAGATAATTCTTCAACAGAAAGCAACGTTCCAGGCAAGCATTCTTTAGGAAATGAGTTTTAAAGAAAGTGGCTACCCCTGACTCGAGTCTGACCGAGAATTGTCAAAGTGGTGAAGGGGCAACTTATTTGGGGAAGAGTAAGAACTGTGGTGGAATTAATATTGTTTGATTGAAAGAAGATCCTCCATACTCTCATTGCCATCGGGTTGAAGCTAAGTTCATCCCAGCGAACCTAAGTTTCTGAAACTGTAGCTCTTCATGGAACAGGAAGCCCCATCTCTCTCCCACAGAGCTGCTGGTGGTTTCAAACTTCTGACCTTGCAGTGAGCAGCCCAATGCATAACCACTAGTCCACTCAGATGTCTAAAGAAGATAATAGATGGGTATTTGGGGTTTAAGGTTGAAAAATATTTCAGGGGTTTGTCTAGCTCAAGTGGCTGCAGAAAGTCTAGATTCATAAAAATTTAGAATTATATTCTATATTTCCCCCCTTCATATCAGACTTTTTCTAGAGAAACTTTAATCACAATGTTTAGTAATGGGAACATGCTGTTTTTATTTTTGTTGCCAGGCACCATCGAATTGGTTTAGCTACAATCACGTAGTGACCTTCTACACAACAGAGTGAAACACTGTATGGTCCTGTGCCATCCTCACAATTGTACCTATTGTGGTGTGCATTGATTCAGCCACTGGGTCAATCTGTCTCATTGAGGGCCTTCCTCCTTCTGGCTGCTCCTCTCTCCTTTACCAAACATGATGTCCTGCTCCAGAGACTGCTCTCTCCTGATATCCAAAGTATGTGAGACTTAACTTGCCATCCTTGTTTCTAAGGCTTTCCTTCTCCCAACACAGATCTGATTATCATTTTAGAAGCCAATGATACTTTAAATATTCTTCTCCAGCACCAAAATTCAAATGCATTGATTTTTCTTCAGTCTTCTTTATCCAATGCCCAAATTTCACATGCATAAAAGGCAATGCAGTAGTAACAGCCTTGCTCTTCACAGGTCTTGTGCAGCAGATTTACCTAACACAATACCTCGTGATTTTTTATCTTAGGACAAAGGAGGAATCTATTCATGGATACCATTAGGTAGCCATTTAAATGGAAGGCATGTAAGACTGTACTCCTGTATGTTTCAGAGAGGGTGGCTGTCTGAAGAACAAGTCAGCCCTCACAAAATAATTCTATTGCTAAGCAATTCTTCAGTCCCCAGACAGTTGGTTGATATTCCCCCAAATGAACAAATCCAAGGCAAGAAATGTTGAAGCAGTCACTATCAGTGGTCCAGGAGATTAAGTCTCAATATTCCTGCAATGTGTAACAAAGTTTAGGGATGCAAATGCAAATCATGTAAGATAATTATGAACAAAGGTGGCTGCTGACAGTCCTAACAAGCAGTTCAAATTTAAAGAGAGGCTAATTATAAAGGAAAGTTAAAGGAATAAAATCAAGTGTAAGAGACTGAGATGTTTCGGTCAATAAGCAGGAAAGAGGCGTTCCACCTAAGACTGAGTGTGAGCTGCGAGTGAGAGTAAGACCCTGAATAAGGAGAGGATGACATCTGCTGCGTTGCTTCCTTGTGGTTGGGTACCATCAAGTTAAATCTAATGTACAGTGACTCCGCTTGACAGCGTAGAACTGCCCCATGGGGTTTTCTTTGCTGCAATCTTTATGGCAGTACATTACCAAGTCTTTCTCCTGCAGAGCCCCTGGACATGTTCAAATCATCTTTTAGATAGCAAATAAGTGCTCAACTAGTGTATTGCCAGGGCTCCTTGGCTGATTTCATTACAAACCATCATAGATACCGACTTCTGAAGTGTGCTGGGTGCAGAAGGTACTCTTTAACTGTGAAAGGTCTTGCATCCACAATATAATAGAGGGTAGTGCAAATATATTCACTATGCTTTTACTTTAATTCTGTAGATTGGCCTCAAGCTGGGCCTAAAAATATAGGTATAGTAGAGACCAAAACACAATGGTCTCAGGAATGTTTTCAAGTGTAGGTCTTCTAGAAATCTCTAGGGGTCGATTCAGATCTTCTGTGATAGGTCATGATGTGGACTTCTCATATGTCCATAGTAATGGATGTGTTTCATAACACCCATTGCCCCTTCTGGGAACAGAGCTCAAAATGGCTCAACCTTTCCCCTCTCTCAGCCTGAGTATCATCAAATATTTAAGACTGAAACTTTCCTGTATTCTTGGTCACTGCTTAGAATGGGAGAGAGAAGGAATCCCGATCTTAACCTTAGTCATCTTGAGATGCTGGATTTTTTTCTTGGACATTCCAGTTGGTATCAGTTAGTTTTATGACAAATTAGATCAAGAGCTCAGGGCATGGTATTCTGGAACTGACAGGAAGACTCTTCTATGCAGTATGGTTTATGGGATAAAAAAAACAAATAAAAAAACCCCAAAATCACTGCTCTGGAGTGAACCACTTCGTATAGATGTCAAGTGAAACCACTGTGGCTTTTTTCTGAGACTGTAACTCTTTACAGGAATGGATAACCCAGTCTTTCTCTCACGTTGCTGCTGGTGGTTTCAAACTGCCGACCATGTGGCTCACAGTCCCAGCAAAACCACTATGCCACCAGGACTCCCAAAGGAGATATGTAATTGTGATGCCATTGTTGGCTGTCTTTCCATTGGAGAAGAACGATTTTATAATGCTTCTGAGAAACTACTGTTCTAATGAGCGCTCCAGGCTTTCACAGGTTGGAGGTTAGGGCAGCAACGGGAAAGGGAAACCTAGAGAGAGTCATTCGAAAGTTGTCACTCACACCATGAACACTTTATACCACTTTCAGCATTCACTTTTGTAGTAAATACTCAGAATCATGGTTTGAAAGGGGGGAAAACAGCATACAGCTTCTTGGTTTGGGGGTTTTGTTTTTTAAGTTAAATTGAATTAAAATGTATCATTATTTGAGATATTTGTATGCTTTTTGATATAATCTCACTGGAGTGAAATGAGCTGGGAACAGAGGCTTGTTCTCAAAGAAAAGGAGAGGATTCAAGTCATGTTCTTTTTGTTCTTCTCCAGTCAAGAACAGGGAATATAGCTCAGAAGTATCCCATTGCCAAGGAGGACTAGGATGTATCCTCAGGTCACTTAAAGATGAAACTTCTTTGTAAGCACTATGAGGGAAATAAGACTTTACTTCCTCTCAGTATCCCCAATATACTCATAGATTAGCATAGTCCATGTTTTGTGAATAATTCCAGTTATTCAGAACAGAACACACTATGCAAAACTGAGACATGCATATTCTGGTTATATCTCTTGGGAAATATAGTTTATTCATGTCTTTCTTTTCCTGTGAATCCAACCTTGCTCACCACTAGCACCTGGAACTATGCTCGGTGAGTAGGTGTTCGCCATAAATTCAGGAGTCCTTTAAAAACGTTTGAACATTAATGAGGGGACAATGGTGATTCAGTGGTAGAATTCTTGTCCTACAAGTAGATCCGAGTTTAACTCCAGCTCAATGCACTGCATGTGGTCCACTACTGTTCTTCCAGCAGAAGTTCACCAGTCGCTATGCTCCTGAACAGGTTTCGGCAGAGTTTTCCTATTAAGGTGAACTGGGAAGGAAGGCCTGGCAATCAACTTATAAAACTCAGCCAATGAGAAGAAGTGTATGGATCACAGCATTCAGATTCGCAACTTATGATATGGAGATGGGATAGGATTATGCAGTAGTTCATTCCACTGGGCATGGGGTCACCATGAGTTGGGGGATCAACTCCATAGCAGCAAATAACAACCAAGATCCACGACTTTATTTGACCCTTAAAAAAGAAACCCTCTACTTAATTGACAAGAAAAATGAAGTCTTGAGAGGTAAAGTGGGCTTTCCAGGGATCTCACAATGAGGGACAATGGAAGAAGGTTCCCAACCCACTCCAAAGCATGCCTGACTTCTATTGCACCACGCCTGAAAGCATCTCATCAAGGGGCTATTCCCAAATGAAGGAAAGCATGTCTTCTGACCACTTACCTCCACATTCCCACTTGCTCTAAGTGCCAGCACAAATACCACAGTGCCAACCTGAAATCTTGCCTTCTTATACTCGAGCTTGCAATACAAAGAGCGAATGTGCCCACTGACAGAATAACACACCTGGTTTCCAATCTAAGTTTTCATCACCTTATATTTTGATGGTTATGAAGTCTGGGCTAATCAACAAGTTGAGGTCCACAAAGATCTGCACTGGAGTGAAGTGGGGTTGTATATGATCAGTTGGCAATAATGGCAGGACAGTTACCCTGAAGTGTCTCCCAGCACTGTCAAGGAAGTTTGGGGTGTGTCAAGAAATGGATCCAACCCAAAGCAACAGAACCTAATTCCAGGTTCATCTAGAAGAGCAATATCCTTGCCCTTTGAAAACTCATGGATTGTATATTAGCTTCTGAATGTATTCTTCATGGTGCTCATGTGGAATTTGTACATAGATCAAGGCTAAGTTGTGTAAAGCAAACAAGGGAATGCTGTATCATTTAAAATCAGGAAAGGTGTGCATCAGGTTGTATTCTCTCACCATAATTATTCAATCTGTACGCTAAGAAAATAATCAAAGAAGCTGGATTATACGAAGAAGAGTGCAGCATCAGGATAGGAGGAAGGTTTATTAACAACCTTCAATATGCAGATGACACAACTGTACTTGCTGAAAGTGAGGAAGACTTGAAACACTTGCTGATGAAGATCAAGGATTTCAGTTTTCTGTATAGATTACCACTCAATGTGAAGAAAATCAAAATCCTCACAAGTGGACCCATAGGTAACATCATGATCAACCAAGAAAAGGTTGGAGTTGTCAAGGATTTTGTCAGGTTTGGATCTGCAGTCAATGCTCCTGGAAGCAACAGTCAAGAGATCAAGAGACATTTACATTGGGTCAATCTGGTGCACAAGGCCTCTTTACTTTCAGTGAACTCCCATGCATGTGAAAGTTGGACATTGAATAAGGAAAACTGAAGAACTGATGCATTTTAATTACAGTGCCAGTGAAGAATCCCGAAAGTCCGTTGGACTGCCAACAGAACAGATAAATCTGTCTCCAAAGTAGAGCCAGAATGCTCCTTAGAAGCAGCCAGGGTGGTGAGGCTTCGTCTCACATACTTTGGGCATTCTGTCAGAGAGACTAGTCCCCTATCATGCTTGGTAGAGGGGCAGTGAAAATGACGAAGGCCCTAGGCAAGGTGGATCGATACACTGACTGCAACAAGGAGCTCAAACACAAGGGCAAGGTGAAATAACTGGCAGTGCTTGGTTCTGTTGAACATAGGATCTCTCTGATTTGATGACACCTTACAAGCAAGGCTGCTGTAACAAAGCACCACTAAAGGGGTGACTCAATAGAATTTATTCTGTTACAGTCTGGAGTCTGGGGTCTGAAACCCATCAGCAGTGCCATGATTTTTCTGAAGACTCTAAGGGAGGAATCCCTCTGCTCCTCATTGGTTTGGGGTCCCAGGTATACGTTGTCTTATGGAAGCCTAACTTCTATCTCTACTCCTGTCTTTACATGACCATCTTCCCTCAGCAAAGAATGATGGTCAGAAGAAGATTCCCGTGACATCTAGCATTTAGTCTATTGTCTGATCCATTATCTCTGTAACAGTGAACTTCTTCAAGTACACTCCACATTCTGCCTGACTTTGAAGACCTCCTATATCTATCAGCCTGCCCTTTGTCCTTGTTCTCACTGCCAGGCTGGATTTCTTCCTGTACCCTATTTCTACCCTACATTCATATAAGCAACCGTCATGCACAATTATGTAAGAGGCAATGGGTACTCAGCTCTGATTCTTACTCCATGCAAACCTTGTTGTCTGATCAGACGACTTCTAAGTTCTTTGATTGATATTATAGATCTTCAACATTCTGTACCATGACCACTCCTCCTTGCTGTGGAGAGCACTGTGTATATCTCAAACCAGTCCTGTGATCAAGGGCATTCTTGAGTTAATGCTAAAAGTGTGCTCACTTTTTAAAATAGAATAAAATCTGACTTCTTGGGTGATTTTTGTAAAACACGGGTTATTACTATGCTCTTAAATGCTTATTGAGTGAGCATCAGCCATTTATCCTAAGTTGTTGTTGTTAGTGACAACTGAGTTGTCCCCTGAGTCAGGGTGATCCTATGCACAATGGAACACATTTCTGCCTGCTCTTGTGCCATTTATATATTCAATGGCGCAAAACTGTTTTGGCTTTGGATCAGGCCATTGGCTGGTTTTCATCAACAGTTCACCAGGCCTTTCTTCCTAGTCTGTCTTAGTTGGAAGTCCCACTGAAACCGTTCATCAGCACTGCAACACACAAACCTTCATTGAAGATAACCGAGTGGTGACTATGCATGAGGTTTATTGGCCAGAAATCGAACTGGGTGGAGGCTTGCATTATTGAATCATCCCTCATCTCATTTGGGCTAAGTACTTGCCTTAATTAGCTCATTGAATCCTCTCGGTGATTGGTAAAGGGAACAGACATATATGAACTAAGACTCAAGAAGTTTAAAATCTTGCTCAATGTCACACTGCAATTGGTATTAACAAAGTATGTGTGTGGAGTGGGGGAGGGATTCATATACAGTGAAGAGCATCCCCTAGTCCAGTGGTTCTCAACCTTCCTAATGCCACGACCCTTTCATATAGTTCATGTTGTGGTGACCCCCCAACCCTAAAATTATTTTCGTTGCTTCTTCATAACTGTAATTTTGCTACTGTTATGAAACGGGTGACCCTGTGAAACAGTCATTTAATTCCCCAAAGGGGTCGCGACCCACAGGTTGAGAACCGCTGCCATAGTCCCTCAGCGCCAACTTCCTTTCCATTTAGGAAATGACTAGTCAATTCCTACTTATAACATTCCCATGTGTGTCTGAGTAGGACTGTGCTGCCCAGGCTTCTCAAAGGCTGATTTTTCAGAAGTGTCTTGCCAGGGCTTTCTTGTGCGGTGCCTGTAGGTGGTCATTATCCATTCCAGACACCAAGGTTACCGTGGACATGTATTTCTTCATTGTTCTTTTTCTAGCGCTGGAAATCGGAGTCTATCTTCTCCTTCCAGGCACTCTGTGGCAGAGCAGTCTGCCTTGGACAAAGGACACCCAGGAGAGCAGCTTGCATCCAGGCTACTCCTCCGCTCACTCGCCTGTGGTCTGGAAGCTCTGTGGTCACTATCCCTCCCTCCTCTATCTTCCAGTCCCCAGACCCCCCTCGTTCAGTCCCCAGCCACACCTTTAATGAGAATCAGAAGGAGGGAGAGTGGGCACATGAAAGAGTCATTCCATTCTTATTTATAGAGCTCAGCCAGAGGACCAGAGGCAATGAGTGTGGTCTGTACCCTGAAGCGGGGAGCAAAACTCTCACAGGGGGCTGGGTCATGACTGGGCTTGGCCTGTGACCTCTCCTGCCTTAATCTCCCCAGCTGTGCAATTAGGGAAAAGTTGGGCTGCAATGAAAACCAGATGTTGCATGAGGAGCAAAGTCTCTTGGGCAAACAAATTAAATAATAAATAAATGCTTTGGGTTTTACTAGCAACTGGCCATTCTGCACCTCCTCTTGCACTCCAATTAGAGTATTCTTGTTGTAT
Source organism: Tenrec ecaudatus (assembly GCF_050624435.1). Lineage (NCBI taxonomy): Eukaryota > Metazoa > Chordata > Mammalia > Afrosoricida > Tenrecidae > Tenrec > Tenrec ecaudatus. The sequence continues at coordinate 41,991,911 of NC_134547.1, forward strand.
TGCAGGGTTTTAAAACCCAAGTGGAAATAAGAAAGAGTCATGGCAGGCCAGAAATGCGTGCGACTTTATATTGTGATGTCTACTGATTGCTGAATGTTTCAAAGCTACTTTTGAAAATCATCCTGCATTCAATTTTACTTTCTGGTATAAAGCGGGCTAACCAGGTTGTAACCCTTAAATGGCCTTTTGGGAAACACTGGGTCACTCTTCTGTGTGAAGTACTCTGGGGATGACAGAGACAGAGTATGCTCTTTCCTTTAGTTGTGGTTGGTTGCCATGGCATGAATTCTGACTCGTGGGAACTCCATGTGTGCAGAGAAGAACTGCTCCATACAGATTTCAAGGCTGTGAGCTTTGGAAGCAGATGACCAGGCCTCCTGTATATATATATATATATATATATATATATATATATATATATATATATATATAATCACTTTATTGGGAGCTCATACAATTCTTATCACAATCCATCCATCCATTGTGTCAAGCACATTTGTACATTTGTTGCCATCAACATCCTCAAAACATTTTCTTTCTACTTGAGCCCTTGGTATCAGCTCCTTTCCCCCCTCCCTCCCCCACCATCCCTCCATTCCTCACCCTTGATAATTTGTAAATTATTATTATTTTTTTCATGTCTTACAGTGTCCAATGTCTCTGTTCACTCATTTTTCTGTTGTCCATCCCCAGGGAGGAGATTATATGTAGATTATTGTGATCAGTTCCCTCTTTCTTCCCCACCTTCTCCTCCCCCTCCTGGTATCTCTACTCTCATTATTGGTCCTGAGGGGTTTATCTGTACTAGATTCCCTGCGTTTCCAGCTCTATCTGTACCAGTGTACATGCTCTGGTCTAGCTGGATTTGTAAGTTAGAATTGGGGTCATGATAGTGGGGGGAGGAAGTATTAAAGAACTAGAGGAAAGTTGTATGTTTCATCAGTGCTACACTGCACCCTGACTGACTCCTCACCTCCCCGCAACCCTTCAGTAAGGGGATGTCCAGTTGCCTACTGATGGGCTTTGGTTTTCCACTCTGCACTCCCCCTCATTTACAATGATATGATTTTTTGTTCTTTGATGCCTGATACCTGATCCTATTGACACCTCGTGGTCACACCGGCTGGTGTGCTTCTTCCATGTGGGCTTTGTTTCTTCACAGCTAGGTGGCCATTTGTTTATCTTCTAACTTTTAAGACCCCAGATGCTCTATTTTTTGGTAACTAAGCACCAACAGCTTTCTTCACCACATTTGCGAATATATCCACTTTATCTTCAGCAATCATGTCGGGAAGGTGGGCATCATGGACTGCCAGGCCTGTCTTCCTATGGGCTTTTGCATGGCTTTGAATCACCAACATTTTGATTAGCAGTCCAGTACATATGATTTGGGGCTATCCAGAGACTCCATACTTCTTTAGTCTATCAGAAAACTAAACCAGTCCCAAATTAAGTAAGCAAATGTGAGTTAAGAGTTTTAATTGCAGCCAGTTACTTAAAAATTCCACTAATGTGTTCATATCTACTCCCTTGCCTTGTGTTAGGCCATCTGGTCAGTTCCAACTCATAGAGACTTTCTGTGCAGCAGAATGAAACACTGCCCGCTGCTCTGCACCATTCTCAAAATCATTCTTATGTTTGAGCCCACAGGTGCAGTCACTGCGACAATCCAGCTCCTTGAGGTCTTCCTCTTTACACTGATATTCCACTCTTCCAGACAGGACGCCCTGTTCCAGGGTGACATAGCCAAAGCATGTGAAGCAAACGCCTTGCCGTCCTTGCCTCTGAGGAACACGCTAGCCGTACCTCTTCCGAGAGAGAGGTGTCTGTCCTTTCAGCAGTCCATAGTACTTTCAGTATTCTTCACCAGCGCCATATTTCAATGCATCATTTCTTCTTCAGTCTTCCTTATTCACCATCTCTCATGAGCATACGCAGCAATTAAAAATACCATGTCTTAGTGTTTATAACTAATAAGAGTTGGCTGAATACAGACCTTGAAATGTCTCAGATATATTACTTTCATTCATGAACTGGATCGTTCATTCAATAAGCTTGACGGGCACCTATTTTATATTTAACAATACTCCTGGCATTCAGGGTGCCAGTGCAAACCACCAGACCAACCTTCCTGTCCCAACCCCCCCACAGCACCCCCCACCCTGACAGCGCTGTTGCTGTTGTTATGACCACTGTCACTCATGGCGACTTTGTGAGCAACAAAGCCAAAAATGTTGCCTGGTCCTCACATTGCTAGCATATTCAAGTACCTTATTCCAGATATTGTGCCATCCCATGTTACTGAGGGGTGGCCTCAATGATCCTCTACTTCAGCGGTTCTCAACCTGTGGGTCATGACCCCTTTGGTGGTAGAATGACACTTTCACACGAGTCACTTAAGACCATCGGAAAACACATATGTCAGATGGTCGTAGGAATGGAGACACAGCTCCTCTATCTTCTCTAGGCGGGTCCACCAACATGCAGATACACCCACATACAAGTATTCGGCGTGAAGACTGTTACCCATGCTACACCAGGCTTCAAGAAAAATTTTATTTATTTGCAATTAGAAATAACTATTTCACCATATAATTACATAATGTTTTGTGATTAATCATTATGTTTTATTTATGCTCAATTTGTAAAAAGGAGAATACATCCTGCATATCAGATATTTACATTACGATTCATAACAGTAGCAAAATTACCATAATGAGGTAGCAATGAAAATAATTTTACGGTTGGAGCTCACCACAACATGAGAAACTGCATTAAAGGGCAGCGGCATTAGGAAGGTTGAGAACCACTGCTCTTGTCTAAAACAAGAGAAATTGGACAATGTTCTGTTATGATCCATGAGTTTCATGGGCTAATTTCCAAAAGTAGATCTTCATTCCTTTCTTCTTAGTCTTGCTCAGATTAGAAATTCTGCTGAAATCTATCCAACATGAGTAACCCTGCTGGGGCATTTAAAAAAATTGGTGGTCAATCACAATGATCTACTCATAACCCCATTCCAGGGGGATGGACAACAGAAATGTGAGTGATGGGTGACATTGGTCAGTGTAAGACATGAAAAATAATAATAATGTATAAATTATCAAGGGTTCATGAGGGATGGAGGGAGGGAAAAAATGAGGAGCTGATATAAAGGGCTCAAGTAGAAAGAAAATGTTTTGAAAATGATGATGGCAACAAATGTACAAATGTGCTTGACACAATGGATGAATGGATGAATTGTGATAAGAGTTGTATGAGCCCCCAGTAAAATGATTTAAAAAAATATATAGAAAGAGGTGGCATAGCTTCCAGAATCATAGCAAGCAAGCCACTAAAGTAGGACAAATTGACAGGTGGGTGGTGATTTCCAACAATGAAAGATCAGAACGGCAAAGATCTGATGCTACAATCTACTTTGGTAATGTTGCTGTTGTTCTAGTTAGTTACCCTCAAATCAGGTCCCATGACAGGTGACCTCTTGTGTGCAGAGTATGATTGCCCCATAAGGCTGTGATTTGTAGGAAGCTGATGGCCAAGCTTTATTTCCAAGGCACCTCTGGGTGCGTTCAACTCTCTCAGCTCAATTGTTTGCACCACTCAGAGACTCCTTTTTTGGGATTAGGACTCAAGTAATTCCTAATTAACCTTTTAAAAATGTTCAGAAAAAATGAGTATTGATTTACAAGAAGGTGATTGAAAGAGGTAATAGCTATCATTTATTATGCTCCTATGGCCATGTTGAGCCCAAAGTAAGTTGTTTTCCTGTGGGCATTCACAATCATGGTCTTCATTAAGTAAGCGACTACATTGTGCCAATCAAGGCAGTGAGTTTGTTGTACGCGCCCCTTCACTGTATCCCACGGCTTTAGAATCCCGTTTCAGAGTGTAGAAAAATGATCCTCTAAGAACTCATCCTTCCCTGTGTAATCTTTCCCCTACCTGCTAGCAACCATGACATGTAAGGAAATGTGTAGGAGAGGTTATAATCATGTTTATGTATTTACTGAGAACCTGCTATAGACAAGGAACTGAGTGGCAGCTTTCTCCATGTCTTTCAAATTTTTATTTTAATTATTATTTTACTATGTTCTCAGTAAAAGTTTAGACATATGATTAAGATCTCATTTGTCTATACAAATTGTTCAGTGATATTTCTACATTTTTCACGATGTGTCAGCAATCTCTTTGCTTTCTGGTTGTCCCATTTCCAGGCCTCTAGTTTCCTTGCCACTTTATCGTCTATCTTTGCTTTAGAGTTAGTGCTGACCTTTCTGTCTATTATCTTATCCAGTATTTCTCCAGTGTCTCTCTGAGGTCAACATACTAATCCCCATGTTATGGCGGAAGCTGAGGAAGACACACATGGGTTGGCTACTCCTCTGCCACAACCAAGAGGTGGCAGAACCAGGTGCACGCTCTTTCTTGGGGATGCTTACATCGGCATTCCATCCTTTGCCTTTCAGTTATAAGGGTCATAATCAAAAGTAAAGATTAGGACAGAGACACCATTGAATCTTTATATAGCTCCCTTTGGGTTTGAGAAGACTCTGGACTCTGGATGGTGATTTCTTCCTTGCTAAGCAGTTGGAGAACTGGAAACCCACAATGACTGTGCTCTTCTCCAAGACCCATGGCAGAGTTAAGACAGGAGGATTTCTTGCTTCTGTGTTGGGTTGGTTCCTATCAGAGGCATGTGAGTACAAGCACCACCCCCCTCTATCTCTGATTTGCTTCACTCAATGATCAGTTTTTTGGGCACAGAAACTTGTGATCACAAATTACGTGTGGACGTGTTCTTGAGTCTTTAATGCTTACAGTTCTTCAGTGACCCTTTCCAAAATGTTCACCGTCCCAGATGGGAAATTTACCTGGCCTACATGGTCGCCATAAGTCAAAACCAACTCAAGTGAGTTTTGTTTTGTTTTATAAAAGCCAAAAATCACGTGCTTCAAAAAGTGAAGCTTTCGGTAGTTAGCCAAAAAGGTTGGCAGCTTGAACTCACCCAGAGGCTACACAGTCTGCTGCCAGAGGGATAGATCATAGCCACAAAGCCATATGGGGCAGCTCTACTCTGTCACATGGAGTTACCATTAGCTGGAATTAATTTGAAAACATTGAGCAGCAATAGTAACTTCCTTTAAAAGACGTTGAAACTAATTGCTGGATTAGGAGTATGGCAGTAAATATTACAATGAGGATAATGGTGACGAGAACTCAATAGTTGACTTCCACGATACCACATCACCACATCAGCTCTTCCTGGGGAGAATGTTTGACTGGTCCTGAAACTTGTGTCTCAGATCCAATTCTTGGGTTTTCCATGTGACCTTACGCCTTGGCTTCTTTCTGCTCATCTGTAAAATAGGCCAAGATGGTGAAGTTCTTTTCGTGGTCTGACTTTTCCTCTGTGCAGGCTTGGATTAATTGGCACTGATTTCCCCAGGGCTTCTCAGGGCTTGAACTCGAGGCTAGCATTTCAAACCCAAAGCAAACAAACCTCTAAACATTAGGTTTCAAGTAAGTTCTGTCTAAGGTTTCCTTCCACCTCTTTCTGGGAAGCAATCACGGGGTCTCTTTTCTATGAGACTATAATTTGTTGAAAAGCATTTGATTGTTGCATTGAAAGGTTGCACTGTATGTGTAAAAAGGTGTTTATGAGGCTCCGTACAGTATAGTTAATAACCAACTCAAACCAGAGCATTTATAACGGGAACCCTGGCTGTGAGCATCTATATGGGCCTTTCTGAGGCCCACTAATATGTAATTATAGTGGCTGGTGGTCTGGAATATAAACCCGAGGTGCTTGTTGCAGGCCTGCAGGTCAGCCTTCTACTCTGTCAATGGTAGCCTTTCCACAGAGTTCTCAGGCTCCGCAGAAATGCATTCTCCTTGCTTTTCAAATCCACGCCACTGGGCACCTGTAGGTTCTAAACATCACGCTATCAAGCAGAGTGAGCAAAGTGCATTTTCAGATGTGTTGGGAACAAGGAGTCAGAGACCAGTAATAAAACTGGTTTGGGCATTTGTTTTCTCACAAAAGGGAAAATCAAGGGTGACCAACTAACTCAAGTTATTGTGATTTATTTCTTTTCGTTGTTGTTTATTTATGCCGAAACAGGGCAATGGCTTATTATGTGGTCTCCCTATTTATACTATGCTCTGATCTGACTCCAGGATTCTCAGTACAAGGAGAATTTTTCATATAGGTGCTGTCAAGTCCATCTCAACTCACGGCAATCTTCTGTTTAGCAGATCAGAACACTGCAAAGTCCTGCATCCCCTCCATGAACACAGGAAAGTCTGTTTGGGCCACGATCTCAGCCCAGGTCATTATCTCACCTAGACCTGACTGAGGTAGAGCGCTTTCCCGAAGTAGATTTGAACAGGCCTTTTTCGTATTGAAACTTTGCGCTGGTTCTTGCTATGGAATCGCGTCCCCCTAAATTATGTGTTGGAATCCTAACCCTTAAATTAAATTACCCTCTGTAATGCAAGGCAATCTAACGTAAAGTGATCAATCACTCAGTTGATTTACCACTCCTTCTGCCTCATGGACCAATTTACCAGGACAGTGAAGTATAGATGCCAGGTTAGAGACTGTATTGAAAAAGGAATGCGCCCTAAGGTCCCGAAATTATGAGTGGAAATGGAGAGAAGCAACAAGATCAAATGTTAGAAAGCCAAATGCCAGGCTTGAAAAATGCTATATTCATTAGTGTATGGTTACAAGCCACAGTTGCCGTTAACTTTGATCCTTAGTCAAAACAGAAGACTCTCTTGACAGAATAGAGTGAACCAGGCAGCATTTCATGAAGTATAAAATTAGAAGTACAAAGTCATTTTATGACAATCACATGAATTATAATTTATCAGAAATATTGTGTTTGGAGGGCATAAACCTGTATCTGTAGTACAGCCAGTGAGTGCTTCTATCTGTGACGTGATTGGTCATACTAGGGAAAAGGTGAAATTATTTTCCATTTTCTATAACAGAATCACATGGACAAGCAATTAGAGACTACATAGCCAATATCATATGAGAAACATATGAGTGAGGTAGGGTAGGGAGTTAATTGACACCTAAGAATTTCACTTATGATACATTTTATAATTGGATTTTGTACAATTTTGTATGTGTCCGCTTTTTCAGATTTTGTTTTTTACACTGTTTTTCATTTTAAATAAGCATCCTTTTCATGCCTAAGCTTGTGTTCACATTCCTGTATTTGTTTGCTTCCAAAGGGCTCCAAAATCCTCCTAGACAGGTCTCCCACAGAATGGGGATCCTGCTAGGTGCTTCAGTGGAATTCTGAGGCACCCATAGAGTAATCTTTCCGTAAGATAATGAAAGGCTCAGGGTTGGTCTCAATGCCCACAAGGAAAGACGGGTTCAGCCTTTTGTTTAAGCTTGTATCCAGTGTGCAGACGGACATGTCCATTATTGAGTAGCACTCAATAAGTCTGCTCTGCAGCAATCAACAGCCACCTCCACTTCTCCGCATTTTCTAATGGGTTCTTTGGACACCTGTGATAGACCAGAGTATTGTCTTAGATGCCACTCTTCTCCTCTTTCCGTTCCATAGGAGTTCCCACCTCTCTAGCTCATTGGTCTTGAGGTTGGTCACATGACTTGCTTTGGCCTTGTGGAAGGAGTAATAGCTTTCCTGCCTATTGGTGTTGGATGTTTGAGATGATTGGGTGAGTAGAGGTGACGTATGAGCTCTGCAGGTGGGTTGGTTCTTATGTACTTCTGCATTCACCCTGGAAAGAAGACACCACATCTGATCTGTTGATCCCAGGAGGATAGACACCACCTGCATACTTGGGACTGGCCTCTGAGCTAAACTGAACCCAGACTCCAGATGGGTTTCCTGGTTTTTGCCTTCAATCTAGAATTAAAGCAAAAAAGCCATCTCTCTCTTAGGAAGATACATGGGCAGGAGTAAAAAGAACTAGCCAAAAGGGAGAGGCAAGAAAAACAGCCTTGCAAGGCAACCATTTAGACAAAGTCAAATATAGATTTAACAGCTAATTACAGGAGAAAGCTGCAAAGTGCGTTATAAAATCAAGTGTTTGCACAGAAACATTTTTGCTAGAAAGCAAAGTGGTAGCTCATTTGCATGTTTGGTATTGTTAGCATACAAAGGAGCTGAACTGCTAAAATTAAGATAGTGAGTTGTTTGAAAACCTCATTTTAAAATAGAATAAATCACGCCACAGGCAGATGTTTAAGAGTGTGCCTGATGTGGAAAGAAGTGGCCTCCAGTGGGCGGCCGGGTGGAAGTTGAGTCTGTGACCCAGAAAGGCCCAGTGAAGTCTTCTCTCATGACCTGGGATCAAGGATTTATGAAACATGTTCTGTGGGACTTCCCTATGACCGCATTAGGGCTGAGGGTTCACAGTTAGGTTCCAAGCCAAGAGATTGACTATCAATGCTGATCGCCACCAGTTACAGAACAATCTCGGGGGCATGTGACCATGCTTTACATGCAGCAGGATGGGGCAAAGGGTTACCCATGGTCAGGGGCTGACCCTTTACTTGCTTGACCTTCAGAGTGAGCATCTAACGCTACTCCACTAGTCTTGGCTTTGACATGCAGATTAATGTTAAGTATTATCAATCTTTGTATGTTAAAGTATTAATATCATCATTAGCATCATCATATTTCACAGATAGTCATGTAGAGTTCAGAACAGGTTCTGAAACCTGTACAAAGTTACATACGCATTAAGTGGGAATCTGAGTTATCCCAAGACTACATTCAGAAGCTGATGGTACACAATTCTTTTTATTGCATACCCTAATACTAAAATAATCTAAGTGCATTTTCAGCTAGTTACCTACCGATATGTGTACAAAATGAAGTGCGTACACAACTATATTATTAACTTTATATAATGTGACTAAAAAAGTCATGAGAACGGGTGAGATAAAGTAAAATAGAGATATTGTTTTCTTTACTCATAAAATATACCTTCTGTACATTTTCCGGGGTGTGGCATTTTCACCATTTTGAAGACACATCCCGAATCATCATGCTATACAACTTTAGGAATGTCAAATAGATTGCATCTATGTCTAAACTAAAAACAAATTCATTACCCTCGAGGGAATTCCAAATCATCGTAACCCCAAAGGGCAAGGTGGAACTGTCGCTGTGGGTTTTTTAGTCTGTAACTATTTACAGGAGTAGAAAGCCTCATCTATTCTTATATGACATAACATCTCAATGTAGAAATAAGTCCACTTTGGAGCCTTCCCTGGTCTACAAGGGGCAGCTACTCCTGCATGTCTGGTACACTGGCCCTTTCAGATACAGAGAGCGGTTACAGTAAAACCAGCAAAAGCTAACAAGAAACTTGCCAAATAAGAAAAACCTCAAATAGTTTCCACTAATGAAGAGTGATAGAAAAGTTGTGAGACTGCACTGAATCCAAGGCAAAAAAAAAACAACCAACAAACAACCCAAAATACAAAAATAAATAAATACATAAAACTTGAGAGACACATTAAAATTTTTAAAAAGCAGTGTCTGAATGCTGGTCTCTTAGGTTTAAATGTATTCCAAACCCAAAATTAAAACCAAACTTGTCATTGAGTCAAAGTCAATTCAGGGTTCCAAAGCACCCTGCTGCTCTCTCAATTCTCTGTGTCGGTACTAAAAAATCACCATGAGCTTTGTTGTGGGACGCCATAAGTTGGTTACCATTCATCGTGGCTCAATGTACGGAAAGAAAGAAACCCTTTGTTTCTGGCATGTGCCAGCCTAATGATTGGCATTGTATGTGAGCCTAGTGTGGCAGCCATGTGGAATCCATCTCATTGGGAGTCTTCCTCATTCTTGACAAGCCTCTACTTTACCAAGCATGATAACCTTTTCCAGGACATATTCCTCTTGATAACATGCGTAAAGTATGAAAGAAGAAGCAATCAAGGGCAATCCAATTATTTCTTGCAAACGCTATTTTTTCTTCAGGAAGGGGAAGTGCATCTGTTCTCCCCTGGTCTTCCTCACTCATTGGCCAGCTGTCAGATCCAGTTGAGGCAGTTACAATACCATGGCACGCGTTAGTCCTCAAGATCCTCAAGGTGACATCTTTGCTTGTTTAAACCTTAAAGGGATCTTTGGCAGCAGATTTGTTCAATACAGTACATCATTTGTTCCTTTAAATGCTGCTTCTGTGAGCATTGATTTTGGACCCAATAAAATCTTTGACAACTGAAAATTTCTCCATTTACCATGATGTTGTTTATTGGTCGAGTTGTGAGAATTTTAGGTTTCATTACATTGAGGTGTAACGCATCCTGGTCTGCAACATTTGATCTTCACCAGAAACCACTTCAAGTCCCTATGTATCATAAACTGTTAATCACCGTCCTCCAATCCTGATGCCAGTTTCTTCTCACACAGTCCACCTTTTAAGGTTATTTGTTCAGCTACATATTGAGGACCGTGGAGAAAACAGGAACCCTGATAGCATACCCTTGTCTGTCCAAACAACTGTCTCTAGGTCTGGTTACAGATTCCACATGGGCACAATTAAGTATTCTGGAATGCCCATTCTTCATAATAGCATCTACACTGTGTGATGTTTTATAGCCCAATGCCTTTGCGTAGTCAATAAAGCACAAGTTAATAACATTTTGTTATTCTCTGCTTTCATCCAAAATCCATCTGCCATCAGCAATGATAGCCCACCTTTCAAGGCCTCTTCTGAATCTGGCTCTGATTTCTGGCAGCTCTTTGCCAATATACTGCTACAACCATTTTGAATTATCTTTGGCAAAATGTTACATGCATGTGATAGTAAGGGTAATGGTATTGTTTGATAAATTTGATGTTCTAGTGGGTCACCTTACTTTGGAATAGGCACAAATATGGATCTCTTCCAGTAAATTGGCCAGAGAGTTGTCTCCCAAATTCCTTGGCATAGATGAATGGGTACACCTATTGCTGAATCAGTTTGTTGAAACATTTCAGTTGGTACCCCACTAATTTTTGAGCCTTATTTTTCACCCAAGTCTTTGGGGGTACCTTAGACTTCTTTTAATACTATTACTTCTTGATCATATGCCAGTTTTTTAATCACTGAAAACTAATCAATTCCTTTTACTACAGTGATTCTCTATTCCCTTCATAGTCTTTGCTGTTTCTAGACTCATTTGACATTTTGTGTCGGGGGCAGGTGGGTGGGTTGGAAACTCACTGCTATCAAGTCGATTCCAAATCATAATGACCATGGCTTTTAACCACTGGTCTTATCATTAGAAGCTCAATGTGTAAACCACCACATTATCAGGGTTCCTTATTGTCCCCCCCCAAACCATAAGGAAATAAACTCACTGCCATCAAGTTGATGGTGATTTATAGGGACCCTGTAGAGCAGGGCAGAATTGTTTCCATGAATTTCTGATACTGTAATTGTTTACACAATGGTGGGATTCAAATAATTTAACTCTCAGTTCACTTTCCTGATGACCATTTTAAGTACAAAAGAAAGATATATCAAAAGGTTCTGTTTCATGGAGTTAATACTTAAATGAGAACAATAAAAGAGGTACACACAACTAGATCATGCTATAAGCATTTTAAAGTATTAATGAAAAAACACCCAAAGTAATACTTGACAATACCAACAAAAATGTTAAGATATTTCCATATTGCTTCTTGATTGGTGTCCTCACTTGCAGTGTCTGTACTTTCATCCAGGCTTCGAAGGCGGTGTGATTTATTATCTTTCACTATCTTTTCACTGTAAGAAGAGGATCCCATTCCTTTAGAGGTAGGTCAAGTAGACAATAGTCATTGTGTTTGATATATTAGAAATAGGCTACTTCTCATCTCTGAAAATATCATATTAATTTTTAAAAAATCCTTTCTACTTCTTCTCAACTTAAAACGATTATTCTGACAGCATTTTTAACTCTTTGGACACCTTCAGGAGTTATATAATTCACTCATATTATCTCCTGGGAATTTGGGGTGTAATTAACACAAAGCTGAAATGAAATAATCCTCTGGTTATGTGGTACTTTTTCTCTTTATGTTATATGTTTGTTTGCTAAAGTTAACAAACACAATGGAATAAAAATATAATATTTAATCAAAAGTATAATGAGATTTATGAAATGAATAGCTACTATAAGAATAATTCTGTGTAATTTTTTATACCTATGGATGACTAAACATTGCTATTGGTTCTTAAAATATGCTGTTGAACACATAAATATTAAAAAAGAGTAAGGAAAATAAATCTGTGATTTCCATATTGGGCAGCTTCCTAGCTGCCCATCTTAGAGAGAACCCTGATTACCAGTGCCATTTTAACAACCGTTTTGCTGAAATCAACAAGAAATTAGGTATCAGTTGTGCTAAAGTGGAATGAAGAGATTGAATACCACCACTGTGTTCACAGGAGTAGAAAGCCCTGACTTTCTCCCATGGAGTGTCTGATAGTTTCAAACTGCTGATCTTGAGGCTCATAGACCAACTAGCAACCACTACTCCACCAGGCTCCTTTATTTCTTCCATAGGATCCTGTCATTGTGCTACTTGAAGCTTGCATATTTCTCCAGGACTTTCAGCTTGAAAAATGTCAAGTTCTTCTTCCCTTTTTGCCTTCTAACTTCAGGGGTTTTGTTTGTTTGTTTTTAATTTCAAGGGTTTGTACATATTGTAATAATCTATTTTTATTATAATACTGTCTTTTGACATTTTTTGTTTAGCTTTTACTTAATCATTTTTTCCATTCACTTTAGCTACTAATGTTTAAGAACCATTTTCAGGGTCTCTTTGGACACTTCTGTCTTTGCTCTTTTCTGTCTTTTCTGTCTTTGTGTCTGCTGTTCTTGATGTTGTTCCACAGCCTGTCTGATCTTCAGTTATGAGTCCAATGCATGAAATCTCTTATTGAAGTGGTCTCCACGTTAAGATGGAATATGGTCAAACTCACAATTCTTCTGGACTTGTTATAATTTTCTTCAGCTTCTGCATAAGTTGCATAAGAGCAATTGGTGGTCTGTTCCACAGTTGTCCCCTGGCCTAGTTTTGACTGACGATATTGAGCTTTTCCATGGACTCTTTTAACAAATAAAGTCCATCTTATTCCTACTTATACTCTCTGGTAAGATTCCTGTGTTTCATTATCATCTCTGTTATTGCCAAAAAGGTATTTTCAGTGAATAAGTCTTTGGTCTTAGAAAATCATGTCCTATGAGCTCCTGTATCATCTTTATAAGCAAGGCCATATTTTTGAACTACTAATCCTACCAGTTGGTTTCTAACTTTTGTATTCCAATCTCCACCAAATTTCAACGCATCTTGATTGCATATTTGATCAATTTCAGACTGTAGAAATTGATAGCATTCTTCAATTTCTGCATCATTGGCATTAGTGGTTGGTGTGTAGGTTTGAATAATAGTCTTATTAATGGGTCTTTCTTGTAGGTGTATGGATATCATCCAATGACAGACATGTCCTTATAGATGGTGAACAAGAAGCCATATAATCTTTCATTTGGCATTCCCAGCATAGGAAATTATAGGATTGTTTGATTTATATGGTCAATTTAATTAATTTAAATGGTCCAATTCCATTCATGTGCTCAAGTTAATTTTTGATGACTTCTCGTTTTGTTCTAGATTCATACTTCATTAAATCCATGTTCTTTTTTTTTAAATCCATGTTCTAATAGAGACTTATAAACATGGAAGATTACACCATACTTATGGATAGGGAGAGTTAACATTATGGCAATGTCAATACTACCCAAAGAAATCTATAAAGTACAATCCCAATCCTGATGTCAATTATCATTCTTTAAAGACATGGAAAACCAATCATCAACTTTCTATGTAAATAGAAAGAGGCTTGGATAAGCAAACAGTACTATAAATGCTAATGAATAGATGAATGGAAAATCAAACAATGGCACACACAATGGAATACTATACAGCATTAAGAAAACTGGTGAATCTGCAAAATATGTCATAACATAGGTGAAACTGGAGGAAATGCTGATTGAAGTAAGTGGCTCCAAAAGGATATTGTATTAGACCACCATTGATAAAAGTTAATTTAAAAGCTTTCCATTAAAAAGAAAAATTTTGGATGGATTCCAAACTTCAAAAGATAAGGGAATGTAAATCATCAACTAAAGGGTAAACACATTTTAATTTGAACAAGAGCTTAAAATCTGAGTTTGCAGAAGGCTATGGATGACTGTGAAAGCCTAAAACACATTTGCAGAGTTCCCATGTAGATTAAGTTCACACATGCAATGATGCAAAGTACAGGAAGATCACAGACCAGTGGGTGCAGCCTTGTGGATCCACTGGTGGTAGAAGCATCTCAGTGCTGCCACCAGTCTCCACACGGTTCCTCCAGTCCTCTGAGTGTGGATTTTCAACAGGAAGGTGAGGTAGAGAGAGAGGCTCCTCACGGGTCTCACCAAGCCTCTGTGTGGCTTGTCAAGGGGAAGACCAAGGCAGAGAGAGGGAGAGTGAGAGACAGAGAGACAGAGAAAGTTCCCAGAGAAAGAAAAAGTTTCTAGATTCTCATGAGAAGGCTATGCGCACTAGGAAGTATCAGGCTGTGAACTGATTGACAGGCTAGACTCCACCCCATGCACTCATAATATCCTAGAATTAACACAAGATCATGTAACTACCATAGACAGTTAACTTAAAATTTCACATTTTACTGCTTGTTTTCCTTTTAACTTTTTCCATTTGCATAACTTTTTGATAATTTTGGATTCATTTTTTATGTTTTATTTTGTTACTGATGGATTTTTATTTGGGTATGTTTTTTATATGAAATTCAAGATGAGTAAATCTACAGAGAGAGTAACTAGATTAATAGTGCATTAAGATTATGTTGGAAAAGGCTGGGGTAAATGGGGAGATCATGATAATAAATATAGGAATTAAGAAACTTATCTAGAATTAATTGTTTTGATACATGAACTATATGCTGATTAAATGATTTTTTTAAAAAACAGGAAAAGGTCGGCAGGGAGAAGGTAAATCCAAAGGATGACACTAAGAAGACAAAGGTTAAGAAAAAGCAAAACTCACTGTCATGGAATAAATCCTGCATAGAATAAATTCATAGCTACCCTATAGGACAGGGCAGAACTGCCCCTGTGGGTTTCTAAGACTCTAATTATTTTATGGAAATAGGCAGTCTCATCTTTATTCCACAAAAGTTAAAGACAACAGAGAAAATTACTATTGCATATACAATCCTGCAGTAAGAGAATAACAGTAATCTATGAGTGTGTTCATAGATAGACATATGTATCTACAAATACATTTGACAGAGGATATTTCTACATATAGCTTTATCTATGCTGCAAATATATCCATGAGTATGGTAGAGCATGAAAATTTCTGAGACTGAATCTTTATAGTAGCAGGCAGCCTCATCTCTTCCTACAGAGAAGTTGGTGCGTTTGAACCACCAGCTTTGCTATTGGTAGCTGTGGTAGTTCCATAATCTGGAGTCAATATGGGAGGATTATGAGTGAAGGGGTGGAGTATGGCTTGTCAATCAAGATATAACCACTAAGACCTCTGTGTGGGCATGGCCTTCTCCTGAGAATTCTGGGAACTCCTGGATTTCCTCCTTGGAGGCAGGAGACACTTCTCTCGTTCTGCTCGCTCCCTGAGAGACACTCTGACAAGACACATGATGCTATGTTCTGGGAGCTGGAGAAGCCACATGGACCTACCTTGATGCAACCAGACCTCTGGAGCCGGAGAAGCCACATAGAGACCCCTGACAGCACTGAGATGCTTACAGCGCAACTGGATCCACAAGATTTCCAACCCACTAACTTATGATCCTTCTGCATTCAGCATCATTGCATGTATTCCATGACTGTGATGAGGACATTTTAGATGGCTGTCAGGCATATGAGCTAATATTGGACTTACAGACCTGATCTGGACTGGGCTGGGATGTTTTCTCAATATTGAATTGCTGTTGTATATAAACCTCTTTCTTATATACATATGAGTGTCTATAAATTTGTTTCTCTATTCTACCCAGACTAACACAGTAACCTAATACATATCACCACCAGGGCTCCCTAGAGAAGAGGCTAAAATGATAAAGTTATGAAAAATTAGCCATAACCAAACACCTTGAGAAAATAAGTTCCCGAGTGTAGAATCTCAGGGGACACCAATGCCAAGTGGCATAACGTAGCCCTCAAAGACAATGTTCTACATCCTACTTTGATGAGTAGTGACGGCTCTTAAAAGTTTCCCAGCACCTATCTAAGGTACAACCCTTGGTCTCTCCAAGTCTGGAGCAAAGAAGAGTGAAGAAAATTGCAGGAATAGGAAAACAATTTGTCTAATCAAAAATATATTGACCTAACTGTGGTAGTTATATAATCTCCTGTCAACTCGAGGGTATTAAGAGTGAAGGGGTGGAGTCTAGTCTGTCAATAAGGTGACAGCCTGATGGTGCTTCTTTGTGGACATGGCCTTCTCATGAGGATTCTGGGAACATCCTCACTTTCCCTGCTTAACCTTCCTGTTGAGGAGCCACACTCAGGAACTAGAGGAGCCATATGGAGATGGTTTCACCACCCCTGGATTCACAAGGCTTTCCACCTACTTGCCTGTAATCTTCCTGCATTTGCAACATGAGTGCGAGAGGAATTTATGGACTAGTATCAGACATATGGGCTAATATCCGACTCATGGACTTGATATGGACTGGGTTGGGGTGTTTTCTCAATATACAATTGCTCTGTGATATAAAGGTCTCTCTAGCATACATATGAGTATCTATGGATTTGTTTCTATAGTCGACCTGGACTAACACATTAACCCTAACAGCCAAGTGTCCCCTGTCTCTGGGGGTAACACAGCAAACTGAGCCTTTTTGTCTCATTATCAGCTGGGAGGTCGCTCTGGAGGGAGCTTGATGCAGACATGATCAATACCCACGTTTAACTTTTAGCTTTTATTTGTTTTTATCCCTGATTTGTTCTCCAGTACCCTCTATTTTCCCTTACCCCTCACCCCCACAACTGCACCCCACCACACCACAGGTGTTAGCTAAACAACACAATCAGAGATAAAGCAGAGAATTATAGCACTCTCCCCCCATCAATCGCACAGCAGACTTGAGAGACTTAATTTAACCCCCCCACCAGGTGTGAACCCTACACACCTGGTCTTCATATTGCCAAATCACATATCCCTCAGTGGGGGTAGGTAGAGTCCAGAAATCAGGGAGTTGCAGAGTGCAAGAGGAAAGGCTATACCTTTTCCCCACCAGACCTACCCTCTGATCTCATAGCAGCCTTGAGAGATTTGATTAAACTATCCACGCCCTGCCCCCACAGGGTGTGACCCCCCACACAACTAACCTTAAAACTGCCTACACACCTGAATTTTCTCTTAGTGAGTGGGTGCCCCATGAGTAAGTGATCACCAGGCATACATGCACCCTTGGACATGGCTAGTGAACTTCCCCAGAATTCCTATACAACTCGGACAGCAAGCTTGCTCTTGAGGGAAAAAACAAACAAACAAAAACCCTAAGCTCCAAGGCTCAAAAACATCTCCTGCTTGAAGTGCTAGATAAATTGAGCACTTAGCTGGCTGCCCCTGGTCAGTACCCTATTAGACCACGCTAGGTCATCAAGAACAACAGCCTATCCACTGACTAGGCTTTTGCTCCCTGCTCCTGACTAAGAAGGCACTTAGGAGGTCACCAGATATAGTCTCCTCTCCTCCAGGCCCTCTTGGAGACCGTCATTATCTCAAACGAATAACCCCCTTCCTCTCCAATCTGATCCACCTGACGTCTATTCCTTTAAGACAATTAGCCTCAATCTAAAAGAATATAGCACTTTCAGCTGTGTCAGGCACCTAAAACTAGCCTAAAACTCAACCCTGTCCTGCCACTGTACACACCAAAAAGCCAGAGCTACTCATTCCAAGGCACTTGTTCCAACTGCTCGGAAGATCTCTGCTCACACAGCCTTATATCGCTGAGGGCAGAGTTTAGAGTCCAGCTCTTCTTTTGTTGTTGTGCGGATGTTATTCTTTCCTTTCTGTAGTCTCACCTTCTTTAAAATGAAGTCTTGCACTATTCTTATAATTCATTCCTAATCAGTACTTGCTCATCTGTTGGGCTTAAAAAACAAAATTACCTCCACATCTTCAATCCTCAAGTAAGCATCACTCAGCTAACATTTCATTTAGATCAATCCAGGGCCTGCTTCCTGGGTCCACCTGTCCTCCACCTTTTCCCTCTGGGACATCTCAATATAAGCTGGACAGCCCAGCTACCCACTACCTATAACTTCTCAGAGACTCCTGCCTCTTGGGAGGTGTAAGCCCCATCCCATTCACACCCTCACAACCAGAACCACATGGGAAAACTTTTTCACAACCTTCCACTCACTCAATATCCGGAGTATAAACATATTCCAGCCACCCCAAGTACGCTGCCCAGGAGGATTCCCTCACCCATCAATACTGAATATAGCCGTTCAACTGTTCTTCACTCACTGTCCTGCAAGCACGGGCCCAGAATTCACCTGCCAAGCACCCACCCTTTCTTCTGGAAACTTTTTTCTTTGCCCATTTTGGTGATAAAGATCCTGGGTAATGCACCCAGTCCAAACAAACACTAACAGTTCTTCTACTTTAGGTTTTATTTAAAACAACAAACAAACAAAAACACCCTAAACTTACTTTTCTTTTTCTCTTTTAATTTAATTAAAATTTTTAAATTTATTTCTTTTTCTTCTCTGCAGTCCTTCTTTTTCCTTCTCTTCTTCTTAAAAACAAAAGCTTATATTACTCTTACAATTTTTTCATTATTATTAGCCTTTCTATCATCTTTGCTAAATAAGGAATTATTTTTCTGTTTTCTTTCTTACAATACACCAAATAGCTCTAAATGATCCCTTCTTTTTTTCTTGCTTGCTTCCCCTTCCTCTAATACATTCCCTCCCACTCTTTGGTCTCCCGCTATCACTTACTCTAACACTCTCCTCAGATAATTGTTCTGAATTGTCTACCACTCTTCCACTCCATCACCCAACAGAATTGACTATCCCTAAACAACCCATTTCCCTGCAACCTCTGATAGCTACACCAACATGTAAAGAAAGCAACAGAAATCATCAGTTCACACAGATTTTCTCTCTCTCTCTCTCTCTCTCTCTCTCTCTCTCTCTCACACACACACACACACACACCCCAAAAGAAAAACAAGAGAAATAGGCCCAAATAAGTAAAAAAAAAAAAAAAAAAAAAAGCACCCATACCTAAAAGAAATCCCTTTGAGCAGGCTATGGAATTACTGAAAATGTTTCAAGAATGATGACTGCACACATACAGCTGATGAAGAGTCTGGAATAAAAAGGGAAAGAATAGAAAAGCTTAGAGTTTTACTACAAGTCTTATAAGAAAAACTCTAAGGGGTTCTGATGGGAGCCGACTAGGGTTAAAAAAAAAAAAAAGAAAACCTCTAAGAAGACACAAACATGGACCACTACAATGAGAATTACACATCACTATAATAGAAAAAAAGAGAACTTTAGAGATGGAGTTCTTCAGTAGGTGAGCATGAAGACCAATCTTTAGACTCCAATGTAACAGAAGAGCAAGCAACAAAAATGCAAAGGAGACCCCTTAAAAAACAGCCTAAGAACAATGTGGCAACAATCAAGAGGAATAAGTTATGTCTCACAGAGGTTTCAGAAGAGGAAGAAACAAAAGAGGGCTGACAGAGAGAATAGTCTGAGAACCCTGGAGAGAGCAATGTGTCTAAATGAATAGAAGAAGTAAAGATAGCTATCCAAGAGCTAAAAGACCCCAATCAGAAGGGACACCCAAAAGAAAACCACCTGACATTTTGTAGTCCAATTATCTAACATCAATGACAAGGAAAAAATGCTGAGTGCAGGCAATGCAAAAACAGTAGTTACATACAAAGGAGCAGCAATTGGATAAAGCTTGGAATTCTGAGCAAAAATCTCGCATGCAAGAAAATAATGCAGTAGTGTATGTAGAGTCTTTGACAGGGTAGAAAAGCTTGCCATTTCTCAATCTCATAGGCCAGAGTCTCCAGCTGGTTTCATATCACTTCCTTTTTCTGCCAAAGAACAACTTGACATTGTGATTTTTAACATCCCACAATGCTCATTGGAATTAGGTTGGATAAATGGATGTGTTATTGAACAAGAGGTGAGTCCCGTTTGTCCCAGTCACTGATGCCCTATTTATTCTCTCTGTATGTATTAGGAGGATTGTGTTTGCCTACTAAGAAAATGTTCTGGACTTCCACTCTATTGGTCTCTTCCTCACCAAAGTAAGGAAGACTGCAGAGAATTAAAGATGTGTGGAAAGAACTAGCTCAACAGCCTAATGGGCCACATGAACGGCAGTCCCCATGGCCATGAGCCCGAAAGAGCTACATGCCGGACTACCACTGCCAAGTTCCCTGAAAGTGCTAGAACTGGAGAGAAATTTGGAGAAAAAAATATTCAAAATTTCAGAAAAAAGATGGGTTTACTGGTTAGATGAGATTGGGATAACCCGAGACTTCGTCACTATTGGGTGTAGAAATGGATCTACCCTCATGTCTCAATTTTCAGGGAAACAATAGACCAGTCTGCCAGATGAAGAACTTTTAGGGAGATATTTTGAATCTTAAAATAAAGAATTATTTGAGATCCGTGGGGCAACATTTACCGAAAGACAAAGTTCAGAAGGGCTAGTAATGTAGGAGGAAAGAAAACAGAAACACAGAAAGGAAGTGGTATAATTAATGTTACATTGAGGAGATCAGTAAAAGAGATAAAAATGTGTATGAATGGAAATCTGGTTGGCTAAGTATACTTCTAGTCTCTTCACAATAAAAATCTAAAGATAAACAAGACAGTAGAAAGATCAGTTGTTGCCACTGGGTTGAAGGAAGGATGGAGGGGCAAAAAGGGGGTAATTTAGAAGTGATGAAATTATTCTACCTCATATTGTAATGGTGGGTGCATGACACTATAAATCTGTTAAAAGCTCATAGAACTTTGCTTTGCAATGAGCAACTCATAACTATGTAAATTATAAAATTCATTTCAGAAATTGAGGAATTTTAGGAAAGAGCATCAGCCTTGACAAGAGAACCTAATGTATCATAGACATACACAACAGCCTCAGTAAAGAAGCTGGGGGACAATTAACTTTGGACATCAGTGGTCTCTTTAAATCTAAGGACAAAGAAGCTGAACATTAACACTGTACTCTCATTAATAAAGTTGTCTCCCACATGATACAACTTATCAATTCTGAGAATGCTAATATGTGCATGCTGAAATTAAAATTAATTAAGTAAATGACAATGGGAGCATGCCTCCTAACTCTTGGAGTGGGAATTAATAGAAAAGTTATTAGAGGGGACCAAAGAAAGATCTAAGCATTTGAATTATAGTGCAGGGGAAGAACGTGGACATTAAATATTGAAAGTACCATGGACTGCCAAAAGAACAAGCAAATCTGTCTTGGAAGAAGGAGAGTCTGAATGTTCCTTAGAAGCAAGGGTGGCAAGACTGTGTCTCATATACTTTGGACATGTTATCAGGAGAGACCATTCCCTAGAAAAGGACATCATGTTCAGTAAAGTAGACAGACAGTAACATTAAGGACACAAAAGAGGGGCCCTCTGCCAGGCCCCACTGGCCAGGTGGGCTTAATTAAGTGGATGATGGTTAAAGGTCTGAAAGTATGAAGAATAAGCTATGCTTTAGCCTTGTTGGTTTCAGTTCCCAGGTCCCAGGTCCCCTGTACCCTCTTAAGGACAAGATGGTTTGACATAATGGCTGCAACCAAAGGTGCTAAGAAGGCTAAAGATGGTGCAGGGCCAGGCAGTGTTTCCTTATGTTGTTCAGGGTTGTTATGAGTTGGAATTTAGCTACCCCCTGGGGAGATCTCAGGGGTGTTTCCGGTCAGCTTTCACTTGGTTCAGATGATGACTCATCTCTTTACTGGTTTATTATGCTACCCGCTTATGCTGTTACCCATGGACTGTGTAATATGTTTGTGGTGTGATATACATGCCTTTTGAAAGATCTGTAAGCCCCATTATATATATATATATACATACATATATATATACACACACACACATACATACATACACACACATATACATTGGAAAATCCATTCACTCTCTCAGCCCTGACATGGAACAAGGAGCCCCTGTGCCCTGCTGTCTGTCTATCTGTCTTTATCATTTTCCACAATTGTAACATCGCTCCTGAAGACCTATCGAGTATTGGGGGGGCCCCTCACCATGACAACCATGGATTTCAAAAAGGACAAACTGATCCATTTTGGAAGAAGTCAGGCCAGAGTGCTGCTTAGAAGCAAGGATGGCAAGATTTTGTCTTACATACTTTTGACATAGTGCCAGGAGAAACCAGTCCCTGAAGAAGGACATCATGTTGGGTAAAGTGGAAGGTCAGTGTGGTAGTCATATAATCGTTTGTCAGTTTGTGAGGATTAAGAGTGAAACGGTGGAGTCTGGCCCCTTCTAGGGGTGGAGTCCATGAGGTCTTAGCCAATGAGGTCTCTGTAGGGGTATGGTCTTCTCCTGAGGATTCTGGGAACTCTGGTATTGCTCCTTGGAGGCAGGAGACACTCTCTCATTCTGCTCACTCTCTGCGAGACATCTCTGTTGAGAAGACACATGAAGCCAACGCTGAGATGCTTATGTCACCACTGGATCCACAAGACCTTCCACCCACTGGGCTGTAATCTTCCTGCATTCGGAATCATTACATGTGTTGCGTGAGTATGAAGAGGAATTTGCAGACAGGTATTGGACATATGGACTAATATCGGAACTATGGACTTGATCTGGACTGGGCTAGGATGTTTTCTTAATATACAACTTCTCTTGTATATGAAGCTCTTTCTTATAAACATATATGAGTGTCTATGAATTTTGTTTCTCTACTGTGCCTGGACTAACAAAGTCAGCAAAAAAAGAGGAAGGCCCTTGATGAGTTGAATAGACACTGTTCTGTTGTGCATATGGTTGCTATGGGTCAGAGGCCACTTGAAGGTACCTAACAACAACAATAACAGTAGAACTGTCTTATAGGGTTTCAAAAGCTATAAATCTTTTTTAAACAGTATTTTGGGGCATATAATTCACATATCATAAAATTCCATAGTTAAGCACATCAAGAAAAGTTGTACAAGCATCACCACAATGAGTTTTAGAACATTTTCTTCTTTCTGTACTAGCTCCCGATTCCCCCCAACCTCCCTTGCCATACCTCCAAGGAATCATTAATCCAGTCGCTGTCTCTATAGATATTCCTATCCTGGATTTCATATATAGAAAAGCATTTAAAAACGCACACACAAACAAAAACTAATGAGAATAGCAATGGTTTTGTTAGGTGCCGTGAGTTTGCTTTAACCCTAAGTGATCCTGTGCAGAGTAAAAGGAAACAGTACATGATCCTGAGCCATGCTCACAATTATTCCTATGCCTGAGCCCATTGATGCAGCCACTGTGTCAGTCCATTTGGTTGATGAGAGGTAAACCAAGGCAGGAGGACAAACAAAGAAAGAAAAAGTCCAGAAGCTGTAACAGCTCTTTGTTAGAGAAGAAGCTCTCGGATGACGTTCCATGGTCTAGTAAATAGCCCAGGGAAGTCACACCCAGTGAGGAGAGTGGTGGGTTTTTAAAGGAGGGGCCTAGGAGGGTCCCTTTGGGGAGGGGGAGGGGCTGACACTGCTGGGCATTTTCCACTGCTGTCATGTTTTTCCTTACTCTAATTGTCCAGCCTTTGGGTTATAGGAGGTAAGGAATCGTTCTGGCTGCTTCTGATGGCAGGGGGCTACTAACAACAGAAAACATATGATCACTAATGGTCCAACCAAAGGGAGAAGCCAGGAGACATGAGGGTTTTGAAACCAAGATGTTAATGAGGTGCTGTCCCATCAACAGTTCCTGATCTCATCCATCATCTTATTACAAACTCATATTCTGAACTACTATTCCAGACTCATTAATGTAATAGCAACATTTTTCTCCCCAGAACATACAGGTACCACCTTTTCCTGTGGTTAGGAGATCTGGTGCCCTATGGTTTTGGAGTGTTACTTGTTCTCTGGAAGTAAGCTGTCACTGTAAGGCGGTTAGGGATTCTGAAGTGGGATCCATAACCAGTTGGAGTCTTTTCTCAAATTGTGTGCCTGGAGCACATTTTGGCCTAGAGCCCCACTAGAGAGTCCAGCTTCCGCAAGCGAGGAGGCAAAGCTGAGGCCAACGAAGACCAGTAGGAAAACTGCCCTTTTGTTGCATAGGTTGGTTTTGGGATCTCATAGCCATTCGAATTCAGCAGTCCCATACATAGTAATTTGGGGAACTACAGTGGTTGGGAGGCAAGAACCTGTTACAGAGTCATGGATACATTTGGTAAGGGTGTCATTACACCAAAAGAACATGCCTGGGGGATCTTTGAGAACCCCAGATATACTGTGTCTGCTGTTGCACTGGTGGCTTGAGGCCAGAAGTGTTTGGTAGCAAATAGGATAGGTCTTATTCCACTGGCATTTGAGGGGTTATACAGGGGAATTCTCTTCAAGGGTGCAGGGCACTCCTCAGACTTATCTGAGGGAGAAAAAGTTAATAGGGGCACAACAATTAATAGAGGGGCTGTAAGGAGGCACAGAGAAAGCAGGTGGTCCTATTGTTTATTCCTGAAACATTGAGCAATGCTGCGGCCTCCTGAATCACTTTAACCCAGGTGAATGGATTGTCAGGATGTTTTGTCTGAGCTGAGCCCTCTATTGCTGGTAGCTGGTTGACTAATGATTGCTTACTATCCTGGATATCCTGTGCCACTTGGCCTAATTTATCATAACTCCCAGGAAGAACTCTTACATATCGCTGATGACTCCTCAGGGTGCCAGAAGGCTTGATGCTGGGCCACCAAGGATGTAGTGGGCCCTCTACTCCCTACAGCCATCTGTTGTCCAAGGGGTCTGCAATATTAAGGCGATAGTTTCTGCGTCCATCCCCTACAAAAACACCCATTCTATTTATGTTGAGTTCTGCATTCCAATCCAGCACTACATTTATTTTGCAAGAGGAATATGGGCGCTCACCATAGATGTCTGGCCATTGTTGACAATACTTTTTCGTTTGGTCAAAATGGAAACACAGGGCCAGCAGGGAGGCTCTGGTAGCTATTGATTTTAGGGTGCCAGGGGGAAAGTAGATCAAAACTGGTGACTAGCACTCTGCTGGGGCACAATATTCATTTGCAGCCACATGTGTTTGTGCAGCATTGTTGTTAGCCCAATAGGTTTCGTGGAGGATGAATACCCACCAAAAATGATTTACTGGGCTTCAGAGCTGTACCTTGGTTTAGGGTGGCTTGAAGGAAGCATCCTAGTAAAGCAAATTCGAGTGAATCCCTCGGCTTGGGTGGAATACAGGGGCCCATGACTTGGAGTTGTCTGCTTAACTTGGCAGAGATGATGCCCTTAAGTGCTGTAGGGGTAGTGAGGATTACATTGTCAGGGCCCTCCCACATTGGCTAGAGAGATTGGGGTTGTAGTTTTTAGGAGAACTGAGTTTCCAGGACTGACAGCAGGCAGCGCAGGCTGTTTTTGAGTCTGGCCTGGGCAGCACCAATCTGCGTGTTTTCAAAGAAGCTGTCTTAAAAGACAAAGGTAAGGCATGTAAGTGGCTAGAGAAGAAGACTGTATTGGTAGGTTGTGATTAATTAGGAAAGTCTGCTGTCCATTAGCTCAAAGGGACTTAGAATGGAGGAAGAATGAGGAGCCACACAGATGTGTGCTAAGGCTAGGGGGACAATACCAGGTGCTCAGGTAGCAGGTCTGGGGCCAATCCCAGTTTGGAGAGATTGGCCAGAAAACACCCCAAAGGGCTCATCCTGGAGGGCTTCGACTGTTGGCTTCCCATTGTGGCCCAAACTCTGGAAAAGCAGATATGGAAGTAGGGTTTCCTGAGTTCCCTAGGCGCCTTTGGAGTGAGAGGAAGGTCTTCTGAGTACGGGGCATCCCGACCAAAGTCAGAGACCCTGGGAAGAGTCCTGCACATTCAGAGTTGGGAAGGGTCCCTGGCATAGATCTGCAGCTTGTTTGGCAGCCAGGGGTCTTGGGTATAGAGAGGTACAAAGGAAACTGAAGAAGGAAGCCTACTCTGTGGCCGATAAAATAGAGGGTTGGTCAGAGCCTTCTGTCCAGGATAAGAAAAGGGAAAATAGAAGATTTTAGAGAAGATACTGCAGAGCTGAAAACACAAAGCACATGAACAAGTAGAAAAGTCCCAAAAATGTCTTTTGTAATGTACTCTAGTCTGAGGATGCAGTGACTGCCAGACCCAGGGCCAACAGTCCTGTTACTGGACAGAAACCCTAGGATGTAAACACAGAGACAAAGGTCAGGGGGAGGGGGAGGGGGCACATGGAAAGTGGGGATTTGCTGAAGTCAAGGTGAAAGAGGACACAGCAGAGTACTAACCGGAGTCTTGGCGAGTCAGAACTTGATGGTGGAGGCTCGGGAGGGTCAGTAGGACAGTGCCACCCTTGCTCAAGATGGGGCAGGGACGCATCAGGACCCCTTCTCTCATCCAGGGTTTCGGCACCAAATGAGAGGTAAACTGAGGCAGGATGACAAAGAGAAAAAAAGTTAAGAGGCTGTAACAGCTCTCCATTAGAAAAGAAGCTCCTGGACAAGGTTCTGTGGTCTAGCAAGTAGTCCAGAGAAGTCACACCCGGTGAGGAGAGTCGTGAGTTTTTAAAGGAGAGGCCAA
Organism: Tenrec ecaudatus; assembly: GCF_050624435.1. Taxonomy (NCBI): domain Eukaryota; kingdom Metazoa; phylum Chordata; class Mammalia; order Afrosoricida; family Tenrecidae; genus Tenrec; species Tenrec ecaudatus. The sequence continues at coordinate 42,018,752 of NC_134547.1, forward strand.
AGAGGGTCCCTTTGGGGAGGGGGAAGGGCTGCAGCTGATGGGGTTTTCCACTGCTGTCATGTTTTTTCCTTAGTCTAATTGTCCAGCCATTGCAGGTGGGGAGGAAAGGCAGTTATTCTTGGAGCCTGTTCTGAAACTTGTCCATCAACTTCGTTTCCTGGTATGTGCAGGGAGAAGGCTTTCCTCTTTTTCACCAACCTTGCACTTTATGAAGCATGATGTTCTTCTCCACAGCCTGGTGTCTCCTGATAATTAGCATGTGAGATGAAGTCTTGCCATCCTTGCCTCTAAGGAGCACTCTATCCTTACTTCTTCCAACACAGATTGGTTTGTCCTTTTAATATTCTTCTCTAACACCATAATTCAAATGCATTGATTCCTCTCCTGTCTTCCTTGTTCATTGTCCAACTTCCACATGCATATCGTGCAATCGAGTATACATGGCTTGGGTCAGACACACCTTAGTCCTGAAAGTAAGTCCTTGTTATAATATCAAAGTAAAACAGATTAGAAACTTTAAGACTGTAAATCTTTATGGGAAGAAACTGCCAAGTCTTTTTACCATGGAGTGGCTGGTAGATTTGAACTGGCAACCTTTCTGTTAGCAGTAAGTGCTTAACTCTTGTGCTTCCAGCATTTAATAATTGAGAATAATTTGTGTGTGTGTGTGTGTGTGTGTGTGTGTATGGAAGGAGTAGGTATTTAGGACACATAGTATCTGCTTAGTTTTTCTATAAATCTATGATTGTTCTAAAAATGCTATTGTTGTTAGATGCTGTCCTATAGAGTTTTGGCTCAGAGTGACCCATGTGACCGAACAAAACTGCCGCATAAGGTTTTCTAAGTACTAATCTTTATGTGAGTAGAGTCCCAGGTCTTTCTCCCACAGAGCCACCATTTAAGCTAGAACTGTTCATTTCAAGTTAGCACCCAGATGTTTAATCATTGTTACCAGGTCTCCTTGTTTTAAAATGGTCTCCTAATAAATAAACAAGAAAGTGACATGACTTGTGAGATGGAGGATAAGATCCAAAAAGCAAGTAGCTAAATTCTAAGACTAGGGTTATCCAATTGCCTAGTAGGTCGCTTACTTTTTGCCATTAGTTAAAAAAAAAAATTACAACCAAGTTCAGCACCTATTGGGATAAGTTGCAGTGATCAGTCCATGTCACTCAGTAACTACTCTTGTTGTTGTTTGGTCTCATTGAGTGGGTTTCAATCCATAGCAACATTATGCACAGCATAATGAAACACTGCCCAGTCCTGCACTATATTTACAATTGTTTCGATGCCTGAGCCCATTATTGTAGCCATGGTGTCAATTTGTCTCATCGAGGGCCTTCCTCTTTTTGTTGCTCCTCTACTAATTGTAGTCACTTCAATTTTATATGCCCTACTGGTATCTCTGAATGGTTAACTTATATTGCAAAAAAGAAAGAAAGAGGTGAAAGGGGATGTGTGAAAAAATAGTCTTACCTCCTATGGAGTTTTATGAACACCCACGAAACTGTATCATACACAATTTAAGCTCCATGTTTATGTCTAGAAAGATATTAAATACCATCTGCCATAACCATTTGCTATGTTATAAATTAAGGCAGCATCAACAATACCATAACACCAAAGAGCACTCTGCTGTCTTCCAGTTTGGTATTAAATGGGTTTTGTTACCAAACTCTTCTTGCAAACATGGAAAGAACAGTTGGAGTAGCAGATGGTCTCGGGTCTTCCCAATACCAGCTCTCCGGGGGAGGTATAGGGTTACATGTCTCCTTGCTAGCAAGATTGAGTTGTGTTGTGGTTGCTACTGGAGAGAACAAACATTCTGGAAATTAGGTCGAATTCTAATTCATTGTCTTGCTTTGAGAAGTCAGGTAGGTATTTAAGATCTCAATTTTCTCCCTGAAAATTGGGGGTAACACCACCAAACTCAGAGAATTGTCTTAAATGAATTTAAATGAAAAAAAAAAGAAACAGAATTATCTTTTAGTGTCTTTGACTCACAGTGAAAAATACATTTTACACTATGAACTAGTGTGTGAGTACACATGCACACACACACACACACACACACACACACACACACACATCAAACCAAGCATTCATTAAGCCAAATCTTGTCAATGGATGGTACACTTTGACAGTTTCCATTCTAATATCTCATTCAGTCTACTTTATTTTGTTTTTTATTTATCTCATTGAAAGCTGGTAAATTAATTGTGGTCCCCATGAAGGCTCACAATTTTCAGCTTTCAAATCACTAAGGTAGTGTGTTTAAATACAGAGTGCTTGGCATGTGCAAGGTATTCAATAAATGTTAGCTGATAATACTCTTATTGACAAGATTATTAACTATAGCAAGGTACAACCTTTCTTAGATAGTTCTTCCTAAGCCTGAATAGCAGCCTGTTTTCTACTCTCAAGGAGCCGTGGTGGTGTAGTGCTTAAATGTTTGGTTGGCAGTTCAAAATCCTAAGCAGCTCCAAGAGAGAAAGACTGGGCTTTCTAGTCCCGTAAATTGTTACAGTCTAGGAAACCCATCAGGGCTCACTATGAGTCAGCATTGACTCATTGGTAGTGTGTTTGATTTGGCTGGGGAGGGGGGGGTTGTTCTACTCTAATGAAGAGTTAAATTCTCAGAATCCCACCAGAACAGTAGTATTCTGTCCCAGGAGTTCGACCCTGTTGCTGTGACTCAGAATTGACTCCAAAGCAGCGAATGGCTTGCTTTGGTCTTGGTTGGGTTTATCAGTAACTCAAAAGCTCAATCCAGTGGACTGCTTAAAGCCTTAAATGCTTAGACAAGGAACTTCCCTCCCCAGCCCACTCCTGTCTTTCTAGCCTCCAGCTCAGGAAGATCGCTCTCTTCTTTCTTTCCTTGCCATGTGAAGATTCTCCAGAAGGACTGAGCCGCTGTGACTTAAGTGACCCACAGCAGTGATCTGTTTATTAGCACCCTCTGCAAGGAGTTCTAGTAGCACAAAGGTTAGATGCTTGTCTGTGACACAAAGATTGAAGGCTCAGATCCACCCAGCAGTCCGCCGGGAGAAAGACTTAGCCACCTGCTCCCATGAATTGTAGCGCTTTGGAATCTTTATGGGACAGTTATGCTCCATCACACGGGGCCCCTAGAAGTAGAAATTCCATTTGCCCACACTTCACGACAGCAGCAATGCACTCTGCATTTGATTCCTGCTTTTCCCGGTCCAGCTCCCTACTTCCTAACAGTGATTCCTACGAACATCTCTCAATTTAACATCTTGCGTTCAAATCCTAGTCTCAAGGTCCACCTCTGGAAGAATTCAAGCTAATACAAGCCTCTATTGCTCTACCTAGTCTTTCATACATGTAAAGCCAACCTGATAGATGAAGACCTACAGAGTGACCAGAGCTAATACCTTTTATGCTGACTCACAGTCAGTGGGCAAAGATAATAATAGCCCATCACGCCTCACCTGAACAATATCAAGGATCTATTTGCTTTTGATCTCTTTCCATGCACTTTTATCCCGCGTGGGTCTATTTAACTCAGGGCTTCTTCAGACAATGCGTGAACTCTCTCTGTCCACCCCTGCTGTTTGTTGGTTTCCCAGTAAACAAAGTGCTGCCCTTTGAAACATGGAATGCATTTATTTGCTCGTCTTTCTTAAAACATATCTAATCTCCTCAAGCTTTGGAAGGGCCACCCCTTTAAAACTCACAGGAGCGCCCACAAAACTACATTTTCTTCCTGCAGAATGTATCTTTTATTGGGCTTGTGTCTGTGATAATGATGCAGGTGAATTTTAGCATTCCTTTCACCCTACTGGTAATGAACAAATTCAATGCGTATTACTTTGGACTTGATCTCTGGCAAAACACTACTGGAACAAACAATTTGATTTGTCAACACCTTTCCAAGGGCTCCTCAATCAATGTCACAAATCCAAATTTAAACAGCAAAGTACATTTGACTGCAAGACCCTGGACTGATTAGAACGCCGAGTTCAGAGAATTGCTCCAGACAGGGCAGCAATCAGATTATTAACTCCACTCGAAAATACTCGCTGCTGCCTGGGATTAGCATGCATATTTTGATATAGATCGATAAGCAATCTCCTTTCTATAAGAAATGCCTGCAACATTCATTTGGCTGATCAAAGGTAGATATCAGCTGGCTGTGACAGCTTGCTATTGTTTCCCCGCTTTCTTTACCGAAGAGCTTCTTTTTAAAAAATGCTCTGGCTTTTTCAGCTGATCGTGGAAGCCAACAGAGAGCTACACAATCCCATCTCCTTCTCAGCACTGAAACGCAATTAGTGCAAAAAGGATCCAAGTCTCTTCTGCGCTAACAACCCATCTCCACAGTGTTCTCTGACAAGAGTGATGGCAGTTCTACTCCTGCCTTCCCCTATCCACACCCACATGAATGCATCGTCCACGGGCATGGGGCTCCCAGTCTGGATTGTGGCCAGGATAAGATCCATCCTTAGCAAACTGGTGGTGTCTTGAGGTGAGAACAAAGCTGCTGCATTAAGTCCTTGACATTGTCCTTAACAATTCCGTTCAGATTTGGATTCTGGGCCAGGGCATGGGATTGACTTAATGCTTTGAAGTATGTCTTCATTCCCTAACCTTTTTCACTGATTCTCTTATAGAATGCTATTTACTTTTGAAAATCATTCTTATTCATGCAGTTGCTAACTTGTCCACCTGAAGCTCATTCTCCTTCACCTTAGCAACCCCTCATGAGGCAAGCAGTGGGAAACAGCAAGTTTATACACCAACCTATTCATTTCTCCTGCATGAGATATCCCAATAAAGCAAAGTTAAAAAGGGTGAGGTCATGGAAAAATGGAATTAAAAATAATGGAATGTTTCCACAACGTTTTTTGAAGGCCCCTAGTATATTCAGTGTAAACACAGATTCCTAAGGGACAAAAGCAAGCTGCAGAATAGTTTGTGCAGCAGGATCCAACTTTTATATGTAAGACAAATACTTACATACTATAATAGTCATATATATAAATGAAATATTCTTGTGTTTATGGGTTTGTGCGGATTCACAATATTTATGGATACATATACTGGGAGGCTTCCAAAAGTCATGGAAAGATCCTATTATCCTTCCATTCCATTTTCCACAAGCATTTTGAAGCCCTTTATTGAATGTCTCTCTCTGTGTGTGTGTGTGTGTGTGTGTGTGTGTGTGTGTGTGTGTGTGTAAAATGCTGTTGTTGCTATTAGGTGCCATCAAGTTGGTTTGAACCCTAGATACAATAGAAAGACCCCTATATACAACAGAAAGAAAAGCTGCCCAGCCCTGCACCATCCTCACAGCTGTTGATGGGCTTGAGCCCATTGCTGTAGACACGGTGTCCGTCCATTTTCTGGAGGGTGTTCTTCTTTTCCGCTCAACTTGCCCAAGCATTGTGTTCTTCTCCAGGTACTGGTCCCTCCTGATAACAGGTCCAAATCATATATTTTACTGTTGTTGTTTCTAAGGAGCATTCTGGCTAAACTTCTTCCAATTTAGATTTGTTCAGCCTTCTGGCAGTCAAGGGAATGTTTATTATTCTTCACCAACATCAGAATTCAGAAGTATCAATCCTTATTCATTGTCCAGCTTTCACATTATTTTGAAGTAACTAAATATACAATAGTGGGGTGGTTAGATTTGATGTCAACGTGAAGGAGTCCCGGTGGCAGAGTTAGTGGTTACTTGTTGGGTTGCGAGTTTAGCAGTTCGAAACCACCAACTGCTCCTCAGTAGAAAGATGAGACTTTCCACACTTGTAAAGAGTTACATTCCCACAAACACACAGGGAAGTTCTACTCTATCCTATAGAATCACTATGAGTCAGAATTGACTCAATAGCATTGAGTTTGGGGTTTGTTTGTTTGTTTTAATTGGGATTTGTCTGCGTGGAGTACAAACTGTCTTTGGGGAGGGTGGGCGTAGCATGATGATGCCTTCTTCGGGATGTGACCTTTTTAAAAAGATAGGCACTGGGAACCGATCTCTCTGTCCTTTGCCTTCCCACTGGATCCTGTGCCTGCCCTTGCTGGGACACTGGGGCATCCCCATGGGGGCTGCCAATCCTGGGCGCTTTCAGCAGCCTGCCAAGCTCACCAGCCTGTGAGCTGCCTGCTTCCTACTTCACCTTTCTGTGTCATCAGCCTACAGCTGCTGAGTCTGCAGAGCGCTCTGGCTAGCTTTGGACCCATGGACTTGACTTAGACTGACCTGGGGTGCCTTTTTGAAATAAAATTACTTCTTGATATAAAGTTCTTGTGTGTGTGTGTGTGTGTGTGTGTGTGTCTGTGTAAGAGAGATAGAGGGAGAGAGAATGAGAGACAGTGTGTGTGTGTGTGTGTTCCTACTTTTGTTACTCTAGACAACCCAGCCTCAAAATGTAATCCTCAAAATGTCATCTTTGTGTCTTAACATATTAAAGGGTGTCTATTGCACCATGGACATGTAACAAAATCCTCATCTACCATCAGTTTGTCATAGTGTGGGGGCTTGAATATTGCTGTGATGTTAAAGGTTATGCCACGGGTATCGAAAATACCAACAGAGTAATTCATGGCAGAGAGGTTTCAGCACAGCTTCCACACTAAGATAGTCTAGGAAGAGAGGCCTAGCAATCTAAAAATTAGCCAGTAAAACCAACATGGAACACGACATAATGCTGACTGGCATAGTGGTAGAGATGAGTCCCTGTGTTGACAAAGGCAGTGGTAACCATGTCAGAGGACCGGGAAATGTTTCAGTCTGCTGCATGTGGGCTCACCACAGGACACAGCTGATTTAATAGCAACTGGCAACAGTAACAACATGCATATGTGTGTATATATATAGAGAGAGAATATATGAAAATGTATGCATATGTACATATGAGAACATTTTGTAGTCACTAGTATTGAAGGGTGCATTTATGAGATAGTTTAGGCTCTGCTTATCTTTTTTTGTTCTCTATGAAGTTTGAAATCATTACATTATTTTTTAATTCAGGAGAAATTACTTAAAAACTAAGAACCAGAGATGTCTCCCGCATTTGTCAAAATGCTCACTTGTGTGTTCTGATTTGTTCTTAAAATACATTCAATGCTCTGCAATAAGCATTTCAGGACTTAATTTTAGATCAGAAGGTCCGTGAAAGCCAAGAATGTACACTTTGATAAATCAGTCTCAGTGCAGACAGGACCAGACTCGTGTCAAGAATATGGCAGCTGCTCAATACAGGCTGGCTGGGTGGTGATGTGCTCCTAAGGATTATTTGATTTAAAAAAAAATCCTCAATGGTCTGAATTGATTGGTGGGGAGTACAAGCTCAATTAGTGAGAATCTGATTTCAGTATTGTTTAAAACAAGTGTTCTTAGGAGATAGTGTAGCTGAGATCACAGAAACAAAGAGTAGACAGACATTCACCCTTGAATATTGTTAACCACATATGTAATAAAATTTGAATTTACAGTCAAGCTTTAAAATGCTTAATATTGTAGTTTCTTAAATTGTTTAATTTTTTTCTCTATATGAAATCAGATATAAAAGGAACTCTGGGTTCTAACTCTCTGAAAAAGATATTAACTAAGACTAGCCTTTGCCTACCCAACACCAAATACTTTGTAAATGGAATGTAGAAACATCTTTTAAATTCGGACTTTTTTCCCCACTTATATCACATCTTTCATTTATAATCTTTCACAATATGCCATCTAATCTAATCTATAATGAGTTTTGCCATTTCCAGATTCATGAGAAAAGAATAGCATACTTGGTTAAAAATATACATAATGCAAACAAACTCGCCGGCATTTACTCAATTCTGACTCATAGCAACCCTGTAGGGCAGGGTAGAGTCACCCTTGTGAGTTTCTGGGACTCTTACTCTTTGCTGAAGTAGCAAGCCTCATCTTCCTCCTATATTTGGTAAAGTCAAGGTCTAACAGAAACAGCAACCCAAAGTAGAGCCCATGCAAGACGCATTTACACAGTAACCAAAGCAATGGTCCCCAACATGCCAAGGCAGATGCGTCCAGACTGAAGCGTTTTACACATAGGACCATCATTAGTCCGGGTCGATTCAATGACATCTAGACTAGCAACACCACACAACATAATAAGCTTAGCATACTAGTCACATCTTGCAGCTGAACAAACTGAGGTACATAATGATTAAATTCATTTGCTCAGGAATTTTGTTTCAGAGCTAAGACATACTGAACTTTTTAGACATATGTAAGTGGCTTGTATGATAGCTTTGATAGTCAAATAAGATGACTGATTTAAAATCTAGAGACAAAAATTGTATGTTGTGAAAGTGACATTTGTGAGATTATCTTTCTCAGGAAACTCTTTCAGAGTGGGCAGGTGTCCCACATCCGCTGCTGCCTGCACATATGCACCCCAGATCACAAATTGCTTCATCTTGGTCAAATGTTTTCATGTTCCTGGGTCTCCATTGTTAAACAATTAATATTAATAGTCAACTTCATGGGGTTGTTGTAATGTTCACATGAGATGGCATAAGTGCAGCCCTTAGGAAAGTATATGTAATATAGAAATAATATAGCTCAATAAATGTTTGTTACAATTAGTAGCAACAACAATGAGTTTTCCCAGATATCAGTTTCCTCATCTCTATATACATCAATAGCTAGGAAACAAATGTTTTGCTTTATTATTATTTTCTTCTACAACAATACAATTTCCAGCATTTTATCTTTTCCCAATACTTATTCAATCGATATATTGAGCAAATAATCCTAGAAGCTGCACTATATGAAGGACACCATGTCAGGATTAGAGAATGCCTTATTAACAATGTATGATATGCAGATTATACAACAATGCTTGCTGAAAGGGAAGAAAACTTGAAGCACTTAGAGGAAAATCAACCTTCAGTATGTATTACAACTCAACATAAAGGAAAAAGTACTCTTAAAACTGTACTAATAAGCAGCATCGTGATAAAAAGAGAAAGAAAAGTTGTCCGTTATTTCATTGTACTTATTTCCACAATCAACAGTAATGTAAGCAGCAGCCGAGAGACCAAAGACTAGTGCACTAGGCTGACAGCGCTCTGCTGCTGCTCCTAAGGTTTTCAGTGGCAAATGCCTCAGAAGTGGGCAACCCACTCCTCCTTCATGATCTGCTCATTGTCTGGAAGCTCTGCGGAAGCCTGTTCATTTTGGGGTCATCCTGTCTGGTATTTGAAATACCAGTGACATAGTTTTCAGATCACAGCACCGCATATTCATGTGAACGTTGGACATTGAAAAAGAAAGTCCCAAGGGGAATTGATACATTCGAATTATTAAGAATATTGAAATAGCTGCTAAAAGATTCAACAAATTTGCCTTGGTAGAAGTAGAACCAGAATGATCTCTGGAAGCAAGGGAGGAGTATGTTAGTCTAGGGTGACAGGAAAAACAAATCCAGAGACACTCATATATGTTGACTAGAGAAACAAATCCAGAGACAATCATATCGTCCTATCAAAACTTTCCCCCACTTTAGCTCCCCTCATTTGGGGTATACGATTTCTAAACTGTGTAAGAGAGAACTTTATATCAAAGATCAATTGTACATTAAGAAAACATCCCAGCCCAGTCCAGGTCAAGTCCATAAATCCGATATTAGCCCATATGCCTGTTACCAGTCTATACATTCTTCTTCAGACTCATGCAGCACATGCAATAGCGCCAAATGCAGGAAGATCACAGCCCAGTGGGTGGAAAGTCTTGTGGATCCAGTGGCAGTAGAAACATCTCAATGCTGGCAGGGGTCTTCACATGCCTCCTCCAGCTCCAGGGCTCCAGCTTCATCGGCATAGCACATCTGGTTTGTCAGCAGGAAGATGAAGCAAAGAGTCTCCCTCCTCCAGGAAGGAATACAGGAGTTCTCAGAATCCTCAGGAAAAGGCCATGCCTATATAGAAGCCTGATTGGCTATAGCCTGATTGACAGACTAGAGTCCACCCCTTTGTAAGGTGACAGGAGATTATGTAACTACCATACGAAGACACTTCATTTCACATACTTTGGTCAGCTTATCAGGAGAGACCAGTCCCTGGAAAAAGACATAATGCTTGGAAAATATAGAGGCCGCCAAAAAAAAAGTAAGACCCCGGTGTTAGGTTGGGTTTTCTAGGGAAATGAAATCAGTGACATTCACATATGTATAAGGAAGAACTTTATATTAAGAATTAATTTTAATCTAGAAGTCATCCCAGCCCAGTCCAACTTAAGTTCATGGGTGTGATGCTACTTGTCTCCCTCTTCAGACTCATGTAACTGCAGGCTGATGATGCAGAAAGGTGCAGCGAGAGGTAGAAAGATCCGAAGCTGGTAGGTGCAGAGATGTGTGGATGCAAGGTTGGTGTGAGCCGGGCAAGGCACAGACAACTCAGGGGTTGATCCCAAGGTCAGTGGGACACATAGGGCCATCCCTGGAGGCACACACAGAGTTGCAAAAGCAGCAATGGGAATGGGCAGAGAGAGAGGGAAGTTCCCCCTTTCTCTCTTATGAAAAGGCCACATTCCCAAGGAAGAATTATTAGACTGATACCTGAGTAACAGGATGGATCTGAACCCTACACTTTCATACAAATTCAAAATGACGTAAAATCTAACTGCCATGGACCATGACACTTGGCACCTGTACACAACTCTTTAACCATACATAATCACCAAAGACAATAAGAAAGTCATATTTATGCATACAGAATAAAATAAGCTACATACACCTGAAAATTCACCAATCCCATTTAATCCTTATAGTCTATAAGTGAAAAAAAAGAAAATAATTTATGGTTAACAATTGCAGTTTTTTGAATACCTACATCTTAATCATATAGTCCTATCAAAAATTCCTCCCACCAATGGAAGTTTGTAAGCCACCTACTTCATGTCTTCATCTCTCCTCATTTTGGGTATTCAATTTCTAAACTGCCCATTTCTACCCAGTACTCTGAGGAGACAAACATGCTCTTTGAGGTGAAGAACCTTCATTGCATTTGAAACCCAGTGTGTTTGCATCTATAAAGAAAGTCAACTCTAAGGCAGCCCATCTATCCCTCAAGTTAACAAGCAATGTACAGATCCCAGCAAGCATGAAGGGGCAGGGGGAGAGAGAGAGAAAGAGAGAGAGAGAGAGAGATCTCATTTTCTCCTTTATAAAAAGGTCACACCCTCAAGGAAGAATCATCAGGCTGCAGCCTGCTTGACTGGATGGATTCTATCCCTACACTTTCATATAAGTTTAAGTTGACATAAAATGTAACTGCAACCATTCACACAATCGATTGACCCAGGGACTGCAGCAACAGCTCAAACATAGCACTTGCGGGGATGCTGTAGGATCAGGCAGTCATACATAGGGCTGTTATGAGTTGGAATGGATTCAACATCCCCTAATGACAATGTCACTCAGCACTGCACAAATCTGCTGCATTAACCTGTTTAGAGTGTTGAGCACAAAGATGTGACTTGGGGATTAAAGTACACCTGATCCAAGTCATGGTATTTTCAGTAACCTCATATGCATGTGAAAGCTGGACAATGAACAAGGAAAACTTGAGAAGAATTGATGTATTTGAATTAGGGTGTTTTTTGAAGAATATTGAAAGGACCACCGACTGACAAAAGAAGAAACAAATCAGTCTTGGAGGAAGTACAACCAGAATGACCCTTAGAAACAAGGATGATGAGATTTTGTTTCACATATTTTGGACATGTTATCAGGAGAGATGCTCTTCCTGGAAAAACACATCATACCTGTAAACAAGAAGAACAGTAGTAAAGAGGAGGACCTTTGATGAGATGGAGTAAATCGGTGGCTATAACAGTGGACTCAAACCTAACAACTGGAAGGGTGGTGTTCTGTTCTGTTGTACATATCCGGTCACTGTGAATTGGAGTCAGCTTAATGATACTTTCTAACATTTTCTGATCTATTAGGCCTGTTGGTCCCTTCTTCTTTACTTGTGAAGAATCAGATAATTATATGAAGACCTTGAGAAAAACTATATTTATTCTCAGTGTTTTTACATTTCCAAACTGTTTTCAAATGACATGAGATGAAATAAATCTAGAGATGAGAGAAATCTTGACTTACTCAAGAAATACTTATTATGCATCTACTGTGGATCAGGTGTGGTATTAAATTCCAATTAGAAAAAACATGATGGTCTACCCACTGGGAACTCATGAGCTCCTGCAAAATGATTTTTCTCCTATGAAATGAAGATGTGATGAAGAGAGTAAATTGCTCAGTGAATATCAGAGCTGTTAACTAGTCAATTTAGTTTTAAAAGCATAGTGATTAGGCTTATGGATTATACACCACAAAGCATTTGGGGAGGGAAATAGATAGGGAGGGAAGAAAGGGAAGGGAGACAGAAAGGAAAGAGGTAAGAAATGGGGAAAAAGAGGATGTCTGGATCGAATTATGCATTCAATTTAGAAATTATATAGTGAAAAAGTGATTTAATTATTATCTAATGGCCACTACTCGATCGGTTCAAAGAACCTTTCAATATAGTGTACCCATGTAGAGAATCTCATATCCATGGAGAGAGAAACAAGAGGAAACTTCTAGCCAGGATTTTGCCACCCATCATCTTTATTTGTACAACTCAGGCTTGTTTCTGGTCTGCCCTTTACACCAATAATTTTTGTTTTAAAGATTCATTGTCCCATGTGTTTGAACATGGTCTCTCCATCCGTCAGCATCTAGCTATCTCAAGGACTATGTGTTTGCAAAGCAAAGGGTTGTACATAGGGTCTTGCTACACAAGAATCTTCAGAAATGAGGCGTGTGCACCAAGCAGTCAGGGCTGGTGTACTCTTGATTTCTGTGGTGTCATGTTGACATCTGTCTAAGTGGTGTTACCATAAAAAAAACTAGGACCCATCATCAAGGAAAATCTCTCAATTGTCTGTAGGAAGTGCAAATTAAGTTTTGCCTCCTTGGTGTTGTATGGTAACTATTTGCCTTGGGTAAGGTGACCAGATTTTAACATTGGTAAAGCAGGACACCATTGATAAAACTCATCTCCTGGCAAAATAGCCACATGGCAGCTGAAAACCATACACCCTAGCTTGTCGTGCATTCTTTCCAAAAAACTGACTTTTAAAAAATGCCGCGGGACGCGGGAAAAATTGTTGAAAATCAGGACTGTCCTGCCAAAAGCGGGACATCAGTATATTCCTAAGCTTCTTCCTGCTATAATCTGCTATATATAATCACCTGGCAAAGGTTTTTCTTTTTCCTTTACTAGCAAAGAAAACTGAATTTTTCACTTCTAGGCCAATAATTTAGAACTTTAGTCCAAAAAAAGTGAATCAAATGTTTTGATCCAAGTAATCAAGCCGAAAAGGATAAAAGACTGACACTGCAAACAGGTAAACCTAAATCCTGTATCAAACCTTGAACCAGTGATTTTACTGACCAGGATTCATACTATGTATGAAGGGATTTCAAAAAGTTCAGGGAAAATTCCATTTTTAATTCCATTTTCCCACTAATTTGGCATAAGGACATGCTTGATGAAAAATCTGTTTTTTCTCCTTGGCTTGCCATAGATAAATGACATGTAAAGTTGGGGAGATGCATGGTGGATCCATTTATAAGGATAATTTCTCTTTCTGAAGTGAAATATTAAGTGCAGGCGGCAATTCCGGCTATTAGGTGGCTGCAAGAATCAATGAATAAAAATATTCTTTGCCATTGAATGGTATAATTTATTCTCATTGATGAGACAAGGGGTCAGAGGATGGTTATTGCTTCATTAGCTCTCTCACTGAGGGACACTTCAGACTAGGGCCACCTGAGAGTCTGCTCTACTGAATGGTCAACATTTCTGTTTTGTAGTGTCATTTAAAGTAATGCTTGAGAAAAACAAACATAATCATACACTTGCCATGCGCATGATGGTTTTCTATTGTGGGGACAAACTCAATCCTTAGGCTACCATGTTGGAATAAGATAACAACAGTGATTTGTGTGAAACTGTTACGTAAATGCCATAGCTAAAATATGATACCATGATAGGTAGAGTGGTCATTGAAAACGAGGGAAACCAGTGTAACCACAATAATGGCTCAAACATATCAATAATCATAAACATGCACAAGACCCTTGTTTTTGATCTTAGGCACCATCACGTCAGTTCCACCTCATAGTGACTCTGTGTACAAGGATCAGAAACTCTGCCCGGTCCTGCACCACCACCCACACAATTGTTATGTTTGAGCCCATTGTTGCAGCCACTGTGTCACGGTCCTTCTTTGCATTGCCCCTCTACTATACCAAGCATGCTCCTCTTCTCCAAGGGATGAATTCTCTGGACAATATGTCCAAAGTAGATGAGAAGAAGTCTTGCCTTCCTTTTCTGGAAGGTGCACTCTGGCTGTACATCTTGCAAGACTAGGTAACATTTTGCTCTGTGATCAAGGTCACTATGAGTTGTGGCCAACTTAACAGTAGCTGGAAACAAAAGATTATCACCCAGACCTTAAAAGTCCCTTCCAATGGCAATTTGCCGGGCATTTGCTACATACTATTCCACAGTGTAACATATAGCAGTTAATATGAATGAAATGTTTCCTCTACCTTAAAAACAGTGTATGATACAGATTTGTCTTATAATAGGTATTCAATAGATTCTCTAGTTAGCCCAAATGGCTAGCACATTTGGAATCTAACATAAACTTTGGATATTTGAGTCTACTTAAAAGCATCATAGAAGAAAAGCCTGGCTGTCTCCTTCCAAAATGTCCCATTCTTTGAAAAGCTCGGGGAGCATGGTTCTACTGTGACGCACATGATGTTGTCATGAGTCAAAAATCAAAAACAAAAACTATAGCACCTGGTTACTGGCCAAAGAACTTTTGTTAATTGAGTTTTGTATCAACTTGACTTGGCCAAGATTCTCAGTGTTTTGGCAGTTGAGGCCTAGCAATCCACCAAGATGTCACCTAGTTTAATATAGTCAAGTCCACAATGATGTTCCCTGTGAGAATTCTAGCATTTGTAACATTGCAGTGGAGTGAAACTCTCTTTCTCAGGTCACAGCCCTGATGCAACTGCGAGAGGGTTTCTTCCAAGATGTGCACTGCTTTTGACATACATGGATGCTATGGGAATGTGTTCTTGCTTCTTGCTAGGTCTGGATCCTCTACTTCTACTTCTTTTGATTTGAGCCAGTGACTTACCATATAGCTGACTACTACCCTGAGAGCCTTTATTGGCTTGCCAACTTACCTATTGACTGACCTTAAGTTAATTTGCCTCTGCAGTCACCAGTTAGTAGCCTTCCTGCCAGTCTTGGTATTTTCAGGCCCCTACAGCTATGTGAGAGAGGACAAATGTCTAGCCTATCATCTGACTCACAAACTTGGTGCTTTCTGAAACTTGGATATGATCACTTCTATAAAAGCAGGAGATGTTTTCCTGATGAAAATGAATTTCTACATATACATAGATGTGTCACTAGTTTTGCTTTTCTAGAGAATCCAGACTAACACAGTGTCAAATAAATATTTGCTGGATAAATGAATCACTGAGTGCTACATGCATCTTCATAGAGAGAATAAATATATATATGAAACAAGTGAATTGTAACCCATTCATTGATACAGGCATAAGTAAATTGTCAAAAGTTTGGGCATGAGCTGGATTGACACAGTGGTTGCCACATGGGCTCAGGTCTGGAAATAATTTTGAGGCTGGTGCAGGACCGTGCAGTGTTTTGTTCTATTGTGGATAGGGTCACTATGGGTCAGAACTGACACGATGCCACCTAACAACAACCTCAATGATGATTCAAGTGTGTCCCTCTACTAGAACCCTAGTGGCATAGTTGTTTTGTATTAGGCTGCTACCTGCAAGGTCAGTAATCCAGAACTCCCAGTCACTCCACAGGTGTGATAGGTAGGTTTATTGTGCCAAATTGGCTAATAAGGACATGTAGGATTAATAGGGTCACAGTTTGATTGGAAGCGAAGAGATAAATGGCTTGGTGAGCCCTGCCTCTCTCTCTATTGTTCTCTGGTGATCGGACCAGTATGCAGCTGCCTTAGCTAGTTCTCTGCCTCAACTTGCGAGCTACACTACCTGTGGGACACCCAAGCAGTGGCTCATGTCGCTAGAGTTTAAAGGTCCTTCAAGACCTGCTTCACCACGCTACTGGTATGTACTTGAGCTTGGGACTGTTGTCATCTGGAAGACTGTTGGTGACTTGTTCTGCTGTTTGCTGCCTCTGGCCGGACTGCCTGTATTGCTCTACAGAAGACTC
This sequence comes from Tenrec ecaudatus, assembly GCF_050624435.1. Classification (NCBI taxonomy): domain Eukaryota; kingdom Metazoa; phylum Chordata; class Mammalia; order Afrosoricida; family Tenrecidae; genus Tenrec; species Tenrec ecaudatus. Next base: position 42,035,039 of record NC_134547.1, read on the forward strand.
AGCTGTTTGCTTCCTTGACATTGGACCAAGCAACCCTCGTGAGTTGAAGAACTTCCAGTATATTAACAGTTTCATGGAGGTGAGTTGAACTGAGCCCTCAGACCACTGTATGGACCAATTAGCTGCTATATTCCTCCATGCTGTATATATCTATCCATATTTAAAACCACAAGTGTCCTGGTTTTGCTTCTTGAAGAAGCCCTGCTTAACACAATAGGAGAGAGACAGGATTTTTTACTCCTATAAAGAGGTGCAGTCTCAAAAAGTCACAGGGAAATTCTACCCTGTCTTAGAGGTTTACTATAAGTCAAACGGCAGTAAGTTTGGGTTTTTAGTCTACAAAATACATGTTGAATCATAATCCCTGGGACCTATTAAGGTGTTTTTGTTTGAAGATGTTGTCACTTTAGTTAGAAGAAGTCATACGGGAGTAGAGTGAGTTCTATTCTCATTTAAGTGGTGTCCTTCTGAAAAAAGGAGGTACACAGAGAGGCACAGCGGGAACCCGCCATATGACAATGGAGTTGTGTTGCAGCTGAAGGCCACGAGAAGAGACCCAAGAAAGGGTCATCCCATAGAGACTCCACAAAGAACTGGGTTCTGCCACAGCCTAGATTCAGATGTATTGTCTCCGGAATTGGGAAAAAAAATAATTTTCAATTCTTACCCGTCAACCCGATTGTGGTGTTTCATTCCAATAGCCCTCGGAAATGAATTTAGGTGGTCAGATGAACCTGGAGATACAGGAGAATGGTGGGCTACAAAAATCACAAAGGCATAGGACATGGTTGTTGGGCCTGTGCCGGAGAAGCAGGGAGAGGCAGAGGTAGAACACTCTGAAGAGCTTTTCTCGCTCTGAGGAGTTCTTGAGAATGTATGCAAGGGGAGACTAAGGAAGGCACCAGGCCTCTCCAAGCACAGGGCAGTCTGAATTTTCAACGCTGCCATCTCTGAGGGCAAATCTCTGCTCTTTAGCGGAAAACAAAGATTTTCCATGATGAAAGTGAAGAGCCTGGGGGTGGGGCCTTAGCCATGGAAACGATTATGGAAATATAATAATAAAGATCATAAAACTGATAATAAATGTTTATTTTTAAAGCACTAAAATGCAAAAGCCCCGTGCTCAACTGGAGAAAAGGCTTAATTAAAAGCAGAAGCTTTCCAAAAGGCAATCAGACGTAGGAACCATATAAACCCCTGTGCTGGCCAGGGGAGACACCAGCAACCAAAGGCTCACAATAAACGCAGACTGTAAAAGCAGGGATAAAATGAGGGCTGTCTGAGGCTTGAAGCTAGGGGAGCACCAGCTCCTGCGGCCGTATAATTGTCCAGCCCTCACTTCATTTGGGCCAATTACCTTAGGAGGGATTAGGAACTGATCCAGAGGTGACCACTTGAGCTTTAAAGTGAAAACTCAAAGTAGAAAGAGCTTATGCCAGAGACTGGAGGTCTGATAAGGCTGGGGGCGTTGGGGGAGATTTGAGCACTAAGGAATATTCTGACTCTTTCTCCTCTCAACTTCCCGGTGGAAGAATGGCAGCTTTTTAGACTCACATCTCACATAGCAGTGAAGTCAGCAATTCCTGCTACTGCCCCCCCCACCACCACCCGCCCTGAGTAGAGCATGATTTAAGAGCAATGACAAGGGACACTTTGAGCCTGAACTGAAACAGGAGGGAAGACATTTAGGGTGCAAGACCAAGAAGCAGGGTGAGGACGGGTGACCCACACCATCCCTCATCAATGCGGAGTCTCAAACCGGCAGCTTTAGCCTCACTTGGGGACAAGTCAGGAAGCATACTATATTGCTTCTGATCTGCTGAAGTCAAATCCATATTTCAGCAAGATCCCTGAGTGATGCTGAGAAGCATTTGACTCTCTGACGCCCGAAAAGCATTGTATGCAACTTGCCCAGCCCCAACCTGGACCACAGCTTCATGTCCTTGTTGTGCTGTTGTTGGGTTTCATGCAGTGGAGTCCCACTTTTAGCAACTCCAACAGAGTAGAATTGGCCCCTAATGTTTTCTAGGTTCTAATGTTTCTGTGGTTGTTAGGTGCCAATGAGTTGGTTTCAAATCATAGCCACCCTATGCACAACAGAATGAAACACTACCTGGTCTTATACCATCCCACGAGCTGCACAGTATCAATGCATCTTGTAGAGGTCAGTTCTCTTTTTCCCTGCCCCTTTACTTCACCAAACATGATGTTCTTCTCCAGGGACCAGTCCCACCTAACAACATGTTCAAAGTATGTCCTTTTAGCAGTCTATCGTACTTTCAATATTCTTTTCCAGAACCGCAATTCAAAAGCATCCATTTTTCCTGGTCTTCTTTATTCAATGTCCAACTTTCACATGCATATGAGACGATAGAAAATGCCATGGCTTAGGTAAGGTGCACCATAGTCTTCAAAGTGACATCCTTGTTTTAAAATATTCTAAAGAGGTCTTGTGCAGCAAATTTACCCAATGCAACTTAATGTTTGATATCTTAACTGCTGCTTCCATGAACATTGCTTGTGAATCCAAGCAAGATGAAATCTTTTACAAGGTCAACCTTTTCTCCATTAATTGTGATGTCACCTGTTGGTACAGGTTTGGAGATTTTGTTCTTCTTTACATTGAGTTGCAATCCATACTGAAACCTGAAATCCTTGATGTTCATTTGCAAATGCTTCGAGTCCTCCTCACCTACAGCAAGCAGGGTTGTTAATAAGCCTTCCTCCAATCCTGATGCGTCTTTCTTCTTTCTGTAACCCAGCTTCTCTGATGCTTTGTGCTCAGCATACAGACTGAGTATGACCAGAGGACACAACCCTGCTGCACACTTTTTCTCATTTTTAACCTAGGCTGTACTCTTTAGGAAAACAGGTATCCAGATATTTCTCCCATAGAGCTAACCTTTTGGCAAGCAGGTGCCACCAGCGGCCAACATGATAGCAAGTAAGACTAATGGAAATTATAATGCAGACTTTTCAGAACCTGAAAATTAGCCATGCTTGTTCCTGACCAGCCCAACCCACACAAAAATATTGAGCAAGGAAAAATTAGATCTATGAATCAGAAAATGTCCTCCAAAGGTACAGAGATGTGTTAGATGGAGTTGACTAGACATACAAATCCAAAGACACTCATCTATGAGTAAGAGAGAGCTTTCGATCAAGAAGCAATTGTATGTCGAGAAAACACCCCAGCCCAGTCCAGAACAAGTTCGTAAGTCCAATACTAACTAGTCCATAAGTCACTCTTCAGACTCACTCAGCCAAATGCAACGAAGAAGATTGCAGGGAGATCACAGAGTTGTGAGTGCGGAGTTGTGTGGGGCCGGATGCGGTGTTTGTGGTAGCTCTGTGAGTCACTTGAGAGCAGGAAGATGAAGCAGGGAGAGGATGGGCAGGGTCCCAGTGCGCTCTTTATAAGCAGGTTATACACATAATGAGGCACACTCAGGCTGAGACCTGAGTGACAGGCTAGACTCCACCCCTACACTTTAAGTTGACATGAAATTATATAACTACCACAGACCACCCCTTGTCAACTTGACACTTTTACACAACTCTTTAGCCACACATAATTTTAAAGCAAAGACAATGGTAAAATCATATCTGTGCCCAATAGAATAAAACTAAAATGTATACAACTCAAAGTGTGCCAGACTCATGTAAACCTAATATTCTATAAGTGCACCAAACAGAAATATTCTATGCCTAACAACTGCAGTTATGTGAATACCTATACCATAACCCTATCAAAATATTTCCCTAACCATGTTTGCAAGCCAACCATTTATCCCTCCCCATTTTGGGTATGCAATTTTATCCTCCCCATTTTGGGTATCCAATTTCTATCAACACGGTGCTCTGAGGAGACAAGAATGTTTGCTGATGTGAAGAATCTTCATTCCAGTTGAAACCTCTGAGTCTGAATCCATAAGCAAAGTCAAATCTGGACAGGCTATTCATAAAGTCAGCAGCAATATGCAACAATTCACAGGCTCAACAATTGTATCTTCATCTGGTCAGTCCTGGTCAACTCAATGTGGGCCTCCTCACTTAGCCTCCCCAGGATACCCATTGGCCACTTTACCTTTCAACCAAGGACCCTGTCACAAGTTCTTAATAAACCTAGTGCCCTTGAGCTAAGTCATGCCATAGGCTCAGGTTCTGAACAACTCTTTAAACTTCAGACCAACCAACCCCTTCTCATCTTCTCCTCTAGTCCCTGTGAACCAAGTTCATGGGTGTCAGTGGCCAGACTCAACCTGTCTCTGTATTGCTGCATTTCTCCCACCTCCACTCAACAAGTGGATCCAGGTAGTTACCTAGCAAGCATTTCATGCTGCCCATAGTTTCCCTTTAACATTCAGTCCTAGAGAGAAGAGTTTCTTCATGGCTCCATTTTTTTTTTCCAGCTTCAGGCACAAAACACCAGTTCAAACTTCAAAATGGAAAAAAGTTCCTTTTTTTACCCTTCAGTCTGTCAACAGCCCCCTAGGCACATCTCTTCAAATGAGAAGTTCCTGAGTACTCAAAAAACTGGTGGGGCCTATCTTTTCAGAGGCTTTTTGCAGGTGTGCCCTGTATCCATTTAAAGATTCAAATTAATGACTGAAGGCCAGTAGGCTTACAAACTCTCTATTTTTACTATCCAATAGTCCAAGTCCTACACTAGTCCATAAATCCCTCTTCAGATTTATGCAGCCACACGAAATGATGCCGTATGCAGCGATATCACAGGCTGATGGTGCAGAGTTGTGTGGATCCAATGACGGTGTCTGTGGCAGCTCTCTGAGTCACTTGATAGCAGCCAGGTAGCAGAGGAAGAGGGCACAAGGTTTCCAGGACCCTCCTTATTAGTAGGTCTTGCCCACAAGGAGGCACCATCAGGCTGTGACCTGATTGACTCCACCCTTACATTCAAGTTGACACAAAATTATGTAACTACCACATTATGTCAGACAAATGACAAAGGAAAAATAAGAAGACAGTGTGGTTTAGTGGGTAGACCTTCCATAAGTGGGACCTGCCTCAATTCTCGGCCAATTTTATTGAAGCATAGTCACCACCTGTCTGTCGGTGGAGCCGTGTGTGTTGCTGTAAGGCTGAAAGGGCCAAGCTTCCAGACTACGACAAACTAGGAAAGAAACTTCATTATCAGCCAATGAAATTCATAGGGATCACAACAATCTGATCTGTAACTGCTCACAGGGATAATTCAGGTCCCAGTTACATTGCAGCCAGTTGGGGGCCAACTAGGCAAGAGCTAACAATAACAAGAGGAAAAATGTCTTTGATAGTCTTATTACATAGAGAAGAATCACTATGTAAGAGATGCAGGACAGCAACCTTCTTCCTGCCCACAAGAGGCTGAAATACACATGTGGATAGAGTCTCTGGTGAAATGCAAGAGTTGGCTCCTTTTCTCTGGAATTTATGAGCCTATTACTGGCAGACTGGTGGTCTTAGAAAATTACATGATTTCTCTAGTGCCATAGTTTCCATGTATGCAAAATGGGGATACTGTGGAATATTACAGGTGTTAACACATAAAGCACTGGGAACATTGCTAATTCCAGGCAAATTTATCTGGAAATCATACTTGATGTCTCATTGTAATAAAGATCACTTGTGACCCAGAAATTAGGCACTTGGCTGCTAATTGAAAAACTGGCTGTTGAACCACCTGTGATAGTACAGAAGAAAAGATCTGGCAGTGTGTTCCTGTAAAAGTTTTAGTCTAGGAAAAGGGATGGGACTGTTATACTCTTTCATATAAGGTCACTGTGAGTCAACTCATTGAGTCACAATAACGTTATCCTGTTAAACACTATCATCATAGACTTGTCTACTACCTGCCTGTAAGTTTGTAATACTGTGGTGGCTTAAATGTCCTTATGAAGCTGGAATATATTCCAGAAGGGTTACCCATGTCGAAGAGAACCCAGTGGTGCTTTAAAGTTATGAAAGATCTGCAGATGGCTTCACTGGAGAATTTGATGACGTATTCAGAGAAAAGCTGTCACCAATTTACATAAAACACTCCAGAGTATAGAAAGGGCAGCACTATCTGCCGTGAATGAGGTCATTCTGCTCTCCCATTGTGCCGTCTGCCTCAAAGACAGGGTGCTGTAAACTTTCTCTTATAGAATAGCCCTTGGTATTTCTAATCTATTGTGTAAGAGAGCATTTTCTATATCAGAATCTTCTACTGTCAGAAAACAGTACCAGTAACGTTCTACATAAAGCCGATGGCCTGACTAACAGACGTCTTTGGGGTAGCACATTAGCATTATTACAACGCTCAACCCACACAAGCAAAAATATGACATCTTGAAGCACAGTTTTAACCTGGATCTCTAATAATTAATGTGTTAGGAGGCCAGAGGTTTCATTAAAAGGGTTTCTATGGACTTGGAGTGATTATACTCTGTAACACAAGCAGTTGCAGCAGCAAGTTTGCTGTGCTTTGTTTTTTGTTTTGGGTTTTTGGGGGTTTTTTTTCAGCATGGACTGTCTGCAGTTTTAGCCAGATTTTGATACCCTGCAATTTGAAAACAAAAATTTCCTCAAGCTTGGGATTACAGAGACCTTTCCTCAGGTACCTGTTGAGAATCTTGTTTTCTCAGCAACAGCTTGACAAGTATGACATTTCATGACAAGTTTAGACATTACAGAGGGGATGCCAGGAGAATGGGAACCACATTAAACTTAGTACTAAATAAAATTGAGTGTGTGCGACTGAGTTTTGTGTGACTGGCAAACTTTTTGCAAAATCAGTTCAATTTACTCCTGTTGCTAAATGGACAATTGTCCACACTTGGGTTGGCAACAGGCCGAAAGACCATCAGCAACAGGCCAAAGACGGAATGGTGGCAAATGTCTAAGGGACTGTGGCTGTCTCCCAGGTTGGGCTTATGACCTACTACCGTAGCCTTGCCTGTGGTATTTTTCACCTTTCTAAAACTTTTGCAACAAGAGCTAGTCTGTTCTGATATTGATGCAACTAAACTCTTTTTCTTCAGATGGAGCCATGGAAGTGAAGCTGTATTAAAACAGCTTCCAGGCTCAGCCCATGGTGATCTTATATCTGCATGACTTCATTGGGCTGTTGGGGATTTTGAGCCTTTCGTTTGATTACATTTCTGGGTCTGATGGTGCCACAAAGGAAACCTAAGAATATTTATTTACTATTGAATTAATATTTAATATCAAATGTAATTAGTCCAACAACGCTAAAGGGGATTTCCAAAGCCAACCCTGGAGGGTATGTGCAGACATTTTGCACAGGTTTTATAGTTACACTCATGTCTTTCTAATCACCTCAGACACAAGGTCTTTCACATGGAGAATTGCAAAATTTTTGCCATTGATGTCAAGCAATGTACTGTGACTTAGTTTTTCAAATGGAAAACAAAATGCTTTCTTTAAAGGAAAAAAAAGCAAACCTCCAAACCCATTCTATGAAGTCAGTATAACCATTATACCAAAACCACGCAAAGACCAAACAACGATAGAAAAATATAGACCAATATCCCTCATGAGCATAGATGTAAAATTTTCAACAACATCCTGGCCAATATAATCCAATAGCATAAAAAAATACATCATTACAATGGGCTTCATACCATGGATGCAAAAATGGTTCAACATCTGAAAAAAATTGTGTAATACACCACACAAATAAGATGAAGGAAAAGAACCACATGATCATATCAATTGATGCAGGAAAAGCATTTGACAATATCCAACATCCATTCCTAATAAAAGCACTCATTAAGATAAGATTAGAAGGGAAATTCCTCAACACAATAAAGGCCATGTATGAAAAGCCAATGGCCAAGATTACACTCAGTTGGGAAAAGCGGAAAACATTCCCATTGACAACAGGAACCCAAAAAAGATGTGTCTTATAACGACTCTTATACAACATTGTATTGGAAATCCGAGGCAGAAGCATAAGATGGCAACAAGAAATACAGAGAGTACAAGTGAGCGAAGAAGAAGTGAAACTCTAGCAATTTTCAGAAGATACCAGTTTATATAGAGAGAACTGCAAGGTCTCCACAACGGGATTGTTGGAAACACTGAGGAATTCAGTCAAGTAGCAGCATACAGGATTCACAAGCAGAAATCAATCAGAATCCTATGTACTAGCGATGAAAGATTCAAAAAAGAAATCAAGAAAACCATACCATTCACAAAAAATACTATTTAACAAAAGTTAAAACACCTAGCAATAAACCTAACCAAAGAAACAAACAAACAAAAACTGTGTAAACTACAGAACATTAAATACAAGAACCTCAAAGGGATCTATACAAATGGAAGAATAACCCATGTTCATGAATAAAAAGACTCAATATTGTGAAAATGACAGTATTACCTAAAGCAATATCTAAATTCAATGCAATTTCAATCCAAATTCCAACATCATTTTTTAAAGAATGGAAAAACTAATAACTAACCCACATGAGGTGGGAAGAAGCCTAAAATAAGCAAAGGACTTCTCTCAAAAAGAACAAAGTAGTTGGTCTTGTGCTACCTGACCTCAAAACGTCTGCACAGCCAGAGTTATCAAAACAGCCTGCTACTGGTACAGCAATAGACCCATACACAAACGGAATAAGACAGAAAACCCAGAAATAAAAGCATCTGCCTACAGACAACTGATTTTTGACAAAGGCCCAATAAATATTAAATGGGAAGGGGATGCCCTCTTCAATAAATGGACATCCATCTACAGAAGAATGAAACATGATCTATATACCTGATCCCATGCACAAAAATGAACTCAAGGTATATCAAAAGCCTAAATGTCAAACACAAGGCTATCAGGATCAGCAACAAAAATTGGGACAAATCTAAAGGCCCTAGTGCAGGGCATATACAGCCTACCAGATATAAGAAAGGAAGCACACACAGGAAAACAAAATAGATGAATGGGACCTATTAAAAATAAAACACTCGTGTATGTCAAAATATTTCATCAAACGAGTAAAATGAGAACCCACAGATTGAGAAAAGGTATTTTTCAATGACATGATGGACAAATGACTAATCACTAAAGTCTACAGCATACTGAAAGCCGACAACAAACCTTGGTATATAGACACAATGGAATACTACATACACCTACTTCAATAACAGTGATGGAACCAGGAAGCACCTCATGACATGGAGGGATCTGGAAACCATTAGGCTGAGTGAAGTTCGTCAATCACACAAGGACAAATTCTGTCTGAGTCCACTGCTGTAGGGATGTGCACCAGGATGGGAGCAGGCTCAGACCTTCAGGCTCTGCAATCTGCTGGCCAGGGCAGCCAGGCAACTCAGCCGGGAGCCTGACTGATGCCAATGAACCATACACTATCATCTTCTACGTGTGTACCTTGAAGACCATGTTGGTGGAGGGTTCTTTAAGTCAGCTGTGATCCGGCTTTCAAGAGAGTAGGATGGGAGGATGACTGCTTAGTGGCCGCCACACAAAGGTCTGAGGAGGTCCCCCTGGACTGGCACATATTATACCAGAGTGATGAGGGATATTGATGGGAAAACCAAATCAGGAGTGGGGAAAGGGAACATATGTGTCTTGAAGAAGACAAGTACCTGTCCGTTGGTAGAAAAGGGGGAAAGACCAACTTCCATGTGGGGAAACATTGACTAACAATACTTTTAAGGATTCTAAGTGAGGTGTATGCCTGGTACTATGCTCCTAATAAGCAACATTGGTCTGAGTTTCTGGGACACAGACCATGTGCCATATAACACCGGAACATTGAAATCTGCATCTTCAAAGCACACAACCGCTCCAAAGGCTGTACCAAAGTTATACAATAGTTCGTGCACTAGGTGAATTAGGCCCTACCTCAAGCACACCTGTAACCTGAGTATTTATGATGGAAACTACATGGTATGTGTAGAAGTAGAAGAATATTGGTAAGCAGATTAAAAATTACTTACTACTTCAAGGCCTTACTTGCTGTATTAAGACATGTATTATTCTGGCAGACCCATATCTGATATTGTCAGTGAATATTCCACCACCAATTCTCTTTGTGACACGATAAGCAGAGGGTCCTTATGTACCAGGGATATGACCAATAAGATGCTCTACCATAAAATATCTCTAAGGTAAACCACAAGCAGATAAAAATGCACAGATTTTGGATAGGATTTTGGCCTTGTACTTAATCCTAGCAGCATGAGTTCTTCTGACATGGCCCTGCCCAATATTCACCCATGTAAAGAAAACACCGGAGGCATGGCTGCTATAGCAAATTGCAGTGAATAAATTAGGCGACGACTGGCTATCCAAAAGAATAGTGTCTGGGGTATTACAGACTTGTTTCCAAACAAGCAGATATCTAAGTGATATGTCAACTAAGCCCACGTGGAAGAAGCACACCAACACCCATGATCCAAGGATTTTAAATGATATAATCCAAATCCGAAGGAGGGAATAGTATCCGAGCTTAAATTGTGAGATTCTGGTTTGCAGAATGCTGTGGATGACCGTGGAAGCCCAGAGTACACGTGCAGTATCCACCCAGCGAATAAGCCTCCAGTGATTTCCCTTTCACCATAATTAAGGATGAGAATAACCTGATTATCAGAGTATTGGGCAGGTGACTATAGCAGATTAAAATGATATATCTTACGTGAATGGATAAAACCTTGTCACTTGATCACCCTTTGGATACACTTTGTGCTTGATCTCCTTTTAGCATATTCTGGGGTTTTTTTTCATATTGGGCTTTGTCTCTATTGTATCCTGTCATTGTTGGTAGCCTCCTTTTCTGTTTTTTGGTATATGAAACCCGGAATGAGTGAATCTATAGAGACAATAGAAGGTACAAGGACTCATGGGAGGTACAGTGGGGGAGGTTGAAGGGGCGGGTAGTCTGGGGAATTGATATCAAGGAGTTCAAGAAAGAAGGCATGCTTCGAAACTGATTGCAATTGCAATTGTACAACATTGCTTCATATGACTGAGCTATGGAATGGAATGGTGTCTGGATTAGCTCCTAATGAAACGGTTTGGGAAAAAAAGAAAAAGAAAGGTCTGATAGTGTACTTCTGGAAATAAGTTAATTCCTATTATATGGATATCTGGTGGCACTGCTGAGTGAGAATTGGACTTCTAACCACAAGAACATTGGCATAAACTTGTCAGCCAATCATTGGGATAAGGATAAAGCTATCTGCTCACAGAAAGATTTGCAGCCTTGGAACCCCGTATAAGTTATCTCTGAGTCAGTATGGACTCAGTAGCAGTGGGTTTACTCTATGGACCATACCAAGTATTGTTCGATATAATGCTAAAATATATGTCTCTTCAGTTTGGAAGACACTACAAAATAGCTGTAACAGTAGACTCACATATACCATGTGTAAGTTTATCATGAGTCAGAGCACAAAAAAGCAACTAACAAGTAGTGTTGTAGGGATTAAATAAAAAGGATAAAAAGGTACTTAAAAGAACAATAGCATTACTTTCCTCAATGAGTTAGGAATAGTAAGATACAGTTCTGAAATCAGCAAATTGGTGTTTTGCAGACTTCCTTTGCAGAAGAGTTAGAATTGAATAGCTACACAAGCCATCACGAGTGTTTTTGTTGCTATTTTTTATCATTGTCTGCAGATCCTGGCCCCAAATGTTCTACATTCAGGTCTTCTTTGAGCATATGGTATCTCTAGATCAAGCTCTGCAGACAAACTTATAGCAGAGCTACTTGTTAAATGCATTACCTTCTTCCCCCCCCCCACACACACACTTACACACACATATATACATGCACACATGCACATACCACACACACATACAGCACCTTTAATTTCTTGGCAGGTAAAAGTAGCCTGCCTAAGAACAGAGGGATGACAGGGTCTGGGTAGAGGATCTGACCCTGCAATTAATAAAAACCAAGTGGGAACAGTGATTCTATAGCAATCTAAGAGCCCTGGGATGCTGCACAATGAGAAGGCAAGGCACTGATAAAGAAAGGGAACACAGTGTCTCCTAACAGCCCTGTGCCCAGCTAAACCCACCTACTCTCTGGGGCAATTGTGCCAAAGCAAATGCCATGCAAAAGAGAGTGGGTCAGAGATGCCACTTGGGTATCTCACCTTTCCCCCAATGCAATGTTCTCTCTTGATGCTGACAAGTCCCTAGCAGAGGAAACACGAGACCCACTTTATTGATGAAGAAGCACAAGCTACTGAGGTCACACTGCCTTGGGAATGTCATCCAGCACTGCTCAAGAATGAGGAATCACAAACTACCCAAGTTAATTCTTTGTAGGGTCATGTGTTCAGCACTTCTCACTACTCTGGAAGCTCTATGTGGCCACGAAGCTCCCATTATTCTGTCTCCAGCATCTAGAAATATGATGACTACACAATAGAATTCTGGAAAATGTTTTTGCAATGAATTTTCCACAAGTTCTTAGATCAAACTCCTCCCTAGTTAAAGAATCTTGGCACAGTTGTTAGAAGAAAGCTTACAACTTAAGAGGCACTCAACAGAGCCTCAACAAAAATCGCTTTGAACAGACATTTGCTAACTTGTTCCATGATTTATATCTGTTGTTAGGCACCAACAAGTTCACGTTGACCTATAGCAAGCCTATGAACAACAGAACACCACCCGATTGTGCACCGTGCTCACAATTGTTCCCATGTTTGAGCCCCTGTTGCAGCCACTGTCAATTTATCTTGTTGAGGGACTTCTTCTTTGTAAATATTTCTTTATTTTATCAAGCATGATGCTCTTCTCCAGGGACTGGGCTTTCCTGATAACATGTCCAAAATATACAAGATGAAGTCTCACCATTCTTGTATTTAAGAATGTTGGCCTTACTTATTCCAAAACAGAGGGGTTTGTCTTTCTGGAAGTCCGTGGTACTTTGAATATTCTTCCCTAGCACCATAATTCGAATGCATTGGTTCTTCTTCAGCCTTTGTTATTCAATGTCCACCTTTGGCATATATATGATGCTTCTGTAATAGCACTTCGATCTATTGATGAGTGAGTGCTTCCATTGGTTCATCAGCTTGCTGAAACATTTCAATTGGTGTCGCATTAATTCCTGGAGTCTTGTTTTTGGCTAATGACTTCAGTGCAGTTTGAACAAAGCTGGAGGAGATCATATGACAGAATTGTGTAAGACTGATGACTTGTTTATAGCAAATACCTTCTTTTCAACAACATGGATTTCTCCAGATGTCATACACAGAAATCAAATTGAGTACATTTCTGGGAAGAGAAGATGGAAATGTTCAATATCATCACCTGAAATCAGGCCAGAGGCTAACTTCACAACTTCCCCTCAGTGACTCACATATACGTTTTCATTGAAGCTGAAGAAAATAAAACATACGATAACCAGCTTTGTTTCAATCACCAAGACCATATTTTCCAAACACGATTCCTTCACCTTTGTTCCCATCACAAATAATTACCAATGCAACTTAATTGCATGTTTGATACGTTGATATTTCATATTCTTCAATTTCTTCATCACTTTTGTGGTTGGTGCATAAATTTGAATAATCATTATATATATTAGATTTCCTTGAAGGTGGATCTATTATCCTATCACAGACAGCATCATACTTCAAGAAAGACAAATTTCTGTTTTGATGAAGAATAGAATCCCTTTCCCCTTGATCGCATTCCTGACCCACTAAACCAGGTGCTTTTCTAATTCAAAGTGGCAGGATCCGTTCATTTCAGCTCACTACTGCCTAGGATAATAATCGTTACGCATTCAATTTAATCATTGCTTACTTCCAACTTTGCGTATTCATACTTTCTACATTCTGTGTTCTGATTATTAATTGCTATTTTCCGTTGTTTTTTCTTACCTTAATATGCACCCCATCAGAAAATGAAGGTCCTGAAGTCTTGACTCCCACAGTTTTACACCACTGATGTCACCATGGTGACTCTACCTTGAGAAGAGAGCTCCTTCTCCATCATGTCTTGAGTACCTTCAGACGGGAGGACTCCAAATTGTGGCACTATTTCTGACAATATTCCGCCTTAAGTAACTGACAGTGTTTCAGATGTTTGCATGCGTGTTTCAGTGACTACTTCCTTCGAAGTGGGCAGCGTACTCCTTTTCCATTGTCTGTTGTTCAGTCTGGATGCTCTGCGGAAACCCGTTCACTGTGGGTGACCCTGCTGGCATTTGAAATACCAGTCACATAGCTACCAGTATCACAGCGACACACACATCTCCACAGTATGACAAACTGACAAGTGTTAGTATTCATATTTTTAAGATAATGATAACATTATTATCAACTCTAGTAATTTTAGCTCCCTTGACTGAGCATGAGTTTCTGTGCTAAGGAATACATGCACTTTGTCTCTTGGCACAGAAACTGTGCACCATAGATAGTCCTCTTTTGCAGCTAGGCTTCTGAGAGATGAATAATCTAAGGTCATAAACCAAAGAAAACATTGCCATGAAGTTTATTATGATTCATACTCACTGCCATCTAGTCAATGCTGACTCACAGTGACTCTCTGTGGGTTTCTGACTCTGTAACTGTTTATGAGAGTAGAAAGTCCAGCCTTCCTCACCACTGCTGGTGGTTTAGAACTGCCAACCATAGGACCACAGCCCAACTTGTAACCACCACACTACCAGGGCTTCTATTATGACTCATAGCAACCCTTACGTTTTTGTAGGAGTAGAAAGTTCTCTTAGAGTGACCGTCAGGTTTGAACTACCGATCTTGCAGAACAATGCCTAACTCACAATGCAACGCGTGCACCTTAGTTGGATATTATAGAGTCAATAACTTGCAGAGTTGGAAGTCCAGCCCAGGTTGCATTTATCCTAAGCTTCATTGCTCTCCATTGCATGAGACCATCTCAGCCAAGGGACCACCACAATTGGATCTTAAAAGCTCAACCATAGTTCCTTCAAGTTTTCATAGTGAGTGTCTGGTGAGGTCAATTGACAACTTTTCAGTTACCAGCCCTTTACTTAACCTACTGAGCCACCAGGATTTCTGTTGGCTTTCAAATCAATTTCAATTAAATGTAGATGGAGTCTATGTGTAACAATCTACTAAATTGTTCTTGGAAGAGGTTTTCCTTTAGGAGAGTGACTTTTATATGTGTTGCATGGTGCTAGGGAACAGCCAGGAGTCCTGATGTTGCAGTGGTTAAGAGCTCTATTGTTCTTCCAAAGGTTGGCTGTTCAAACCTACCAGCCGCTCTGAAGCCTCCAGAAAGATGTGGCAGTGTGGTTCCACAAAGGTGACAGTCTTGGGAACTCTACTGACAATTCTCATCAACTCTCTGGGCTCACTGAAGTTATAATCAACTTAAGCACAACAGGTTTTTGTTTTGTGAGAACTGCACACTTACACGCCACTGACCTATATAACTATATGTTGCATTTTTGGCACATCTCAGGTACAGACAGTATGACTGTATGTCCATGGGTCTGCACATGTGTGTATGTGTGGGTGTGGGGGGTGTTTCATGATGGGCTGTAGATTGGGGGAGAGCAATAAGAAAGTTGATGAAGAGGGTTGATAAAGAAAAACTAGTATTTTGTTTAATATTGCCATGTGCCCTATAGTTGAGGAGAAAAGTAATTCACATCACTAAGTGATCAAACTAGGCAGAATACGATAAGGGTTAAATATGTTTTTTTCCAGGCTGGATGATTTAATTAATCTGTTGAGGACTAGAAAGAGAATTTGACTTGAACCTTGGGATGTAATTCAGATTTTGGTAAGTTAAAAAGTATAGAGAAAAATCAGCAGAGACATAGGTGTGAAGAAAATAAAATTAATTCCAGGGGTAAAGGCTCATTTATCCTTTCCTTGCTCTACTTTTTTGGGTTAAGAATCAGGAGACCCATTTGTAGTGTGTAGTATCTGCAAAGAATGTAATTTTCAAATGAAGGAAACATTGTGCACTGGGATTTCAGGTATGAGACCTATGGATCAACATTTTTTAAAAGTAAAGAAGTAAGAAGGAAGCAGGCCTGATGAAATGAAGCAGAAAGTAGAAGTGGCATAAGTGCATAGCTTCCTAAATCCAAACCCGTATCAGACATTACTAGTCAATAATAACATTGCTTCAGAATTCTTTCAACCTAACACTACCATTACCGCTAATAATAGAGTTGGAACACACACACACACACACACACACACACACACCAGGTGTCCTTATGATATTGATTGCATGGATACCTGAGTGACAGGAAGAGTGTGTATTTATATAAATCTTGGAACCAACAAAATGCGCCATGGAAGAAAGGTATGGCAATCTTCTCTCCTAAAAATGACTCTATGAAGTGATTTTTCTTTGTAATATACGAAGCTACCATGAGCTCGCATCAATTCAGGGGTAATTAGTTTGTTTTTGGTCTTTATGATATTGCTTAGCATAACTGGATAGAAATTGCCAGGAGGTAGATGGCTTGGTTTGAATCTCAGTGCCAAGTTTCTGGCTATGTCAATTTGGGTCATCTAGCTGTTTACTCCAATGGAAAGGGAAACATTGGCATTTGTTTGCTATTACAACGGAAACAATGTTACATGGTCCCTTGATTTCACTTTCTTTTCTTGGCTACATAGTGAAAAAGCTTTCCCAAACTTCTTCTGTAGGTAGATGGGGGCTGTATCATTGATTGGTCAGTGGAATGCAGAAGAAATTATATGGACTAAGTTAGCCTTGATCTAATGACCATGTTTCTCTACATCCTCTGTCGGTTCATAAACAAAGGGCTCACTGGAATACTTGGAGAACATGAACTATAGGCAGAATAGCTAAATGGAAGGATCCTAGATTTCTGCATTTTCACATGGAAGACTACTCACCAAACTTTTGGCTGGAATTTATGTGAATGAAAAATCAGCATTTTTAGAGTTACGTCATTGGGATTTTGGAGTTAGTTGAGATATTTACCATTATCTAGACTGACTAATCTAAGTTTACATATTATTTCATTGAAATGTTTTAGTAGTTCTCTTCTTATGTACCATCTGGCCAATTCTGACTTACAGTGATCCTAAAGGACAGGACAGAACTCCCCCGTAAGGTTTCTTAGGCTGTAATGTTTATGGGAACAAATTCTCAGGTCGTTTCTTCCAGGTAAAATGCATAGTGGTGCTATCGGTTAGGTTTTGGTCTGCTAAACAAGGTCTGTAGTGTGAACTCACCAGCTGCTCTGGAAAAATGGTGAAGCTGTCTGTTCCCATAAAACTTTACAAAGATTTGCAGTCTCATAAACTCTAAAAAGAATACGGATAAGGGTTGAAGGAAGGCTTGTTAACATCCTGTAGTATGCAGATGACACAACCTTGCTTGCTGAAAGCAAGCAGTACTTGAAGCACTTGCTAATGAAAGTAAAAGATTATAGTCCATGTCTTCACAACTGTACCCAGAGGTTACATCATGGTAAATGGAGAAAAGGTTGAAGTTGTCAGGGATTTTGTCTTGCTTGGATCCACAATCAATGCTCATGGAAGCAGCAGTCAAGAGATCAAAAGACCTGTTGCATTAGGGAAATCTGCACAAGGCCAAGTTAGGGCATTGAAAAACAATGATTTCACATTGAAGACTTAACTCAAGCCATTGTATTTTAAATTGCCTCATATTCCTGGGAAAGTTGGACACTGAATAAGGAAGACTGAGAAAGAAGAGGTGCATTTGAATTGCAGTGGTGGAGAAGACTCTAAGAACCAGAGAGGCAGTAACAACAGGATGGCCCTCAATGTGATGAATTTTTACATCACATTGGTGACACCGGGCTTCAGCAGAGGAACAGTTGTGAAGAAGGTGCAGCAGAGGGCCGTATTTGGCTCTGCTGTTCATAAGGTCACTATGGGTTGGAAGCGACTAACCCAAACCAGTTCTACTCTGTCCTCCAGGATCTGCGTGAGTCATAAGCAACGGAGTTGCAGTAATGACTTGATGGTACTCTGCTCTTCTTTAGCACAACTGCTGGGTTCAAATGCCGCACTATTTCTTGAGCAGCCGGGGGATTAGCCACCGGCCACCAGAGCTTCTTGCAGTCCTTTTCATAAGGCATAATTCTCTCCATTTTCTATTTTACTGATGCCAAAACTTGAAACAATGAGGTTAATTCCCCTAAGGTCCTCCCTCTGCGAGGTGATAGAATTTGACAGACCTTAAAACCCTTCATCTTTATTCAGCATCCACAATGTTTTTTTTAAAGGCCTAGCTATAGTACAAGGAGCCCCAGAACTGCGTGTGCGAACCACAAAGTCAGTAGTCAGCAGTTCAGACATACCAGGTGCTCTGAGGGAGAAAGACAAGGTTGTCTGCTCCCATAAAAATGTAGTCTAGGAAACCCAAAGCGGTCTCTGTCCTACAGGGTCATTATGGTTTGAATGGACTCAATGGCAGAGAATGCCTGTGTGAGTGATCTATAGGACAAACATCTGAGGGGGTTTTGAAGGTTTAATGAGCTCATAGAGGTGAACAAGGTTGATAAAGTTAAGCAGGAAACATTCAGAGTATATTTATAATGATGATGGTAAAATAACCAGGCAAAGCTCACCTTTAGGGTTAGGCTGCCTCCAAAGCTTATATGTACAAACCAAGAGGAGGGACTGCTCTTTGTTCCCTGGGAGGGACAATGGCACAAGAGCTAGACTCTAAGCATAAGAGGGGACAAGGTGACGAACAATGGCATAGCAATAAATGAGCATACTTTCAAATTGCATCCTGATTTACAAGTTCCCCCCACTTAATTACTTCTTTCATAAACTGCACATTCCATCCATCATGGGAAAACATGAAAGAGAGGTTCTTCATGTAAAATATTAAAGGCGGATAGCCTCTTCAAGGGACAGCCACCCTCTTCCCTGTGTCTCCAGACCTGGCCTCTAGACCGGACATAGGATTTGCGTGGGAGAACCACTGCCCCCACCTCTCTGAAGCTGGCCCAGCCTGGGCTTGAGTCTGAAGTGTAGGGGGAGACATTGGCTCTCAGCTGTAGCCCTGGCTTGTTGCCTTATTACTTCTTGTTGTGTTTACGAAGCAAGCAGAGCTATGTGTGGGAATGGGGTACTGAACCCAGCCTTAAAATGATGAGAGGTGTTTCTCACCATAATCTCTCCAGGTGATCATAGTTTGGCTTAGAAGAAGCCAAAGGCCTTTGCTAGGACCTTCCAAGATTTTAAAGATGCCTCAGAGAGAGAGTTTTGTTTACTTCAAAGAGCTGTAAAACTGCCTTTCACTTCTGAGGTTTGAGTCTCTGGGTATTGTCTGACATAAAGGAAAAAGGAGGCATAGATGTTCAACTTATAACTGGTGGATGTTATTAAACTCCGTTCTGTAATCAATTGGTAATGAGCCTGTCTTGAGCACCAACTGTGTGTCCAGTGTTTTCCGGCACATGGGAGAATATTAACACATGATTTCTGCATTTTGATGCAGTTAAAAGGTTTTTTAAAAACTCTGGGAGAAAAGGTTTTTGAATGACTTTGGCAGCAATCATTCGTTTGAGTATGAAGGCACCACATTCAGTGCTAGGCACCGAGTCAAAACCTCATGTAAACACCTGTACTGTGTTAACTCCCCTAGGCGCCCGTCTCCGTTATATGTCCGTGGCCCACAAAAAGTTGAACCTTTTGATCTCCTTTAGGCCCATTTTAAAATTGATTCAGGTTTTAATAATTTCTGTTTTATTTTCTATTGAGGTTTTTCTATGTTTTGTCAAGTCATTGTTAGTTTTTTATGTTTCTATTTTCCTTTGTGTTTTGTGTGTTTTTCTGTAAATGAAATCCAAGATAGATTAATCTATAGAAAGCACAATTGGATTAATAATCTCCTGGAGCCATGGCACGGCAGGGAAATGGTGAGCTAACAACAATTTGTACAAGAGGAAA
Organism: Tenrec ecaudatus; assembly: GCF_050624435.1. Lineage (NCBI taxonomy): Eukaryota > Metazoa > Chordata > Mammalia > Afrosoricida > Tenrecidae > Tenrec > Tenrec ecaudatus. The sequence goes on from NC_134547.1 coordinate 42,054,929, forward strand.
ATGTCCTGAAAGTGATTGTGGTAATGATTGCACAACTCTTTTTAATGTAATTGAATGATTAAATTGTATGATATGTGAATTATACAGCAACAAAATTATATATGTGTATTTATACATATATGTTTCATTTTTATTTTATTGGGGGCTCTTGCAACTCTTATCACAATCTATACATATATTCATTGTGTCAAACATATCTGTCCATATGTTGTCGTCATCTTTTTCTAAACATTTTCTTTCTTTGAGTGTTTTATTTTTATTTGTTTTTTAAATCATTTTATTCAATTGATATGTGTATGGATTGTGATAAGAGTTGTATGAACCCCAATAAAACATTTTCTTTCTATTTCAGTCCTTGCTATCAGCTCCTCATTGCTTCCCCTCCCTCCCCCGTCCTCCCTCCTCTACGTCCCCTTGACAATTTGTAAATTCTTCATTTCCTTTTTCTTCATGTGACTGGTGTCCTGACAAAAACAAGAGGAAAGGCAGAGATAAGATACAGAGGAAGGCCACACTCTGAAGATAGAAGCTGAGGTTGGAGTGATGCTGTCACAAGCCAAGGAACACCTGGCAAAGCCAGAAACGGGAAGCGTCCAGGCAGGATCTACCCCGAGAAACAAAGAGGTTGTACGCTACATTACCGATTATGCAAGTGTTTTTTATGTAAGGTATGAAACTATACCCCATTCTAAGACAAATATGAATAAATTAATTCTAAAGGCAATAGCTACATTATCGTGTATGGCATATGAATGATATGTCAATAAAACATTTTTTTAAAAGCGTAGAAAAGTCGGGTGCATGGACGAAGATGAAATGCAGAAATCCATTGTTAATCTACCAATTAGAGAATAATTTTTTTTCAAATGATAATCTGCCCATAGCTGCTTAGTTCATGGTTCGTGGGCCAGTATCTATGAGAGAGTGTGATGGGACTTGAACTACCACAGTTGACAGTCAACAGCATGCCTGCCTCTGAATTTCTTACCATGAGTAGGTTGGGGCAATGCCATGTGGGCAATGGGCCCAGCATGCTAATAGAAACTTCACAAAAGACAAATCTCAACATTACAGTTTCTATAATAAAAGGAAAATCTATCAGCTACTCTAAAAACCCAGGCTTCATGTGAAAACATCCAATGATTAAACTCTGTTAAGTTCTTAAATTTTTTGTTCAATTATGCATGTCCACCCAGTCCCAACTGTAGCGCTAACGTAGCCCATGGCTCATCAGTTCATGCGTTGGTTTTTTGTATTTTCAGCCTTACTTGTGAGCAGTTCAGAAAGGTTGGCAGAGGAAAGCGTGCAACTCAGTAGTGCCCAATCTTTCCATGAAACCAAAACCGACTCAAGCAACCACAAGGAGGGCTGCACTCTGGGATGGAAGCCATCCCAGGTCCTTTTTATGGGCAGAAGACGCCAGCGTGGTGGGCACGTCACTACACCGCGCTTCCTTTCTCGCATATTATGCACATCGGAAGAGTTTTTAGAGCTAAGGACCTTTTTGCTGCCGGTGTTAGGTACCGTCAAGGCATTTTTGACTCATAGTGATCATCCTGTGATGGAGCAGGACTAGCGCAGAACTGGAGCAGAACAGCAGGTCTTTATCGTAAGGGGCTGCTGGGTATGTTTGAACGAATGACCTTTTGATTAGCAACGGAGTGCTTAACCATTGGGCCACCAGGGCCCTTGAAAGTAATTGTACTAATACAATATTGTGTAAGGGATCTCTGGGAGAAAACACAAACAGACTGCAATAAAATTAAAGATAACTTTTGAACAAAATGATATCTTGAGAGGATTCAGTGCAGAAGTTCAAACAAAGGCCCATGTGCTCCCCTCCTCTTTATGACAGAATGAACAGAGAGCCGGCAATAAAATTAGGGCAGGGAGGAGGAGGGGTGGGATTTGCCTGTTGAGGAGAAGGATAAGATCCAAGCACAGATAAATAACCAAGATATTTTTATTGTGGGGGCACTGGCCTTCTGAGTGAGTAGGGTTTTCCTTGCTGACATACATCTTTACTGATGTTCTCATCAACAGTGGCTAGCTATAAGAAATGAATAATTTGTTTTCCTTTATTTTTCTGTCCTTTTCCTCCCCACTGCTCTCCTTTTTGTCGGTCAGTAAACCTACGAATTGGGTTTCTCTGGAGAGATAGCTCTCTTTCTTTCTTTCCTCCTTTTTTTTTTTCTTAAAATAAAAAAGTCCCTTGTGACTGAAGGCTACATGGCAATGATACAAGGATTTACCCAGATGTTATTGTTCCTTATCCTTTAAGAGAATCACATCTATTCTCAAAGTCTGTCCTAGGCTGTATACCATGTAAACTTTTATTTTATCTTTAAGATAATAAATCTTCATATAAATACTAGAGCATTAACTATTGTAGACAAAGCCTGAGGGATGGAAAGCAAAGTGGGGGGGGTGCTCTTTTTCATACACACAACTGTGCTCTGGTTTAATGTCTTCACAGTGTATCTGATAGCCCTGTTTTTGTTTAGGTCTCTATAGATCTTGTTCCATTGGAGATGATGCCAAACTTGAGAGCGCACAGTTAGGATTACTGCGGGAGAACGAGAGGCTGAGGTCATTGGGACCTTGAAACATTAGAAGACTAATTAATTTATCTCTGCAAAGAAAAAAATATCATTTTCCCCACTAAATTTACCTTTTAAGAATCCTTGGATGAATTCCACTTGAGACACTGATAAACATAAAAGATCTAAGAGTTGGCATATAATGGAGTTTATACATTTGTAAATATGAATGAAAGAAACAGAGGAACCAGTGAATGAGGAGAGGGGAGAGAAGAAGGTAAAGGAGAGAGGAAAGAAGAGAGGGGAGAGAGAGAGAGAGAGAGAGAGAGAGAGAGAGAGAGAGAGAGAGAGAGAGAGAGAGTTTTTTCAGTTCACTTCAGCTAGGGAGACCTGTGACATCATCATGCTGTTTTAAAGTCTTGGGCACTTTCTTGCTCTTTCTTCCTGGTTAATCTTACTTTAAGCCCTAATAAAATCCAAATTTATGGGGATCAAGCTTGTCACCAGCCTTTCATTACCGTCAGTTTCTCTCCAATTTCAGCTAATTCAGTTTGGGGCATTTAAAAATGTTTTATCACACGTGCCAGAGATGTTTTGTGTAGGTACCAAGAAACCAAATAATGACGAAGGCCCAGAGCTTTAGAGAGCACATTGTTGCTGGTCCCCATCCACCCATGTTTTAATCAGGAAAAATGGGTGACAGGTCACAAAGATTAGATTTAACCTTTCTGATATATACATCAGATCTCTTGCCCTTTCCACTTCTCAACTGTGTGAAAAGGCATTCTTTCTGAAACTCATAAATTAGAGACCAAGGTTTCTCTGCAAAACATAGTGACAAACTGACAGGATCCTCATAAAGTCTAATTCTTATCCCTAGACATGAGATTTTTATTTATTTTCTTTGGACCGTTACACCACAATTAATGGGTCAATGGGATTCTTGCTTGGCTTCGTTGTGTAGTAACTGTTGTAAATATTTTTTTCTTCAATGGAAAATAAAAAAGCACTGGTCATGGTTATCATTTGCCAAGTTCAAGAACAACAGCAACAACAAATCCTGAATGGTTCTTCCTCCTAACATGTCTGTTTCAAGACCCACCACATAACCTATTTAGGTTGTGAACGTTGTATACAACGTAAATCCATCTAAGCTGAAGTGGAAAAAAAAACACACAAATAAACAAACAGGAGCTGTAAAGCTGGTTTCTATATTGTTTAGACATAAGACTGTTCTCAAGTGAAATCATAAGGGAATGGGGCACTTAAAAAAGGGTGTCACATTTCAAGGTAATAAATAGCAGATTGATTCGGCCTCCCAATTGATCCTGCAGTTTACTTATATACAAGATGGGAAATAAAGTACCAAAGCCACTGTGATTTACTTTGTAGAAATGAGACCCTCAGTATTAGCTTAAGTGAATGCAAAGGCTAGCTCTGACAATTTATTACGGGCTTAATCCAAATCACGTTTGGATCAAGTTGCCCTATTGGTACACAATATCACCATGCCTTTTAGAGTCTCCGCAGTTAAGCACATTTTTGGCTTCATTATTTTTTCCTATCATATATTTTCCTATGTTCTTCAAACTAACTATTCATTCAACAAGAGATAAAAGGAAAACCTACTCCCTTTCTTGGCTTAAAATGTGGTTCATGTGCCATCTGGGTGGATTTGACTCGTTGCAATCCCATAAGCAGGAGGATATTGGAGGGCTCCCAATAGTTGCTATATGTATGTGAGTCCATTGTTGCAGCTCCTCGGTCAATTCATCTCCCTGAGGGTCCTTCGCTTGTTTGGTAACCCTCTATTTTACCAACAAACAAAAACCAAACTCACTGCCATCGAGTCAGCAGGCAGAGTGCGTTTCTGAGATTGTAATTATTTATAGGAGGACATAACCCAGTCTCTCTCAGGCAAAACTGCTGGTGGGTCAGAAATGTCCCCCATGCGGATCGAAGCCAATGAGCCACCACTATGCCACCAGGGCTCCTGATTAGATAGCTAAATAATGGTACACCGAGCATTTTTAGAAGTTGAGATGTGGCTGAACTGTTTGTTTCTGTACTTCTCTCTCTTTAAAAAAAATCATTTTATTGGGGGCTCAGACAACTCTTATCACAATCAGCATATCCATCCATTGTGTCAAGCACATTTGTACGTTTGTTGTCATCAGCATTATCAAAACATTTTCTTTCTACTTGAGCCCTTGGTATCAGCTCATTTTCCCCCTTCATCTCCCACTCTCCACCTCATGAACCTTTGAAAATTTATTAATTATTATTATTTTTTCATGTCTTACACTGTGCAACGTCTCCCTTCACCCATTTTTCTGTTGTCTGTCTGAAAGGGAGGGGGTTAGATGTAGATCACTTTAGTCGGTTCCTCTTTTCTTCCCCACCTTCTCCTTACCCTCCTAATATCTCATTATTGGTCCTTTTATTATAGGTCCTGAGGGGTTTATCTGTCCTGGATTCCCTGTATTCCCATTTCTTATCTGTACCAGTGTACATCCTCTGGTCCAGCTGGATTTGTAAAGTAGAATTGGGATGATGATCGTGAGGGCGGGGAGGAAGCATTAGAGAACCAGAGGAAAGTTGTATGTTTCATTGGTGCTATACTGCCCCCTGACTGGCTCGTCTTCTCCCGTCTGAAAGGGGGTGTCTATTTGCCTACAAATGGGCTTTGGGGATCCACTCTGCCTTCCCCCTTATTCACAATGATGTGATTTTTTGTTCTTTGATGCCTGATACCTGATCCCATCGACACCTCATGATCACACAGGCTGGTGTGCTTCTTCCATGTGGACTTTGCTGCTTCTCAACTTGATGGCCGCTTGTTTATCTTCGAGGCTTTAAGACCCCAGATGCTATATCTTTTGATAGCCGGCACCATCAGTTTTCTTCACCACATTTGCTTATGCACCCATTTTGTCTTCAGCAATCATGTCAGGAAAATGAGCATACACAATGCCAGGTTATTAGAACAAAGAGTTCTTGCATTTACAGAGTACACGAGTCAAGGCCCAATGTCTGTCTGCTACCTTAATACTTAACATATAAATATATGTACATAGATATATTTCTGTATTGTATATATAAATATGCTAACATATGTACATGCCTATATTTAGACCTCTATAAATGTTCTTTGCCTCCTACTTTTCCCCTCTATTTCCTTTTACTTTTCTTTTGTCCCCCCTATCATGTTTGGCCCTCATTAGGGTTTCAGTAATTCCTCTGGGCTACATTGCCCTTGATCAAGTCCAGTCATCCTATACCATCCTCACCATCAATTTTAGATCACTTGTTGTTCTGATGTCCCTGGGTTGTTGATACTCCCCATTCCTTACCTCTGCCTCCCACTCTCCTGCGTCCACCTGGACCATGGGTCCCGTTGTTTTCTCCTCTGGATTGTTTATCTCACTGTCTAGGTAGACATTCAGAGACAACAATACGCACAAAAACAAGACAGAGAAAAACAAAGCAACAAAATAACAACAACAAAAAAACCAATGACAATAAAAGAGAAAAGCCTATAAATAGTTTAAGGTCTGTTTATTGACCTTTATGAGTGTTTTCTGGTCGAGTCTGATGGCGTGCCACGCCCTGGCCCCAAAGTCTATTTTTGGTATTCTCCTGTGACTTCATTGTTTTGCTCCCCTTGCTGCTCTTTTGCACGCCCTTAGTGTTTCACCCAGTGTGGTGGGGTCAGATCAGGCACAATTCCTGCACTGTCTCCAGTGCTGTCCCCCATAGTGCTCTGGGTCAGCGGGGCTGGTCCTATCGCCCTCTCTGTACATGGGCTGCTCTGAGCAGGAATGTCGTCCTTTGGGCTTGGTGGGTCAGGATGTGTTCCACTCTCTCTCCGTCTCTCTTCCTTGTATTGTGTGCGCTCTGATCAGATGCACGCCTCTCTGAGCTATAGCTTCAGTGCTGTTGTCTGAAGTGTATTCTTTGGCAATGAGGTGGGTAGAGGGGAGCTTCATACCTTTATGTTACATTCATGTCTTGGCACCGGGTTGAAGTCTGGTCCTTCTTTCCCTGTGGAGATATAAACAATACCCTCCCTTGGGTGGGTTGGTGCCCTGTTCCCCCACTACCCATGTCATTTTTTTCTTTTCCCCTCCTTTTTAGTTGGCTACCATATGTATCCCTGTATTGGGTCTGGCCCCTGCCATACTACCTAGGCCTCACCCCAGGAATGTATGTATGTAGTACATTTTCCCTAAACCCTTTTTGCATTTTAAGCTTACCTCAGCAGACTCATGTTTTACTTATCTTTTTGTGCCTAACTTACTTTGCTTAGCACAATTTACTCCAATTCTTCCCATGCAGTGATATGCTTCATGTGTTCATCACTGTTTTTTAGGGATGCATAGTACTCCATTGTATGTATGTACCACAGTGTTTTAATCCATTAGCCCATTGATGGAAATTCGGTTTGTTTCCAATGCCTTGCAATTATGAACTGTGCCACAAAGAACATTGGAGCACAGATATCTGGCCATGGTTTCTTTCTTGCCCCTTCTGGGTATATGCCCAGTAGGGGGATTGCTAGGTCATATTGTAGCTAGATTTTCATCTGTTTTAGATATCGCCAAATCAATTTCCAAAATGACTGAACATACCTACAGGTCCACCAGCAGTGGATGAGAGTTCCTATCTCACCACAGCTCCTCCAGGTGTTCCTGTTTTTGCTGACCCTCCACTATACCAAACATGTTCTTCTCCAGGGACTGTTCCCCCTGATAACATGTCCAAAGTATAGGAGGTGAAGTCTTGCCACCTCATTTTTAAGCAAGAAACATAGGCATCCAAAGCAAGATTCATCTGTTTCCCATGTCCTAAATAGGACACATAAATTTTGCCTCTTTGATTTATTAAGATTGCAAATTCATTGTGGAGTCATAGTTCCTAATTCTCCATTAGCATGTTTTATTGTGTCTAATTATCCAACATCAAACATGAACATTGTAGGAAGATGTGCATACTGGTATGAAGATCTTATCCCCCTGTATCAAGTCCAGGGCCATATTTTCCTGTTTTTCTTCCTCTCATCATTCTTTGATGCCATAATGTACTATTAGTTTTGTTCCAAACCAGTGATTCTTTGTTTTTAACTTTTAGAGCATTCCCTAGCTGCTTGTAACTATTAAAATATACTATAAAATCTAGAAGTATTTCTGTATCATAGTACCCAAAGGAGTAAGAGAAACAGATTCAAGATTCGGAACACAAGAACATTTTACATCTAACTGTAAATTGAAATATTGAACATATTGTTTTTGATGTCTGAGAGTATGTTTTCTCCTACATCATTGCAACTCATATGATAAATAAGAATATATGAGCATGCATTTAGTATACATTAAGATAAATATGAATCTCAGGAATAAATGAAACGTCTGTTATAGGCAAGGGATCATTTCAGAAGAGAAAAAAAAGAGTACAGAAAAGAATTAGTGTCAGAAAGCATTCTTACTTTCAGAAGTATGATGAAAGAAATGCATCCCATGGCACAAATGTTTGTTGTGGTGGTTTCTGGATGCTGATGAAGCAGTTCCAGCTCGCAGTGAATATATGTACAACAGAGTAAAACACCGTTTCGTCCTGTACCGTCTTCACAATTCTTCTGCTATTTGAATCCGTTGTTAAGGCCATGGTGCCAATCCATCTTGTCAGGGGCCATTTATTTTTTCTTCCCCTCTACTGTACCAAGCATGCTGTCCTTCTCCAGTGGCCTCCCTTGATAACTGGTTCAAAGTATGTGAAATGTACTCTCACTACCCTTGCCTTTAAAGAGCGTTCTGGCTGTCCTTTTTCCAAGACAGATTTTGTTTGTTCTCTTGCGTAGTCCACGATGCTTCCAATATTCTTCGGCTCACCATCCTTCTAATGCTTTATTTCTTCTTTGACTTTCCTTATTCGATGTCCAACTTGCACACTTATCTGAAGCCACTGATAATACCATGGCTTGGGTGATCAGGTCCACCTTCACATTCTCAGAAACATTATTGGTTTGCAAGGGTATTGATCCCAACAGCAGAAGCAACTCTTGGGTTTTGCGAACTCCAGGTGGTGGCTCCAGTTTCTCCTTAAGCGTTGACGAACCAGCAGAACGACCTGCGTGGAGGAACAAAATGGCCTCCAACATCTTTGGGACATCTGAAGAAAGCTCCCCTTCCTGGGCCAAGTCCACAGGTTCCCAATCTCGTGATGGCAGGGAAGACTGAGCCCTCGCTGCCCCAGACAATGAGCTCTTCGGAAACAAACGCCGGAGACTTTCGACCTGAACGGAGAAGGCGATATTCACAAAAATGTGCACCCAGACCTGCCCACCAGCCTGGGCCCCAGGAGAGCCCGTGCCTGCTGCCCCTGTGCCCAGACCCGTCGTGCGGACGCCTTTGCCGTCCAGGAGGAAGCCGACCGACCGGCGGCCAGTCCAGCCTGGTCCTGGTGGACCCTAACCCCCCCTCCCAAATCCCCCTCCTCGCGAGGCGCCCTGCGCTCCATCCTGCTGCCTGTTTCTCCATGTGTGTGAACTGCACAATTTGAGTCTGACTATACATCTTTTGGATTTGTTTCATTAACAAAGAAACACTTAAAAAAAGTATTTAAAAGTATTTCATGTAGCAGCTTTACTCAATGCAATGCATAATTTATTTCTTTTTGTTTGTTTTTGTTTTCCCTCATGATTAAATCACCTTGAAAAGGAGTTATGTAATCACTGTCAGTGCTAGTGCGCACTCCCCTCTCCCCTTCATTGTTTGCTCCTGAAATCCCCCTCATCCTCTCCACGCAACCCTACATTACCCACAATCCCTTGCATCCGTTATTAACTCTATGCATGCACTCCTCTGCTTCCCAAACTGGTAAACTCAATAGAAACAATACAAAATGAAAACAACATGAAGTGGTAAGGATAAAACAATGTTACCATAAAGATAAAAACACGGTGAGTAAGGGAAAAGGACCACCATTGATACCTTAAAAGCTAGGGAAGAGGTTTTTGTCATGGAACAAACAAGAATTCTGTGCACCTAGAACAAATTCCGGTTGGATCTAGACAGTGGTCAACTGACCAAGTTATCAAGGTTGATCCAGCCTAATCAGGATTACAATGATCTGTATTTGATCGTAAAGTTGCTTCTGACCTTTGCCTGTGGCTAAAGGGGATCTGCGAGTGACTTAATTTGACTCTATACTCTGCAAATGGGGTCTGGACTTCCGCTGCCCTCCAAACACTTCCACAAATTGGGTGTTCACAATTTTATCTCTGATACTTTTCCCTTCATCAAATTTGAATTTTGTGAATTTCATTTTGGTTCACACACGCTGGTGTACTTCTTCCATGTAGGTTTATTTTACTCCTTGCTTAGATGGAAGCCTATCTTCTGCTCGCCCGGCTTTCTTTTGGTTACTGTTTGCTTGGTATGCTTTTTGTGTAGCCTCTGATTTTTAATCTGTTCATGTTTTGATTCTGTGAGGTGTGTTTTTTGTAGGAAACATCTTGATGGGTTTTGTTTTGTTATCCATTCTACTAAGCTCTGTCTCTTTAGTGGTGCATGTTTGTCCATTGGCATTCGTGAAAGTATTGATACGGATGTGTTATTGTCATTTTACTTTATATATGTGTGTGCCGTGTTTGTATGTGTAGTGTGTTTAAGTTTCTTTCTTTTTCTGATGTTGTTTCCTTGCATTGGGTGTTGTTCTGTGTGTGTTGCTTTGGGGGAGGAATTGCCTTGTGTGTTGGTTTTAGGTTTGTGTGTTGTTGCTGTTGATCCCGCACCCTCCCCACAGTAATTCATTGAGTCTTTTTTGTCGTGGTATTCTTGATTTTGTGAATTCTTTTTGTTACTTCCTTCCTTGGAATACTTTTTAAAATCATCATATTTAATTGATAATTTTGCTGGATACAGCATTCTAAATTGACATTTTTTCTTCTTCCAGGACTCTGTATCTATCACTCCATTGTCTTCTTGCCTGCGTGGTTCCTGTTGAGAAATCTGATGTTATTCTAATTGCTGACCCTTGTATGTAATTGATCTTTTTTTCTCTAGCTGCTCTTAGGCTTTTTCTCTTCTCATTGATGTAGACATCTTGATTACAGTATGCTAGGGAGGGTTGAGATCTCTCCTGGCTGGGGTTATTTCAGCTTTCTGAATCTGTTTTCCCTTTTTTTTAACACTGAGGAAGGTTCTCTTGCAGGAGCTCTTGAATTATTCTCTGTGGGGATTTCTTTTCTTTTTCTTCTTCTTCCTCTTCTGTAATCCCTATGAGACACAGCTCGTTCCTCTTAATTTTATTCCATATTGCTCTATGGTTCTTAAGCTTTTCTCTGTCTCCTTTGCGTTTTTTGTTATTTGTTCTTCTTTTAAGTTGAAATCTATAGATTTTTTTCCCCAGCTCACCAATTCAGGTTCCAATCTCTTCAGTTCGGTGCCTCTGCTTTTATAGACTCGTGCTGTTCCTTTAGAGTGTCGTCTAATCCTTCCATTTTAGTATTTGGCTTTGGTGTTTCTGTTTGGAGTTTCTCTAGTGATCTTACTAGCTTTTCTATTGTTTCATTGTTTCTCTCTCAGACTCTCTCCAACACAATGCAATCATCATTTTAAAAATTTTGTTTTATGGCAAATCAATAGACAGCTCAATTTCAGGAATTACTTAAGCCTGGTTGCTATTCGGTTATTTGTTTCTGTTCTCTTGCTTTTGTGTGTGCCCTGATATCTTCTGTTGTTTCCTTGACATCATGGAGTCACTATTAGGGGTGCTATGTGGAAGTGGTTAACTCTAAAAGGTGAGGGAGGTGGTGCAGTAGAGGGGTGATGAACAGCTTGAATTAGGTTTCTTGGGGAGAGTGTTTGATTAGGTGTTATGGAAAGATCCAAAAGTGGGGGAGGCAGGGTTAGGAGAGTAAAAGAAACAGTAGGTTAAAAAAGTAGGAAGGATTGGATCATGTTATTTGGCAGGTTAAAGGAAGAGAGATTAGGCCCCCTAAATGCCTGATTTGCAATTATGGAAGAATGGGTACTAGTATTTGATAGAAAAAAAAACCCCAATTTTTAAAAAATGCAGTAATAGTGTCAGCTTTTGTTTTTACGAGGATGTAAAGGTAAGAAAAGGTTTGACGAGAAGGAAAATGAAACTAAAAGATAGGTTGATAGTGTTATAAAGTAAAATTTTTAATATTTAGATTAAAGAAAGGAAAATTTAAAAAAGGACAAGAGACAAAAGTTTTAAGAATAGTAATAGGAAAAATAATACTAGAGTAAGATATAGGGGAACTGGTAATGTATTTGTTTGAACTCTAAGCTTTTCCCATAAGCTTAATATCTGTTGTGGGAGCTATGTTCTGGGTAGGTGGTATTTTAGGGGACTAGAAAATGAACAAATCAAATTGGTAGGAAAAAAACTATAGAAGTATATGTATACCCCCCCATATCCTTACATATATCTATAAAGGGGAAGTCATGAATGAGGATGAATTTTAAGAATCTGTGTTGTCTCCATTATTGGGGAGTTCTGGCTGTGGGATATCCACTAGGGGGTCTTCTGTTCTGGGTGGAGAACCAAAGCAATATATATTTTTATTAGCCCTGGTCCCAATCTAGTCCTTTTAGGATGAATGACCCTGTTGCTCCAGCATACCTCCTCACATCTAGCTCCTCAATTCACAGACCTGGGAATCTGCCCTCAGGTGGTCAAATGCCAAGGGGCTCCAATGGGTCACTGGTGCTGCTTTCAAATTTTAGTACATTTTTGTCTACTTAGCTTTATGTTAAAATCCTGCGGCCTGGAAGTGAAATCCCTTTCTGGCTCCTTTGCGATGTTCTCCGCAGAGTCCCTGCTGTGCGTGCTACTCAATCACCATGTTGCCAGGATGCCTCCAACATTTAACTGTTTCTGGGAGACTACTCACCGGTCCAACAGCCACTGCAAAGGCCAAGGAATGAGCCACCCCTGCAACAAAATGCCTGGCTGCCCCCCTACTCAGCTGCCCCCCTCTATGCTCCTTGGCTGTCACCCATCTTTTGAGTTCTGGACTGGTGCTTCCATGAGCATTGCTTGTGAATCCAAGCAGGATGGAATCCTTGGCAACTTAAGCCTCTTCTCTGTTTATCATGGTGTTACCTCCTGGTGCGCTTTAGAGGATTTTTGTTTTCTCTACAGTGTGTTGTAATCCCTGGCACAAATGCGGGTGTATTGCTTTGTGCGCAAAAGGTAATATGGATGTGTTGCCTGGTACTCCTAATCATGCACAAAAGGTAACTCACACTGAGCTATTAAATAAAACTATAATAAAACAAGGTGGAAAAGACTCCGTACTTTTAGATACATTTTAGCGTTTCATTTATATAAAAGTTATGTATTGGTAAAGGACAAAAAACAGAAGAAAAAAGGAATCTATAAAGGGAGGTAGTTATTCGAGATGATTTTTCCTTTATTTATTTGTAAAATTTTCATTTTCTTTGGCTTCCTTTTAGATTTTTAGAAACAGTTTTATTGGCACTTCATCAGTATATCATACAATTAAATAGTTCAATCATATTAAGAAGAGTTGTACAAATAATTACCACAATCAATTTTAGAACATTTTCTTCTTCCTTGTACTCATTGTCACTCATGTAATTGGTTTTTTCCATTGTGATCAAATATAACCAACAAATCTAATACAGCAATTTCTACATGTATAATTCAGTGCCAAGGATTATATTTTTATGTTGTACAACCATTATTGATATCATTTTCAGAATTATTCCACCACAATTAGCATAAATTTAATGCTCCCAAGCAAAAACTCTTCCTCCTTCATTCATGGTAACCCTTAGTTAAGTTTTGTTTCTTTTGGGGGGGGTAGTTTTATTGATACATTATTTGCATATCACACAGTTCCATAGTTAAATCACATTTTAAAAGTTATATATACATCATTACAATTAGTTCTAATGCTCCCTGCTCACTTCCACATTTACTGTTAATTCCCAATCCCACTCACCCGCCCCACCCCAGGATCATCCCCAATAAAGCATTGCTTCAGTGATTGTCTCTGTGCTTCCACTCTTTCTGTCCTTCAAAAACTGGGAAACCTGACAGAAGCAATAGCACACAAGATGAAACAGAGAGAAGAAAATAAGTAAATACAGAGAAGCAAAAAATATTATTTTTATATTAAAAAGAGCAAAGGCATTTCTGTCATGGAACAACAGGAAATATTTAAGTCTAGCAATTCAGGTTGGGTCAGGAGGGAGGTCAACTGACCAAGCATCATAAACCATAGTTCCGTGTCCACCGTCATCAAGTTTACAATAGTGTCTGTGTGATAGGAAAGTTGTTCGTGTACCTTGCCTGTGGCCACAGGCAATCTGCCAGGCCTGAATCTGATTAGCTACTGTGCACATTGATTTGGGGCTCCCTCTGTCCTCCACAGCCTTCCACTATCTGGATGTTCACAATTGAAGCTCTGATACTTTATCATCTTTGGATCACACAGACTGGAGTGCCTCTTCGATGTGGAATTAGTTGACATACACTTGGATAGCTGTTTGTTTGAACACAAGCCTTTATGACCGGAGACATTGTTCCAATTGATAGCTGGGCACCCTACTGTTTTCTTCCCCTGTAGCGCTCTTATCTTCAGTGACCATTTCATAAAGGTGCGTATCAAGCAAGACCATGGTATAAGAACTACCTGCTCTTGGATTGGGGCTAGAATTACACAGGAGCCCAGAAACCACCTGCTTGTGCATGGGTTCTGAACAATTCTGGTTTACTTTGGCGGTCATATAATGACAAAAACAAAAACCAACAAGAAGAACACAAAACAGAAAGCTAAAGAAACGTTGTCAATCATCCCCCTAGGCCCTAGGGTATAAGGCAATTGCATTGATAATTTCAATAATATATCCAAAGGTATAGCATTTAAGGTATTTCTTGATATGAGGACTTTATACAAGTATAGTCCAACTGCGAGCTGCAGTCCATGAGTTGTTGCTCTGTACAGATTGAGTTCTTAATTGATTGAGTTCTGTTTACTTTCAACATGGAGGTTGGTGCTAGGGGGGATTTTCTTTTTTCATTTCTTACAAGGACAGAACCTTTCTTATCAGATTAATACCTGTCATATTAATGCAAGGAGAACACTGAGAAACTAAATAAATATATGGTGGTTCTGGATCCTCTTTCATTGCACACCCACTAAGTCCTATTTCAAACTCTTGCCTTTTTCCCATTTTCAATATCATTTATATATACTTTGATTCTTATTATTTATATCTTTCCTTTATTGGAGGGTTTATGTTGCTATCCTCTTTCCAGATCTTGAAATTATTGTGTTAGAGTGTCGATTTTACATTTCTCTTTTCTTGTGTGTAGTGATTGTTATAAATTGGCCTCTGATTATTGCTTTTGCTGGGTCCCAAAGGTTTTCATATATTGTGTTATCATTCTTGTTTGTCTTAAGGAATTATTTTTTCTTTATTTGCTTTATTACTCAATCATTTTTTAATTGTTGTGCTTCAGTCTCCATGTTTGTCTTTCTGATCCTGTTCATTTTGTTGTTGATTTCTAATTTATAGCACTGTGGTCTGAGAAGATAAGTTGTTGCCTCAATATTTTTGAATTTTTTGAGACAATTTTTTTGTGGCCTAGTATGTGGTCTCTTCTTGAGAATATTCCAAGTTTGTTGAAAAATATATACTGTGTTTCTCTCTTTCCCTCTTCTCCACCCACCTCCCCCCTACCCTCATCATATCATTACTCCCATTACTGTTCCTGATGGCTTTATCTGTGCTGGATTCTGTCTGTGGAGAGCTCTTATCTGTTGCAGTGTACATGCTCTGGTCTCGCCAGATTTATAAGATAGGTCTGGTGTCATAATAGATAGTTGTGGGGGGGGGGCACAGGAAGGAAGCATTAAAGAACTAGAGGAATGTTGTGTATTTCACCAGTGCTATACTGCACCCTGGTGGGCTAGTTCCTTCCTTATGACCCCTCTGTGAGGGGATGTCCAATTATCTACAGATGGGATTTGGGTATCCATTCCAATCCCCCTCGTTTGCATCAAAATGGTTGGTTCTTTCAGGCTCTTATGGTGCCCGATACCTGATCCAGTCGACACCTTGTGATCACATGGGTTGGCATGCTTTTTCCATGTGAGCTTTGTTGCTTTCTTGCTAGATGGCTGCTGGTCTTCGGGCCTTTAACCCTGCCAGTAATCCCGAGTGTGGCTTGGGGTAAATGTTAACATTCAGAAGAAGTTTATCATTCCTGGAATGTCTACTAGAGAGATTAAATGAGTAATTTCTTAAGAATTACAGGCCTACAATATAAAACAACAAATTTTATGCAAAACAATATACCACTTCGGGTACAGAATTACTGACATAATTAGACCTCCAGAGAGGTTTTTCAGACCCCAGATGCTATATCTTAAAATAGCTGGGCACCCTCACCTTTCTTCACCACATTAACTTATGTACCCATTTTGTCTTCAGTAATTGTGTTGGGAAGGTGAGCATCATAAAATGCCAGGTTATTAGAACAAAGTGTTCTTGCATTGATAGAGGACTTGAAGCCCAATGTTTGTCTGTTACCTTAATACTTAATATATAGATATATGTACATAGACCTATATCCCTATCATAATATACTATGATATATTTACATATGTATATACCTGTGTTCATACCTCTAAAAATGTCTTGCCTCCTAGTTCTCTCTATTTCCTTTTACTTACCTCCTGTCCCACTATCTTGTTCAGTCGTCATTCAACTCTGTACTTCCTCTCAGCTACATTGCACTTGATCAAACCCCACCAGGTATTCTATGCCCTCCTAGCAATCAATTTCAGGTCTCTTGTTGTTCCCTTGTCCCTAAGTTTATTGGATTCCCCCTACTTTTCCCCCACATCCTCTTCTCCCCTCTCCCTCTGGAACTGTCAGTCTCATTGTTTTCTCCCAAGGATTGTTTATCCTGCCTTTCTCATATATATAGACATAAAAAAACTATGAATATTTCCAGTTCTGTCTGCTGACCCTTATGAATGTTTTCTGATCAGGTCTAATGCAGCCCCCGAGTCCAAAGTCTAGTTTCAGAATTCCTCGGGGACTTCATTGCTTTGCTGCTTTGTTTTGCTTCCTTTGTGTTATGCCCTGGTGTGTGTGTGTGTGTGTGTGTGTGTGTGTGTGTGTGTGTGTGTGTGTGTGTTGTGAGGGGGGTATCAGACTGGGCACAATTCCCACACTGTGTCTCTGGTTGCTGTACCCCATAGCAATGTGGGTCAGTAAGGGGATGTTGTGTCTCATGGTGAGGGCAACCTTATGGCCTTCTCTGTGCATTGGCTGCTTTGAGCGGTAATGCCATCCTTTAAGCTTGGTGGGCCAGGAGGCTTCTCTCTCTCTCTGCACACTCCCCGGGCTGTATCCTCAGTGCTGTCCTCTGTAGTGCATTCATCTAGGGAAGGAGTTTGACGTTACTGAAATAGGGTCCATCCCGGCCAGAGGTTGATTTTCTTGATTTTGTTGCTGATCTTTGTTATCTCTTATTGATTTTTTTTATTGATGTTCTGTCTTTCCTTAAGAGGAGTGCATTGAAGTCTCATTATTTTTTATGCTGATGTGTCTGTCCTTTTTCAATTTTGTGAGGATTGGATTGACGTATTTTGAGGTTCTTTGGGTGCATATAAATTTATTGTAATTATGTCTTCATTGGGTATTTTTTCATTGTTATGTAGTGTCTGCTCTTGTTTTCCTTGAAGCATATTTTTGCAGATATTTATATTGCTACCCTTGAATTATTTTGTTTGCTGTTTGCTTGGTATGCTTTTGTACAACCTCTAATTGTTAATTCATTCATGTGTGAATTTTTTAGGTGTGTTTCTTGTATGCAGCCTATTGTGGATTTTGTCTCTTTATCTATTTTGCTACTCTCTGTCTCTTCACTGGTGCTTTTAATTTATTAACATTCAGGGAAATGTTTGATATATGTGTACTTGTTACTGTCATTTTGTTTTATATTTGTGTATGTTGTGTGTGAGTATGTCTGTGTGTTGTGTTTAGTTTACTTGTTCTTTACTTCACTGCTTTGTATGTTGTTCTCTGTATGTTGGTTTTTGTGAGGAATTGTTGTTTATGTTGGTTTCAGCTTTGTGTGTTGTTTTTCTTGATATTTTGGCCATAGTAATAAATCGAGTCTTTTTTGTAGTGGTGGTGCTGCTTTTGTGAATTCCTTTAGTTTTTCCTTGTCTTAGGATACTTTTATTTCTCCACTTATTTGAGTGAAATTTTTGCTGGGTATAAGATTCTCATTTGGGATTTTTGTTTTGTTCTTTTTCTTGACGATTCTATATATTGTCTTCTTGTTTGCATGACTTCTGTTGAGATATCTGACATTAGTCCAAATACTGACCCTTCTTTTTTCTCTTGCTGTGCTTAGATTCCCCCCACCCCTTGTTGGTGATGTTGGACATCTTGACTACAGTGATCTGGGGCGTTTTCCTGTTGGTATCTATGATGATAGGGGTTATTTTGGCTTCCTTGAACATGATATTTTCAATCTTTAGGCTTTGATGAAAGTTCTCTTGCACTATTCTTTGTATGGATTTAAAAAAAATTTGTTTCTTTCTCTTATAGAGTCGCAATAAGATGTAGATTATTCCTCTTAATTGTGTCCCAGGTGGTTCTCAAGCGTTTCTCTTTAACATTTACATCTTTTGTTATTTGTTCTTCTTTAGATTGGTTTCTGTATATTTGTTTTCATGCTCATAAATTTGGGTTTCCATCTCTTCAATTCTGTTTCTGTGTACTTTTATATTATTGTGTAGTTCTATTATTGTAGTGTTTGACTTTTATGTTTCTAGTTAAAGTCTTATTTGTAAAGGGTTTAGTGAGGTTTCTAACCTTTCCTCTTTTTTTCACTTTTCCTCTCAAACTTTTCTTTCATCTATTGCATTAGTGCAATCGTCTCACATTTAAATTATTTTTCTGGTAATTCCATAGCCTGTTTAATTTCAGGTATTTCATTTAGGTCTCATTTTTGTTAGATTTTTTATGCCTGTTTTTTTTTTGTGTGTGTAAACTGATATCTTCTGTTGTTTCTTTGTAGAATTAAGAGTGGGAGGTAGGTAGGAGGTGTTATGTAGGAGTATTTAGCTCAGTTAAGTTGTCCAGTAGAGAGGTGGTAGCAGTTTAATTCACATATCTGGATTTATGTCACATATTTTAGATTTAGTATAAGGTGGGTGATTAAAAATGGAAAAGGGATTGTTAGAGGAGGAACAAAGAAAGGAAAAATGAGGCAATAAAGGGATAAATCAAGTAGAGTTTAGTAGTAGATTAAAATAAAGGGAATTAAACTAAAATATTCCTCGTTTTGCACTGATAGAGAAATGGGTAATAATATTTGAGAGAGTGAAAGGAAATAGAGGAAAGAACTAGGAGGCAAAGCGCATCTATTGAGGCCTAAATATAGGCATGTATATATGTAGATATATTTATATATGATGATGGGGTAATAGATCTACTGCATATATTTATAGGTTTAGTATTAAGGCAGAAGATGTGCATTGGGCTTCCACTCAAGTACTTCCTCAATTCAAGAATACTGTGTTATATTAAATTGGCATTCCAGGATGCACACCTTCATGACATGATCGCTGAAGGAAAATGTGTGCATAAGCAAATGTATTGAAGAAAGCTGATGGTGCCTGGCTATCAAAAGATATAACGTCTGGAGTCTTAAAGGCTTAAAGGTAAACAAGCGGCCATCTAGCTCAAAAGCAACAAAGCCAACATGGAAGAAGCACTCCAGCCTCTGTGACCATGAGGTGTCAAAGGGATCTGGTATCAGGCATCAAAGAACAAAAAATCCTATCATTGTGGATTAGGGGGAGTTCAGACTGGGGACCCAAAGCCCATCTGTAGGTAACGGGACATCCCCTTACAGAAGGGTCACAGGGAGGAGAGGAGCCAATCAGGGTGCAGTGTAAAAACAATGAAACATACAACTATTCTCTCATTCTTAACTGCACCACCACCCCCCACTATCATAATCTCAATTCTATCATACAAATCTGGCTAGACCACAGGATATACACTGGTACAGATAGGAAGCAGAAACACAGAGAATCCAAGACAGATGATCACTTAAGGATTAGTGGTGAGAGTGGTGATACTGGAGGGTGGAGGGAAGGTGGGGTAGAAATTGGGAACCAATTACAAAGATCTACATATAACCTCCTCCATGGGGTACGGACAACAGAACAGTGGGTGAAGGGAGTGAGATGTCAGACAATGTAAGACATGACAAAATTATGATAATTCATAAATTAGGAAGTGTTCATGAGGGAGGGAGGAGCAGAGATGGTGGGGGAAAAGTGATGCCAAGGGCTTGAGTAGAGAGAAAATATTTTGAGAGTGATGCGGGAAATAAATGTGCAAATGTGCTTCACACAATGGATATATGTATGGATTGTGATAAGCATTGTATAATCCCCCAATAAAATGAAAAAAATATGTTCTTGCTGATAGAATTAAAACTGGAGATTGAATGATTTTGCAAAATCAATGACTTGTTTATAGAAAATACATTTTATTTTCAAAATCAGAAAAGAATGTATTTCAAAAGATTGAGTCCACTAAATAAATTGTCTACATCTGTGGGAAGAGATGATGGAGAAGCTCACTATCAGCAGTTAAAATCTGATCAAGTGGCTGTCTCAGGCACTGTGTTAGTCTGGGTACATTAGAGAAACAAATCAACAAAAACTCATATGTATAAGACAGAATTTTATTTAAAGGGCAAGTGCATATCAAGAAAACATCCCAACCCAGCACTGCCCAAGCCCACAAGTCCAACATTAGCTCACATGTCCGACACTAATCCACAAAGTCCTCCTCCATATCACAATACACATACAATGATGCTGACTGCAGGAGGAAATCTGAATCAGTGAATGTGTAAGCATCTCAGCACTGGCAGGTGTCTCCACAGGGCTGCTCCAGCACCCAGGGCTGCATCAGGGTAGGTCCATGTGGCTTCTCCTCAGGGGTGTCCTGCAGGAACTGAGCCTTGCCAGCTGAAGCAGGGAAATTGCTAAGGCAGCTGCACCATAGTCTGACCATCAGAAAGCAAGAGATCCAAGAACTGGAAAGGGGAGGCTCACCAAGACATTTATCTCGCCGCCCTTCAATTAACCCAACATGTGTTTATTGGTTAGGCCGGCACAATAAACCTTAACTATCTCAGGCACCCACACATGCAGTTCTACCCTATGCTATATGGTCACTATATCTTGCTATTGACTCATAGTAGTGAAAAGTTCAGGTAGAAGGTGAAAAAAATTGAAAACAAATTCACCAGAATCACCATACAACCTTCCATATATAGCACCTACATTTGGGGAAAATCTAAAGAAACAGATTTGATGCACAGGACAGACAGCCTAATGACAAAAGACCTGATGAGCTGTGGGATGATATCAAGGGCATCAATTATGAAGAAATCCAAAGGTCATTAAAAAGACAGGAAAGAAAGAAAAAATGCACGTGGTTGACAGGAAGAGACTCTAAAACTTGGTATTAATCATACAGTAGGAAAGCACATGGGAGAAGTGATAAAGCCCAAGTGCTGAATTTTAAAGGAAACTTGAGAAGATAATGTAAAGTATTATCTAAATAGGAACTGCAAAGCAAACTGCCCTCTTAGTAAACTATACAAGGACCTAGAGTTAGAAAACAACAAAAAAGGAATGAACATTTTCAGCGTATCTTAAATGGAAAGAACCGGGGGAAAAAAATCAAGCTTTGAGATTGCAAGATTCAAAAGAAGATGCCAAGAATACACTGTAGTAGGAGAGTGCAAGATGCTGACTGAGTAGCACACACCTGAGGGACTCCACAGAGAACACTGCACGGAAGCCACCGAGAGGGATATGCTACAATTCCAGACCACAGGACTACCAGCATAAACATAAGTAGACACACATTTTTAACAGGGTTAACCACTCCCACATAACACCATCTCTCTAACACCCTATAGTCACTTCAAGATATCGAGGAAACAAAACACACAAAAATAAGAGAAACAGAAGCAAAATACCAAATACCACCAGACTTAAATGAAATGCATGAAATTGAGCAACCAGCCTATAGATTTAACATAAAAAGAATTTTTTAAACAGATGATTACACTTGTGCAACAGTTGAAGGATGATTCTAAGAGGGAAAAAAACTAATCAGAGGTAAGAACAGACACTATGTAATGATAAATGGAATAATAGCTCATGAAGCCATAGCTATAATAATCACATATTCTCACCTGTCATAGACATAGGGTAGAGAAATTGATAGACATGTATAAGAAAGCGCTTTATATACAAGAGCAATTCAATATTGAGGAACCATCCCAGCCCAGTCCAGATCTAGGCCATAAGTCCAGTATTAGCCCATATGTGTGATACCAATATATAAAGTCTTCTTCAGACTCATGAGACACATGCAATGTTGCTGAATGAAGGAAGATCACAGGCCAGTGGGTGGGAACTCTTGTGGATTCAGTGGTATTATAAGCATCTCAGAGTTGGCAGGAGTCTCCATGTGGCTTCTCCAACTATAGATGACGTCTGGCTCCATCAGCCTCTCTCTGTGTGTCTTCTTCACAGGGATATCTGGCAGGGAGTGAGGAGAGTGAGAGTCTCCTGCCTCCAAGGAGGAATACAGCATTTCCCAGAATCTAAAGGAGAAGCCCAGGCTCATATAGAGGCCTCCTGGGCTATCACCTGATTGACAGGCTAGACTCCACCATTCTACTCTCAATCCTCAAATTAACAGCAAATTCAGTAACTAACACAGCACCCAAAGAAAAATCTTTGAAATACATCAGTCAAATCTACACAGATTTGAAAAAGGATACACGCTGCAACAGTAATACACCACTCTAAAGTAGACTTTAATACATCACTCCCAAGGAAAGACAGAATGTCCAGAAAAAAACCTCAATTAAAAAACCCTCAATAACACAATCAACAAAAATGACCTTTAGACATCTACAGAATGCTCCATCCAAAAATACCCAAAGCAAAACACAGTATACGTTCTTCTCCAACGAACATGAAACATTCTCAAGAATAGACCACATACTAGGCAACAAAGCATGCCTTAACAAATTCAAAAACAATTTAGATTCTGCAATCAATCTCAGACCACAAAGCTACAAAATCAGAAATCAACTATAAAACTAGAAGAAATATAAAGACAAGCACATGGAGATTGAATCACATGATACTTAGAAATGACTGGGTAATAAAGCAAATGAAGGAGGAAACTTTAAAATTCCTTGAGACAAAAGATAATGATAACACAACATATCAAAGCCTTTGGGGCACAGCAAAAACAGAAAGCAGAGGTCAATTTATAACTTTCAACACACAGATGAAAAATAAGGAGAAATCTAAAATCAACAGCCTAACACAACACCTCCAAGAACTGGAACAAGGACAATAACACAATCCTCCCCCAAAAGGAAGGAAAGAAATCATAAGGATCAAAACAGAAATAAATGATATAGAAAAAAAAACCCACACAACGTAAAAAATCAAGATAAGAAGCTGGTTTTTTGGAAAGATAAATAGATGACCACTGGCAAGCTTAACGAAAGAGAAAAAAGAAAAAATATGCAAATACCTAGAATAAGTTATCAAAATATAGACATTACAACAGACCCAAAAGAAATAAAAGAATGATACACATTACTATTTTAAAAACCCTGTATTTTAATAAATTCCACAATCTATAATAAATGGATAGATACCTAGAAACACATCACCCACTCAAATTAATGGAGATGCATAAGAAAAACTCAACAGGCCTATCACAAAAGAATAAATAGAACATGTCATTAAGAAACTACAAACCAAGAAAAGCCCAGGTCCAGATAGTTTTACAGATAAATTCCACCAAATCTTCTAAGATCTGAGACCACTAACGCATCAACTTTTCCAGATCACAGAAAAAGACATCAAACTTTCAAACTCATTCTATGAAGCCAGCATAACACCTATACCCAAACCAAGCAAATACTCCACAAAAATTGTAAATAGACCAATATCCCTCATTAACATAGATGTTAAAATCATCAACAAAATCCTGGCCAATAGAATACAGCAGCATATAACACACCAAAAAAAAAAATCCCATGACCAAGTGGAATTCATTCCGGGCATGCAGCAATGATTCAATATTTAAAAAAACAACAACAATGTAATCCAATGCACAAACAAGGCAAGAAATAAAAACCACATAATCATATCAATAGATGCAGAAAAGGCATTTGACAATATTTAATATCCATTTCTGTTCAAAATACTCAACAAAATAGGGATAGACAGAAAATTCCTCAACATAATTAAAGCCAAATATAAGAAACCAACAGTCAACATCATGTTCAATGGGGAAAAGCTAGAAACATTCCCAGTGAAAACAGGAACCAGGCAAAGAT
This sequence comes from Tenrec ecaudatus, assembly GCF_050624435.1. Lineage (NCBI taxonomy): Eukaryota > Metazoa > Chordata > Mammalia > Afrosoricida > Tenrecidae > Tenrec > Tenrec ecaudatus. The sequence goes on from NC_134547.1 coordinate 42,078,964, forward strand.
TTCCCCTATCACCACTCTTTTTCAATATTGTGCTGGAAGATTTAGCTAGAGCCATAAGAAAACAAAAGAAATCAAAGGAATACAAATAGACAAAGAAGAAGTAAAACTCTCAGTATTTGCAAATATTTTTACCCTAAATATACAAAACCCAAAAGTTTCCATAAAAAGCCTGCCTGAAACAATCAAGGAATTCAGCAAGGTAGCACAATATAAAGTTAATAAGCAGAAATCAATCAGATTACTATATACCAGTGAAGTGAGCTATGAAAAAAGCCATTAAGAAATTAATACCATTTACAGTAACACACAAAAGATGGAATACTTAGGAATAAACTTAACTAAAATTAACTAAAGGAACAAAACAGAAAACTACAGAAAATTCCAACAAGGCACCAAGAACTTGCATCAATGGAAGAACATCCCATGCTGATCGACTTCATGTTGTGAAAATGACAATACTACCTAGAACAATCTGCAGAAACAATCCAATACCAACTCAAATCCCAAATGAATTATTAAAAAATGGAAAAGCTAATTAGCAATTCAGGCAAAAGACCTATTATTAATAAAGAACTTCTTAAAAAGAAGAACCTAGTAGGAGGCCTGGCCTATTATATAGCCACAGTAGTCAAAACAGCCTGGTGGTACTGATACAACAAGATATACATCAGCCAATGGACCAGAACAGAAAATCCAGATGTAAATCCATCAGCCTACAGGAAGTAATCTTTGACAAAGCACCTAAAAACATCCAATAGAAGAAAGACAGCCTCTTCAACAAATGGTGTTGGACAAACTGGATTTTCATACTCAGAAGAATGAAGCAAGATCCATACCTATCCCCATGAACAAAAATGAATTTAAGATAGAATAAAGACCTAACTGTGAATCCCAAAGCTGTCAGGATCATCAAGGAGAAGGCTAGAAGAAACGTAAGGGTCCTATTGCAGGGCATAGATACACTACCAACTATAACAGATAAGGCACACAAAGCAGAAGACAGGATAGACAACTGAGACATGCTGAAGTTACATCACTTATGCACATCAAAAGACTTCTTCAGGAGTGAAATGAGAGGCCATGATTGGAAAAGTTTTTTTTTTATAAAGACACATCAAATAAAGGGCTAATTACCAAAATATACAGAACTCTACAACAGCTTCATATGAAAATAAAGGTTCATGTTGACCCAATTAAGAAATGGGAAAAAGGTCTGAATAGACAGTTCACCAAAAATGAGGTACTAGTGGCTAACGAACACATTAAAAAATGCTCATAATTACTAGTCATCTGGGAGATGCAAATTAAAACCAAAATGAGATAGCAATTTACACCCACAATGCTACCCCAAATTAAAACAAAAAGAGAAACCAACAAATGCCAGAGAGGTTGTGGAGAGGGTAGAATAGTGATACGCTGTTTGTGGACTTGTAAATACTTACAGCCACGGTGGAAAACAATATGGTGGTACTTAAAGCAACTGGGAATTGAAATCCCATATGATCCAGCAATTATTAAACCTATAGCCTATAGAAATGAGAGACACAACACAACTGGATGTATGCTCTCCCATATTCAAAGCAGTACAGTTCACATAGCAAGAAATTGGAAGCCAACCAAATGCCCAACAGTAGTAGACTAGATAAAGAAACTTTGGTACATACGATGGAATACTATGCGTCACTTAAAACAGTGATGAAAGCATGAATCACTGCATGACGTGGAAGGTCCTAGAAACCATTATGCTGACAGAAGTAAGTCAATCACAAAAGCACAAGTGCAGTATGCGTCCACTTCTATAAGAAGATACACCAATTAACCTCCCTGGCAGTCTAATTATGTCAGTAATTTTGTACCCAAAGTGGCACATAGTTTTGCATAAAATTTGTTATTTTATACTGTAGGTCTGTAATTCTTAAGAAATTACTCATTTTAATCTCACTAGTAGACATTCCAGGTATGATAAACTTCTTCTGACAGCTAACATTTACCCCAAGCCACACTCGGGATTACTGCCAGGGAGGTAAAACAGATCTTGGGAACCAATTCCTGAACAAACAAAAGGGTAGGTAGCTACCTACTGGCCATGAGCCACACATCATCTTCCTTTTAGGCACCTCACAAGACCCACCTGGAAGGAGGCCCTCACGTCTTCTGGCGTCACTGCCTCAAGAGGGGGAAAATGGGCGAAGACTAGTCACTTGAGGCTATGCAACATTGAGACAGGGCTGGGACAAATCAACGGGCCCCCTACAGGAATGGAAGTAGAACCTCCCAGAAAAGCAAGCCAAGACCAGGGGAGAGGAGCATCTGCATTTTGGAGGAGACACTGATAGCTCTGTTGGTGAGTATGATGGTTGACTGGAGAGAAGTAACCTAACATCAGGAAGGGATGTGAAACAATGAGTTTAGGGAACCTAGGGGAACAATGGACCAGATTTAATGTTCGGCAGACACTACGAATATGCTCTTACTTAAACCTCAGTGAACCACACCATGGATTAAGCATGATGATTTTGGACACTGACCTCTCAGGCAGCATGGCATAACCCAGCAACCACACCAGAGGGACTCAACACAGAGGCCCAGCAGATTGAACTGGGCCCTGCCTCAAAGGTGCCTGTACCCTTGGATGGAGGACTATGGTACTTGAATGGGAGAGGAAGCAGAGAGTGGCCGCCCTGGATCTGTGGAAGTAGACCTTGGGGGAAACCCCAGTTTGCTGGATGTCCAATGGAAAGAGACCCAGAATCAGCGTATCTTTATTACCTCCATGTTCCCCTCACAATGACATGACAGGTTTTGATCTGTTGGGCAAGGATCTGAACTTGGAAGAATTGATCCCTTGCTGAAATTTCCTCCTGGTACCGTTCCCCTTGCTTAGGGTAAGCAGAGCTCAGTCGAGTGGGAGACAGAACTGTGTGGAGCAACAGCTCATGAGCAGTGGCTCACGGTGGAACTGCACTTGCACAGACTCCTCATGCTGATGGTGTCCAGAGCGCCATGTCACTGGGGAAGATGATGATGTTACCAGTGCAGTTACTGCATACCCCGGGCAGATGATTGACAATGCTTTATTTTCCGTTTCTATAGGTTTTGACTCTCCTGCCTTTAGTTAGTTTGTTTTTGTTTGTTTTTTTCTTATTGCTATTGTTGGGGTAGTTGATCTTATGGGATTTTGATTTTGTCATAATACAACCGCCAAAGTAAACTTTAGTTGTGCATGTCTCAGGGACAAGCAGATGGGTTTTGGGTCGTCACTTAACTCTAGCCTCAATCCAAGAACAGTTCTTTCTGATCACATGGCCCTGCTCGATACTCACCTTCATGAAATGATCACTGAAGATAAGGCTGCTACAGCAAAGTGTAGTGAAGAAAGCAGATGGTGCCTGGAAATCAATAGAATTGTGTCTGAGGTCTTCAAGGCATGTGTCAAAAAAAGCAGCCATCTAAGTAAGGAGTTAAATAAATCCACGTGGAAGAAGCACACCGGCTTGTGTGATCTAAAGATGACAATAACAACAGTCTAATATGACAAAGGGAAAAGTAGAAGAGCCTAAATTGTGAACCCCCAATTTGGAGAAGGCTGTGGAGGACGGTGGGAGCCCAAAACCAATCTGCAGAGGATCTTGTCAGATTAAAATGCTGGCAGAATCCCTCGAACCACTGGCACTAACCACATGTAAGGGTCTCAAACAGCCGTATTATCACACAGAAATCTCTGTAATCATGATTATACTGGATTGAACTTGATAGTTGTTTAGATGACCCAACCTGAATTTGTTCTAGGGACAAGTATTTCTTACTTGTTCCATGATAACAATTTCTTCTCTGGCCTTTTAAGTACTGTTGGTGGCTTTTTCTTTCTGGTTCATTATTTTTCTCTTTGTATTATTATTTTATTTGTATCATTTAATTTTGTTTCCGTGTTTTAATGTTGCTGTTGGTTTTACCAGTTTGTGAAGAACAGGAGTAGATGCAAGGGTTATATGGGAGGTAGGGGAGGGGGTGGAGGTGAGAGATAGGGAGGGTGAGCAAACATTGTATGTGGGAGCGGGGAGGAGACACTAGAACTGTTTTTGATTACACAACCCATTTTAAATGTGATTTAATGAGAGGAAAACATTCTAAAATTGATGTCATGATTGCATAATTTTTCTTGATATGATTGAACTATTGAGCTACATGCTATGTGGATTATGTGCCAATCAAGCTGTCAAAAAAGCTTGAATACACTGTACCGACATTCCACCACATCAGAAGTTAGCATATGAACAAGAACTGAAGGAAGAAGTTCAAGCTGCATTAGTCAAAAAGCAAGTTCCAGGAATTGACGGAACACCAATGGAAATGTTCCAACAAACCGATGAAACATTGGGAACGCTCATCTATGCCAGGAAATGTTGGAGGCAGCTTTATCATTTATCAAATAACATTCATATCACACCCAAGTAAAATTTTACTGAACATTCAATCAGCAAAGGTTGAAGCAGTACATTGACAGGTAGCTGCCAGACATCCAGACAAGATTCAGAAGTGGACATGGAACAAGGAATATCATCACTGTGGATGTCAGATGGAGCTTGGCTCAAAGCGGAGAATACCAGAAAGATGCTCACTTGTGTTTTACTGACTATGCCAAGACTTTATAATGTGGGGATCAAAAGAAACTATGGATAACATGGAAAAGAAGGGAAATTCCAGAACACTTGATTGCACTACTGCAGAATCTGCACACGAACCAAGAGGCAATTGCACAAATGGAACAAGAGAATGCTGCATAGTTTAAAATCAGAAAAGATGTGTGACAGGGGTATGTGCTCTTGCCATTCTTACTGAATCTGTGTGCTTGGCAAATCATCAGAGAAAAATGATTCTGTTAAGAGGAATAAGATTTGTGGAAGGTTCATTAACAAACTGATATATGGAAATGACATAACCTTGCTTCCTGACAGCGAGGAGCACTTGAAGCACTTACTGATGAAGATCAAAAATTGAAGTTTCAGTAGGGATTCCAATTATTATATATAGTAATATATATATTTATTATTATATAATAATTATATATAATAACCAATATAAAGAAGACCAAAATCTTCACAACTGGACCAGTAGGGACATCCTAGTAAATGGAGAAAAGTTTGAAGGTGTCAAGGATTTCATCCTGCTCGGATCCACAGTCACTGCTTATGGAAGCAGTAGTCAAAAGACCAAAGGATGCATTACATTTGCCTAAATCAGATGCACATGATTTCTTTAGAGTGTTGAAAAGCAAGAATGCTAATCTGAGGAATAAGATAAGCCTGACCCAAGCCATGATCTTTTCAATGCATGTGATAGTTGAGCATTGAATAAGGAAGACAAGAAGAGTCAATGCCCTTGAATTATGGTACTGGTAAAGAATGTTGAAAGTACCCCAGGTTTCCAAAAGAATAAACAAATCTCTTAAAAGAAGTACAGCCAGAATGCTCCTTAGAGACAAGGATGGTGAGACTTTGTCTCATGTCACATAAATAGAATAAGGTCTCAGGAGAGACCAGTCATTGATTAAGGAGAGGGACAGCAAAAGAGAGAGTCTTTCAATAAGATGGATTTACACCATGGCTGCACCAATGGGTTCAAGCAGAAGAATTATTGTGGGGATTGCATAGGACAGGGCAGTGTTTCCCTGTGTTGTACATAGCTTCACTGTCAGTCAGAATTTTCTCATATGGACCTAATAACAATAAAATGTAAGAATGAAGAGAGGAAACAGTCATTAGATATGTTAGAAATTAAAACAAAAATAACCAAATATGTCAACCAAAGTATAAATAATATGATTAACAATGAATTATTCAAAAGCATTTGAAAGAGAAATTAAATAAACAAGCTCTTAGGGAAACTATAGCCCAGTAAATCAGGCAGAAAGAACACCAAAAATACAATGAAGTATAAAATAGTCATTGTGTTGGTCTGGGTGGACTAGAGAAAACAAATCCATTGAAACTCATACGTGTATAAAAAGAATTTTATATACAAGAGAAGTTGAATATGGAGGAAACATCCCAGCCCAGTCCAGATCAAGTTCATTAGTCCAATATTAGCCCATATGTCCAATACCAATCTAGAAAATCCTCTTCAGACTCACAAAACACATGCAATGATGCTGAATGCAGGGCGATCACAGGCTATTGGGTAGAAAGTCTATGGATCCAATGGCGGTGTCAGCATCTCAGGTCTGACAGGGGTCTCTCTGTGGCTTCTCTGGCTTCAGAGGTCTGGTTGCATCAGGGTAGGTCCATGTGGAATCTCCAGCTCAGAGCATGAGTGTAGTTCCATGTGTCTTGTCAGCTACAATGTCTCCCAGGAAGAGTGAGCACAGAGAGAGAAATGTCCATCGCCTCCCAGGAGGAAAATACAGGAGTTCCCAGAATTCTCAGGAAAAGGTCATGCTCACATGGAGGCTGCATTGGTTATATTTTGATTAGCTGGCTAGATTCCACCCCTTCACTCTTAATCTTCAAATTTTCAAATGATTATATAGCGACTACGGTCCTATAACCCTTTAGAAAAAAGAATCCATCGTTAAAAAGAGATTCTCAAAGAAAACTCCAGTTCCATATTTTGGTGGTGAGTTCTATCATTTTAAAGAACTCTCAAGCACATTTTATGAAAGAAGAATAATACTGGTTCCAAAGTCATTCAGGAATAATATGTAATTGGACCACTACTCAAGTACTCCATCAATGCAAGAACACTTTGTTCTAATAACCTGGCATTCTGTGATACCTTCCTAACATGATCATTGAGGACAAAATGGGTGCATAAGCTAATGTGGTGAAGAAAGCTGATGGTGCCTGGCTATCAAAAGATATAGTTTCTGGGGTCTTAAAGGCTTGAAGATTAATAAGCGGCCATCTAGCTGAGAAGTAACAAACCCCAAATGGAAGAAGCATACTAGCCTGTGTAATCATGAGGTGTCCATGGGATCAGGTATCAGGCATGAAAGACCCAGAAAAAAAAATCAATGTCAATGAGTGGGAGTGCAAAGTGGAAACCCAAAGCCCATCTGTAAACAATTGGACACCCCCTAACAGAAGGGTCACAGGGAAGAGACGACCAGTCAGTGTACGGTATATCACCAATGAAATATACAACTTTCCTGTAGTTCTTTAGGGCTTCCCCTCTCCCCCTGCTGCCCTCTATCATGGCCCAAATTCTAGCTTATAAATCTGGCTATACCAGAGCATGTACACTCATACAGATAAGAGCTTGTAACACAGGGAATCCAGGACAGATAAACCCTCAGCACCAATAATGGGAGTAGTGATACCAGGAAGGTAAGGGGAAGGTGTGGGGAAAAATAAGAAACTGATCACAATGATTGGCATATAATCCCTGCCCCTCAGGGGATGGACAGCAGAAAAGTGGCTGAATGGAGAGAGAGGTCAGTGTAATACAGGAAAAAATTTCCCATAAATTATCAAGGATTCATGAGGGAGGGAGCATGTGGGAGGGAGGGGGGAAATGAGCTGATACCAGGGGCTCAAGTAGATAGAAAGTGTTTTGAAAATGATGATGACAACAAATGTACAAATGTGTTTGATACAATGGATGGATTGTAATAAGAGTTGTACAATCCCCCGATAAAATGATTTAATAAAAACAAAGAAAAGCTGATATCAAAGGACTCAAGTAGAAAGACAATGTTTTGAAAATGATAATGGCACCATATGTACAAGTGTGCTTGATATAATTGATTTCTGGATTGCCATAATATCTGTAAGAGCCCCCCAATAAAATTATTTTAAAAACTGAAAATAAATGTGCATGACATATGGATGTATATATGGATTATGATAAGAGCTGTAAGAGCCCCAATAAAATGATTTTTAAAGGTAATATGCAAAGGAAAAATATAGATCAATCTTTTGTTTAGTAAGTCATTTTTGGGGGGGCTCTTATAGCTCTTATAACAATCCATACAGCCATTGTATCAAGCATATTTGTACATATGTTGCCATCATCCTTTTCTTTTCTTTTATTGTCAAGCACATTTGTACATTTATTTCCCTCATCGTTTTCTTTTTTTTTAATCTTCTCACCATATTTATTCGATCTGTATGCTGAACAAATCATCAGAGAAGTTGATGACACGAAGAAGCATGTGGTATCAGGATTGGAAGAAGACTTATTAACAAGCTGTGATAGGCAGATGACACAATCTTGCTTGCTGAAAGTGAAGAAGACTTGAAGCACTTGCTGATGAAATTCAAAGGATTAAAACCTTCGGTGTGGATTAAAACTTTGCCCTGCATGTGGGTCCACGTGGAGGGAGAGAGCTTCCCTCATCATTTTCAAAACATTTGCTTTCTAGTTGAGCCCTTGGTATCAACTCCTCATTTCCCCCTCCCTGCCCCCCTCCCTCATGAACCCTTGATAGTTTATAAATTATCAGAATTTTTTCATGTCTTACACTGTCTGATGTCTCCCTTCACCAACTTTTCTGTTGTCCATCCCCAAGGAGGAGGTTATTTGTAGATCCTTGTGATTGGTTCCCCCTTTCTACCCTACCTTCGCTCTACCCTCCCAGTATCGCCACTCTCACCACTGGTCCTGAAGTGTTCATCTTTCCTGCATTCCCTGTGAGATAAATCTTACTGTAAAAACAATAAAAATATATCAAATAAAAGTAACGAATGAAATCTAGTAAAGTATCAAATATTTAAATCATCATGACAAGTTGGATTTATCCTCAGAATTTGAGCTTGAATTAACATTCAGGAATCAAAGGAACACTTTACCACAGTTAGAAATTAAATGAAAGAAATTATATTATCATCCTAATAGATATAGGAAAAAGTTTTAGGAAACAGAAATGAGCACAAGGAGGTGGTAACACAGATTCCCAGTTATAAGCTTATCAAATGAATTATTTGTATATTGCTTAAGTTAGATTGGTGAGAACATGGATATATATTTTGGTATTCTCAAAAATTCAGAATCACATTTTTCTTTCTTAATGCTCATATAAATATTTTTAAATGTTAATAAACACATAACCTAATAGTAATAAAGAGATTCTTAATGATAATCATGTATAAAGATTCTCAGATGATATATGAATAGTATACTGAAATGATGCTCATGATATTAGTGTATTTTATCTAGTGCAGTATCCAGAATTTAATCATTTTTGATGATAACATACCAAAGTTGCTGAATGGCTTACAAATTTCTTTATAGCATAACATCACTTTCCCACAATGGCTTTTTGATCTGTTTTCATTAATGACTTCTTTTGGAAAACAGCAAGATGCATCCATCACAGGAGTCAGTCATAGTCCCGAACGACCCAGCTTGCTGATAAATGTGAAGCACTACAGTGTCTGTGCACATACTTAACACAAATAACTTTCTTTCCCTGAAATTATTATTTGGATTTTTTTCTGCCCAGACTTTAGATGCATCCAGGGAAGTATGTCACATGTGTATAGTTTCCATCTTGTCCAGCATGATTTAATAATATTCTTGAGGGTGGGGATGGGGGGAGGTAGAAAAAAAGAGGAGCTGATATTAAGGGTTCAATAGAAATTACATGTCTTGAAAAGAATGACGGTAACATATATACAAATATACTTGATACAATAGATGTATGGGATGTTTTAAGAGAGTTGTAAGTGCCTCAATACAATGATCTTTTAACTTAAAAAGTGATTAATGTTTATCGAATAGTGTGTATTAGATCATTTAATGTGTATCATAATTTAAGGCAAGTTACTCTCTTTAATATATGAGGGGTACCTCCCAAAAACTGGAATATTTTTTCAAAACTATGTATTTAAATTTTTGACAAAACAACCCATCACCTTCAAAGTACTCTCCGTTGCACTTAACACACCTGTCAATCCTGCGATTCCATTCTTGGAAATATGTTCAAACTCATCTGTATGGATGGCTGACAGCACTTCCCTCCTTCCTGATACATCATTAAATCACCATCCTTTCATGTTCCTGTTCATTCGCAGAAACAGAAAAGAAGTTGCATGGTCAGGTGAGTAAGGTGTGTGAGGCAAGAGAGACTTGCTATTTTTCACCCAAAACTGGCACACAGTGATGGCTGCCTGAGCAGGTGCATTGTGGTGGTGGCAAAACCAGCCCCCCCCCGCCCCCCGTCTGCAACAAATCAGCCTTTTTTTAACATTGCACACTCTTTTTTTTTTGTTTGTTTTTTCTCTTTTCTTCTTTTACATTTTATTAGGGACTCATACAACTCTTACCACAATCCATACATATACATACATCAATTGTATAAAGCACATCCATACATTCCCTGCCCCAATCATTCTCAAGGCATTTGCTCTCCACTTAAGCCCCTTGCATCAGGTCCTCTTTTTTTTCCCCCCCTCCCTCCCCATTCCCCCCTCCCTCATATGCCCTTGGTAATTTATACATCATTGTTTTGTCATATCTTGTCCTATCCGGAGTCTCCCTTCCCCCCTTCTCTGCTGTCCCTCTCCCAGGGAAGAGGTCACATGTGGATCCTTGTAATCAGTTCCCCCTTTCCAACCCACTCACCCTCCACTCTCCCAGCATCGTCCCCCACACCCCTGGTCCCGAAGGCATCATCCACTCTGGATTCCCTGTACCTCCAACCCTCATATGCACCAGTGTACAGCCTCCGTCCTATCCAGCCCTGCAAGGTAGAATTCGGATCATGGTAGTTGGGGGGAGGAAGCATCCAGGATCCGGGGGAAAGCTGTGTTCTTCATCGATACTACCTCACACCCTAATTAACCCATCTCCTCTCCTAAACCCCTCTATGAGGGGATCTCCATTGGTCGACACTTGGGCCTTGGGTCTCCACTCTGCACTTCCCCCTTCATTTAATATATCTATATATACATATATACATACATATATACATATACACATATATGCACATACATACACACACTTATATCTTTTTTTTTTTTGGCATGGTGCCTTGGGCACCTCGTGATCGCACTGGCCGGTGTGCTTCTTCCATGTGGGCTTATTTGCTTCTGAGCTAGATGGCCGCTTGTTCACCTTCAAGCCTTTAAGACCCCAGACACTATCTCTTTTGATAGCCGGGCACCATCAGCTTTCTTCACCACATTTGCTTATGCACCCATTTGTCTTCAGCGATCCTATCATGGAGGTGTGCAGTCAATGATATGATTTTTTGTTCTTTGATACATTGCACACTCTTATGCCATCTTTTCTGAACCTCTAAATGGAAAGCTTTATTAACAGTCTGACCTAGTGGAATGACCTCCCAATGCACTATTCCTCTCACATCAAAAACAATGAGCATTGTCTTGATCTCTTATTCCACTGGAAGAACTTTTTTTCGGGCAATCTGACAATGGCGTCTGCCACTGGCTTGACTGCTGTTTCCTTTCGAGGGCCTATGGACAGCACCGTTTCTCCTCATCAGTAATGAACTTGGAAAAACCGTCTGGGTCACTTCAGAGCTGGTCTTTCAAAATGGCATATTTCCAGTGCCCGCTCTTTTTGCTGGTCAGTCAGAAACTGAAGTACAAATTTCGCAGTGACCCTTCTCATAGGAAATCTTCCATTAAAATTCGCCGAAACAAGCTCCGCGACAGCTCAGATAATGTCTGGTCTCCTCAATGGTCCACTGTAGCTCTTCCAGCGTAAGTGCATGCATTTTGTCCACATTTCCGTCCTTTCATGCAGTTGGCAGACGTCCAGGGCAAGCTTTGTCATCAATCGACAGTTCACCTTTTTGAAATGAGAAAACCACTCATACACTTGAGTTTTTCCCAAAGCGCTGCCCTTGTGAGCTGTGTTCAACATCACAATAATTTCAACCGGTGCTTTTCCAGAGCAGGAAAAACAAATTCACAGCACACACTATTTTCTTAAATCGGCCATCAGCAAAAAAAAAAGAAAGAAAGAAAGAAAATGAGGTTTGGGCAAAACTGCTTATACAAAAAATCCATTGTGACCAAAGCGAACCTTCCCAGGCACCACCACTGGGTCCATTAACTCGGAAGGAGTTGCCCTGTGCTCTCCTGGCAGCGAAAGCGCAGTCCTATGAAAACTTTGCCCAGGTGAGCTTTTGCCATTTTTCTTGTGGGGTATCCCCTGGTGTAGTTAAAAACTATTGGCCTTGCAAGATCTCATTGTGTGACCGAGGTAGGTGGCTCTGGAGCCTCAGCGTCTGGCCCTTACTCTGTCCTTTCTTACTTAAGAGTTGAAAAGGACCCATGTCCTGGAAGCTCCAGGGAACTGAGGCCATGGAGTAGATATGATCAGGCACTCTGGGCCGATTCATTGTGGCTGTTTGGTGCAGACAATAGCAGTAGAACTCTGTTCTGTTTAGTTTTCAGTGACGGATTTGGTAGAAACCTATCGCCAGGGCTTTCTTCCAAGGTGCCTTTGTGTGGACTTGAAGCGCCAGCCTTTTGTTCAGCAGTCAAGCACAGGGACTCCTGACATAAAGGACTGGGTATTGCTTGATGCCTGCAAGTCGGTTCTGACTCACAACAACTATATAGAGACCAGAACCAAGCCCTGGCTGGCCTGGGCCATGTTTACAATTACGTGTAGTCCATTGTTGAAGCCCCTGGCTCAGTCCCCTTGCCAAGGGTCTGCACCTTTCCTAGGTGGTCTTCCCCTTTCCCACTGTATATTTGTCAAGACAGACTTGTTTGCTCTTCTCGAGGTTGCTTATACTTTCAATAATTTTTGCCGACAAGCATAGTTCATATGCACATAAATGGGAAGCACAACCGTCCTCCAAATTATAGTAAACTGGGGCAAATCACTGTAGCCGATTACAACCTTTTTCTACACTTGTGACAGGGCAGAGGTGCTGGCCCATCACTGGTTCTTAAACTTTTTAGGTCATGTAATCCCTCCCCAGAAGAAAGTATGTGAGTCAACACCCATATCATACCAGGCATTCTCTAAATCCTTGTAAGCCTTCGATTGCTTTTCAGAATCAGTGAATTTTAAGTTACTAATCCCCGCATATCATAGATGTGTGAAATCTTTCCCAAAGCAAAAGTTTAGCGCATCTACCATTTTTCCAGTAAAGGAACTTTCCTTGCCACGGAAGAGAAAAAGCTCTTACATCCCACCCCCACCTTTATCTGCACACGGAGGAGGAACTCAGTGGGGCTCTAGGAGATTTTAGTGTCTACCAAGGCGGGCTCTGTGTCGGCCTTGTCGGCAGTAAAACAGGAAATGAGGACAAGGCATTAACAGTCTTTGTAAACAGCACCTCTGAGGTCTTCAATCACCAATCTGAGGGTGTTCACCACCGGTGTAGAGAAAAAAAAAGGAGGAAAAGAAAAAGCCAAACAGGAAATGCAATGAAGGGAGATGAAAGTAGATCAATAAAGAGAGAAACATTTGGTTTGAAGTTTTGCCTGTAAAATAATAGGAACCACTCTGACTACCCCTCCAGAAAGTAATTTGGGGCATGACCACAAGTCTGGCCATCGGGTATAATTGCCCCACTTCCAGCCACCCAGCGATTTAGAATTCCAGGGCTTGTGTGATAAATTCTGTTTGGAAACATAGGTTCCTTGCTGCTTTTTAAAATGAATATTGAGAAAGGATTTGTTCATGTAAGAAGTTAATCTTGTAGGGTTTTCTTACTTGTTTTTTTCACCCTAAGAGTTTTTAGTTGCCACCCTGTCCATTCCAAAATAAGTCGAGCCTGGGAGTGCAGAGTGGAACTGCCCGGTCCATAGGGTGTTCAGAAGCGGATCTACCTTTCAGACGCAATTGCCAGGCCTGTCTTCCAAGGCGCTCTGGAAGGATTAAACCACCAAGCTTTGGGCTACTAATTGAGTGTTTCATCATTGGCACCTCACCTTACCAAATTAGAAGGGAGCAAACTGGGTTATATTTAAAGCACATTTCAAAGGATAAAGCAATGCCCTATTGAATTTCAGAACTACCGCAACCATGGATTTTTCAGAACCAGTATATATCACAGCCTTTAGGGAAACCCTGTCTCCATGGTTCCCTAGGTCTTTCAGAAGCCCACAGCTTCTGACTAAAGAAAGATTAAAATATGCCCTCAGGGATGCCCAGACATTGAAAAATCAGCAGTGTGGAACCCTCAGGGAAGGTCCGGTCCTCCCGTGGGTGCAGGTGGGAGAGAGCTAGAACAATTGAAAGCAAGCTCTTTTTTCTTTTCTTTTTCTTCTGGATGCTTTTTTTTTTTTTAAGTAAAGATCCTGAATGAAATCCAAATGCCTGTTTCATGCCCACATTTTCTTCCTTTCTATTTTATAGAGATGACAGCAGAGAGTTGAGGAGACTCCAGTGGGAAGCAAAAGTATTAAAAGTCTTGGGGAAGATAAAGAAACAGAAGCAGGATTCCATTTACATAGGAAAATGCCCTTTATTTTGTGATGACCAAAGATGGATCCTTCTACCCCAGCCCTAAGAGTTTTGAACTTCTACCTCCAGAATGCTCCCTCTCTCCCTGGTTGGGTGCTGCTCCAGCAAGAGTAGGGTGTTTGACATCTAAAATGTGTTCCCAACTTCTATTTTGTAAATGAACAGGGTTTAATCGCCTTTTAAAACCAACTGTATTTAAAACTAAAAACCTGTCTTTCCCCATTAACATTGCTCGATAACAGAAAGAACACACATTCTTTTGAGTGCAGCTTTTGATCATGTATGTTTTTAAGATTTTTGCTTCTACTTTGTCTCTGTAGGCACCACTCAAGAAATGCTGAGTGCACAGTAAGCACAAAGCCGTGTTGCCTGCCTCCAGCCCTACCCTCCTGGTTCACAAATGCGAGTCCATTCAGAAATCGAAGAGCATCAGCATGTCCAGCTGCAGAGCCCCAGCACGCAGTTCGCTAGGCAAGCTTGAGCTGTATTTCTTTATTTTCCTGGTGATTTTTTTTCTTTTTTGAGAGAAGTGAGGGCAACCACCTTTTACAAGGGATGCCTTATGACATCAACATTACTAACGTATCTCCCTCTACCAGATTCTGGGGATGTACAGGTCTTATATTTCTAGATTTTCCCTGAACGACCTCTCTTCTGGTGAGCTCTCAAACATTTCACATTCCCTGACTTGTCACAATTTTTGTGGTTACTGGGTCACAGAGCCCTTGACTACCACCGTAAATGATGGCGGTCATTCCCTTTCTCTTAGGCAGCTCCAGAGAAGACTGCTTTGATGAGGGCTACATGCCAGACCTCAGCACAGGGTCGAAGGTCAAGTTGGGAAGCTCCCACCAGAAGCTCATTGAGCGCTGGTTCTCAATCTTGGTTGCATATTAGAATTGTGGAGGTGGTGGTGGGGGCTACGCAGGTCCTACCCCTAGGGATTGTGTGATAAATGGTCTGACATCCCTGGGCATTATGATTTTTTTCAGAAAGTTCCTTGTTGATTCTATGTAGCCAAGTTTAAGAATTACTATCTTTGAGACTTTTTATTTTTTTTCTTGATGGAAGAATTTTTTTCCTGCCCCACAGACAATTAGAACTAATGATTATTCTGGACCTGAAGGGATTTCAATGTATTTCTTTCCATCAATCTTCCAAGAGTGAGCATTTTAAAAGCAGGCAAATAAATCCACCCTCATCCGCTCACCCCCATCTTGTCTCTCTCCAACCTGGGAAGCTACTATTTATGAAAGTAGTATCCAAATGGATACTGTACTGTTAGAGCTCAAGCCAGACCTTTTAACAAAATGTACTCACTTCTCTGATTCCCTGAGCCTGTGGCAAGGTCCAGGTCCTCCAATATTGTGATGGGTTTTGCATCAACACAAGCATCCTTCCAGCCCTGGGTTCAGGACCTGGGCTCTGTGGTGTCTGAGGCACATTTGTGAAGAAGGTTAGGGTTTGTTAGTCAAAGTCAGTGCAGGGGAGTATTCATGTCCAGAACCAAACTGAGGTGGTATTTTACGAATGCTTCTTAAGTGTGTTAGTCTGGATAGACTAGAGAAACAAATCCATGGACACACATAGGTGTTTAAGAAATAGATTTGTATACAAGAGCAATTGATCATTGAGAAAACATCCTAGCTCAGTCCAGATCAAGTCCATAAATCTGACATTAGCCTGTATGTCTTATATCAATCTATAAAATCCTCTTCAGACTCTCAAAACATATGCAATGACGCCAAATGTAGACTATCACAGGCCAGTGGATAGGCAGTTTTTGGAACCAGTGGCATTGGAAACATCTCAGTGCTCCAGGGGTCTCTGTATCAGGGTGGGTCTATGTGTCTTGTCAGCTGCTCTATTTCCCAGGGTATGAGCAGAGAGTCTCCCACCTCCAGGGAGGAAATACCAGATTTCCCAGAATTTTCAGGAGAAGTCCATGCCCACACTAAAGCCTCATTGGCTGCGATCTGATTGACAGACTAGATTGCACCCCTTCACTCATAATCGTCTCAAATTGACAATTATATAACTACCAAATTAAGACTTGGGAGGTTTCATAACAAGAAACTTTACATGAAAGGCATTCATCTAAATCATCAAGCATTTACTTCCTAAAATGATCTTTTTAATGCCAGGTGCAAAGTGGCTTTTACACTCAAAGACAAAATATCTGTTACATCATAAAACACTGCTCTGAGTAAACATGCAGAGGTTCACTAGAAAGAGTACAAACTTGCAAAAAAGATTAGAGAAAGGGTCTGCAGCAGGTACCGCGTAAGACAAGACTGGCTTGAACAATCTGTGCATGACTTGATTTAAGCCGTCTCACAGAGGTGCTCTTTGAATTAGGAAAGATGTGGAGAAATTAGAGGATTAGACCTAACTCTGGGATGCCATCTGATCCTGGAATACATTTCAGGTCTTTATGCCAATTTCAACAGCGTGTGATGGCACAGACATTTGCCGCTAGTGGAAAGCGCAACTGAAACGCTTACTAGTCACAGAAGAGTAACACCTACTGGAGCACACTCTGAGGACTGACAACTTCTCAGATTCTTAAAAGCTGCAGAAAGTAGGGGAAGTGGTGTTGCTCACTTTCCAATGGTTTGGCCCAAAACCAATAAGTTACTCACTGGAGCGCTGCTGCGGAAGGCAGGTTAAAACCGGGGCTCTAGCTCTGCCTGCGTTTCCCTAGCCTGTGAGTAGACATCTGGGCATATGATGTAATTCTTACCCAACTCCTCATCCCCTCAACTGCATACAGCATCTCAACTAGCACCGCGGGGTAGGTAGAAATCCCATCCTTCATCACCATCGGGCTTTTTCCTTCCAAATGATTGCACTGAGCTCTGATTATTGTTCTTATTACTTGCCACCAAGCCAATTCTGGTGTAAAGCCACCTATGTAAAGAACAGAACCAATATTGCCATCTTCAAGATCTTTGCTATGTTTAAGTACATCGTTCTGCCACTGGACCACTCCAAGGTCATCCCTCATTTTCACTGACCCTCCAGTCGATCAACCCAAACTCAAAAACTCAAACCCACTGCCATCCACTCAATCCTAACTCATATTTACCCTATTCTGAGACTTTAACTCTTTATGAGCATGGACAGCCTCATCTTTTTCCTACAGTCTATCAACCAGGGTGTCCTTTTCTAGCAATTGGACTTTTTTGGACCTTTCGAAAGCAAATGAGTCAAGTGTCACCATCATTGCTTCTAAGGAGCTTTCTGGTTGTATTTCATTTAAAATGAATGAGTTCATTTCCCTGGAAGTCCACAGCATATTCAATATTCTTTGCCAACACCGCAGTTCAAATGCACAACTTTGATGCGTTTCTTATAAATAATAATTTGAAATAATTCCAGTAGGTGGCTCTAATAAAAAGAATGACCTAGATGACTGAAGGATGCGATTAAAGCGACAGAGAGTAAACAGGAAAGAGTTTCAAAATGTACACGGATTTTCTATTCCAAGGTCCTCAGAAAAAAATCCTCCCTCATCCTAGGAACCACTGCTGGAAAGTTTTTGTTTATTTTTATTTATTAGGAGAAATCTGAATGGAGGGCAAGTGGAGTGAAATTAACCCAAGTACATAGCAACACTTTAGAAAAACAAAAGACCACTTTTGATACTGGGAAATCAAGATTCTACAGAATAATTATTTATCCATCTTAGAATTCTCAACTTTAGGTTTTTACTTTTCCTTTTAAAATCTAAATACAAAACATATAAAGAGGTAATCCAGGTGTATGGAGTAAAATGTAAGTGGTACCAAAAGGTATACAGCTAAAACTAGTCTCCTACCCATGTGTATCATTTAGGCACCGCCTTCTGCCCTGAGAACATCCTCTCTATCTTGAAATCTGGGTTGAAGATATGCAGACAGATGCAAAGGCCACAGAGAAGCCCACCAGTTCTAGTTCTTCTCGTTGCATGGAAGTACAATTTACACGGTTTACTGGGGCTTCCGTGCCTGGGAGTCCTTTGCAGGTGCAAACAATTATAAGCTCCATTGAGGTTGACTGCTTGAACTTGCCAAAAGCTCCTCAGAAGAAATGCCTGGTGATCTACTTCCAAAAAATGTGGCTACTGAAAACCCTGTAGAACGCAGATCTAGCCAGACGCATGGGGAGTCACCATGAGCTTGGCTGGATTCCGTATAACTGGTTCTACAGCCGAGGGAGATGGGGATTACTGGTGTGGGATGCCAAGAATCTTATATTTGTTATTGCATTTGACCCTCTACAATACCAGAGCAACAACTGAGCAATAATGTCCATCTGCTATGCATAGAAAGGAGGCTTCTGGGAAAATGCTTGGTATTCTCCGCACATTATGATAATTTAAACCAAATAACTATTCTTATCTTGAGTTATGAAATTCTGTTCAGAGTGCAATTTCATAGATGAATCAGGTTTATTTATAATAAGCATGTGTAGTAAAAATAGGAGAACTACTTAACATTATAATTAAAACTGATACATATCTAGTTGAAAAACTATCCAGTCCCTAAAACACTTCCACAGGAGATGGCTACATATTTTGGCAGAAAGTCCCTCTACCCTTTCCAAAACATTTCATTTTTTATTCTGAACAGGCGATTGTAACTTTTCCCACAATATCATATCAAACACGAGGACAGCATTATACATTCAATAAGCCCAGGCAGCCTGGGCAGCAAATGCACTTGTGTTGTAAGCTGAAACTCAAGGAAACATTTATTTATTTAAAATATTTTGCCCATAAGTTACACAAACAGCAATATTTCATTTCACTCTGTTTTAAGACAGTCCTGAAGACAGAAATCCTGCAGATTCTGTCTATGATCATGCTTACATCTGTAGACAGATTTAATTACTTTTTCTTTGAAGTTAGATATTCACTGAGAATTTTACATATGAACCTAGTTCTCTTGAAAGTGAGCTACAGATACGGACTATGGAAAGCCATACACCCCTTTCTCATTATATTTATTATTTTCTTTATAAATTTGCCCCAAAGCTTTCAACTTTCTGAAGCCAGATACAGGTATGAGAGATAGTTGCAAACAGTGCTATGTGGATTTTTTCAACACACTATAACTAAATAAATGCAGACTACCTGACCCTGTGGGAGAGCTTAGAGTCCTTTCTTAACAGGGACCCCACAACCTGGTTGGTACTCCATTTTCAAAATGCCCAAAAAAACCAAATCTTTTCTTTCTTTAGATTCTGACTAATGGCTTAAATAATTGTTTATGAAAAGTAGAAAATTTTAAGAAACTTCAGGGTTTTCTAAGCTTTAATCTTTATAGAAACAGATTGCCAGGCCGTTGTTCCCCTGTACTGTTGGGTGGGTTCACACTGCCAGGGATAGCAGTCGAGTGAAAACTGAGCCACACAAAGACCTAACAAAAATTCCAAATGAGGAGTTTTTACAGTGTCGCTACTGATTACTTTCATTATGAAAAGTTCGGACCAAATGAAATATTTCACTGTTTTCTCTGTCTTTCTTCACGTTCTAAATAATTAATGATATCTTTCTGTTGCAATGGTCAGGGTGCATGAGCTGCATCAATGGTCCTCAAATTATGGCCACTGGAACCATCATCAGGCCCTCAGTTGCTAGAGGGTGTAACCAGTGCTTTATCCAGTGCACCACCAGTAATACTTAATGTGTTCTTTTTAACAGAATTTTAGGTAAACAAGTATTTGCATAAGGACTCTGTGCAGGTCCTTATGCTAAGGCCTCAAGATGTTTAAAATAAACTTCCAGCATTAAAATCTTCTTCACGTGACAGGGGAAACAGTATGAAGTTAATAACATAGTTATGGCTACAGTAGAAGTTTTGTAACCAGGAGCAAGTCCTTAATTCAACCTACGTTATTTTATTTGGCCTCACAAACACTTGATGAGATAGGGCATCATATTTTATACAGTTACCCTATTTTTCAGAGGAATATTAATGTTAACCAAAGAAAAAGAAAAGTGCATACGTAGATAGTTCTGTTTTCTTTCTCCTTGGCTCCGCCAGGTTTCTCAATAGTTTGTCTGTTAATCTTCTATGATGTGACCTAACATAATGTAATCAACTCCCTAATAGGATTTGCTGTGACTAGCTAAGCAGTTATAAAAAGATTAAGGTGGAGAACAAGCCCCTCACTCGGTTCATAGTCCATGTGCAGCTGAAAGACCATTTCTTCCGGAGTACGACTTACTTCCCATGTAAGTGGACACTGGGAAAATTTGTTTGCTTTTTTTCTGGCACTCAGTCCTGCATCTGACTCTTTGACCTAATGATTCCAAGAGCTACTAATGGCCTTTTATCTGACCTATCATCTGTATTGCTGACCTTGGACTCATTCTATTTCCCAGTCATAAGCCTGATCTGCTAACCTTGAATTACTATGTCTCTGCAGCCACCAGCCTGTGGCATTCTTGCCAATCGTTGGTTCATCAGCCCTCAGACATCATGAGTCAGAAATATCTCCATTTCTAACATCTGTCCCACAGACTTGAAACTGGACTGGACTTACTTGTTTCAACAATTTTGTGAGCCATAGTGTAGAAGTTTTCTTGATATAATTTTCTCTCTCTCATATATACATATATTTATATATACACACATGTGTGTGTGTTCATGTATTGAGAAGAATTTAACAAGTGACATATTTATTCATATATGTATGCATAAAACACACACAGTTTTATATTTAATAGGTTGTATTTCTCTAGAGAACCCATTCTAACATATAAACTAATATATACATACAGTATGAACACATACTTATGTAAATATATACAATTCTATAGTGATGGGTACATTTGGAAAGGTGACCCAACAGAATGTGGAAATTATAGAACAATATCTTATAGAAGTAAAATTTTGCTTAAGATCTTCAACCATGGTTACAGCTTTACATTGATAGGGAGATGCCAGTAATTTGGATCACATTCAGAAGACAATGTGGAACAAGAGTTATCATTTCTGATATCAGATGGAATGTTGGCTAAAAGCAAAGAATACCAGGAGGTTCTTTACTTTTGTTTTATT
Organism: Tenrec ecaudatus; assembly: GCF_050624435.1. Taxonomy (NCBI): domain Eukaryota; kingdom Metazoa; phylum Chordata; class Mammalia; order Afrosoricida; family Tenrecidae; genus Tenrec; species Tenrec ecaudatus. The sequence goes on from NC_134547.1 coordinate 42,100,404, forward strand.
GAAAATGCAAAGACATTCAATTTTGTGAATCAAACCAAACTATAGATAGCATTGAAAACAATGGGACTTCCACAATACTTCATTGTGCTCATGTAAAACCTGGACATGGATGAAGAGGCAACCATTTGAACAGAACTAGGGAGTGCCAAGTGGCTTAAAATTAGAAAAGATGTGCAGCTGGAGTCTGTTTTTAAAGTAATATTTCAGTGAAGACCAGAATTTATAATTTTGATATTATTGTTATTATTTTTTTTTACTAGCCCAAATGGAGGAATGGAAGCTTATTGACTTTGTCTTGGTTGACCTTTTTGACTGCAGTAGGATCCCCTGAAAACTCATCTAGAGATGCTTTCTTTGATTGTATCACATCCACACTCCATCCTATTTATGCTATTAAAATCCAGGCAAAGGAGACAGGTATCAAACTTTAAGATTCCATCACTGTTATAATCATTGAGATGGTCTAGAGATATAGAGGAGGCCCAGGGGACTAGTAGTTTATCAGCCCCTAAGAAAATGTGTACCCAGCTATCAAAAGATATAGCATCTGGGGTCTTAAAGGATCGAAGATAAACTAGCAGCCATCTAACTGAAAAGCAACAAAGCCCACATGGAAGAGGTACACCAGCTTGTGTGATCATAAGGTGTCAATAGGATCAGGTATCAGTCATCAAAGAACAAAAAATCATATCATTGTGAATGAAGGGGAGTGCGAGTGAAGACCCAAAGCCCATCTTTAGGTAACTGGGCATCCCCTACAGAAGGGTCACGGGGAGGAGACGAGCCAGTTAGGGTGCAGTATAGCGATGATGAAACAAAACTTTCCTTTAGTTCTTTAATGCTTCCTCCCCCACCCTCCCACTATCAGGATCCCAGTTCTACCTTACAAATCCCACTACACCAGAGCATGTACACTGGTACAGATAAGAGCTGGAAACGGGGAATCCAGGACAGACAAACCCCTCAAGACCAATAAGGAGAGTAGTGATACCAGGAGGGTAAGGGAAAGGTGGGGGGTGAAAGGAGAAACTGATTACAATGAGCTACATATAATCCCCTCACTGGGTGACAGACAACAGAAAGTGGGTGAAGGAAGAGATTGGGCAGTGTAAGACACGGCAAAATAATAATAATTTACAAATTGTCCAGAGTTTATGAGGAAGAAAGAGTGAGAAGGGAGGGGAAAAATGAGGAGCTGATACCAAGGGCTCAAGTAGAAAGAAAATGTTTTGAGAATGATGATGGCAATAAATGTACAAGTGTGCTTGACACAATGAATGGCTATATGGATTGTGGTAAGAGTTGTATGAGCCCCCAAATAAAATGATTTAAAAAATAAAGAAATTAAAGTGTGCAGTCTTTCTAGAGCTGATTAACAGATGCCATATCACCCTGCGTTTTACTTCACACCCCGATTCTAAATCATAAATGCAGATGAATAAATATTTGACATTAATGCAGGCATTTGTTAATTACACTTTAAAATGTTTGCAAATTAAGATCAGGAAAGATATGCATCAAAGTTGTAACTATTTACCATACCCATTCAATTTTTGTGTTGTGTAGATAATATGAGAAGCTGAACTATATGACAAAGAACTTGACATCAGGATTGGAGAAAGGCTTATTAACAACTTACAATATGCAGATGATACAACCTTGTTTATGGAAAGTGACTAGTACTTAAAGCATTTCCTGAGGAAGATCAAAGATTGAGGCCTTCAATGTGGATTACACTTCAGTGTAAAGAAAACTCAAATCTTCACAACTAAACCAATAAGTAACATTGTGATAAACATTGAAGTTCTCAAGCTATCATTAGGCGTACTAAGATGTGACTGACCCAAGTTATGATGTTTTCAATTGCTCCATATGCATGGGAATAGTGGACAGTGAAGAAGGATGACCAGGGAAGAGTTGATGCATTTGAATTACAGTGTTGGTGAAGAATATTGAAAATAACATGCTCAGAAGAACAAATAAATGTTACGGAGATACAAACATTAGGATGCTCCTTAGAAGCAAGGATGTGGAGACTTTGTCTCATGTATTTTGGATATATGATCAAGAGAAACCAGTCCCTGGACAAAGACATTATGCTTGGTAAAGTGGAGGTTCAGTGAAAAAGAGGAAGACCCTCAATGAAATGGATTGGCAAAGCAGCTACAACAAATGATCTCAACTATAACAATCGTGAGGATGGCTCAGAGCAGGGCAGTGTTTCGTTCTGTCTCCATGAGTCGGAATCAACTTGACTGTGCCTAACATCAACAATATCCACTTGTAATGATCACTAGGTATACGACACTGACGTTCGTCAGTTTTAGGTCTCCTGCATACCTGCAGGTATGAAGACATACTCACCCCAACTAGAAACATGGGTACGTGGATTGGGTAAAGGATAATTTTGTTGTACTAGAAGCTGAGAAAATAGATTTTGGATATCCAAAGGAACAGAAGACCAATATAAAAACAATTGAATTTGAAAATTTTATAGTAGAAATGCTCACTTAGGTATAGACATTGAACAGCTTGATTATGGCTTACTAACTATTGTTAAAAGATAGTGGAGTTTTTTTTAAGACAAAATCTTGACTCATATGGATATGCAATGAACATGTGTCAAAACTCTTACTTAAATCATTAAACAAAATGAGAGAACCAGGCAGGTGTCACAACCCATTTGGAAATGAATCCAAAGAAGAGAGACATTTATAGATCAAGAATATTGAAGTGAACTTGCAAATGGATGTGAACTTCCTTTTCTACAGTGGGGGGAGGGTTGTTCCTTTATTAAAAAGAGTATTGTCTTGTCCATAGAAAGAATCAGTTGTGAGGCCATCATATTTCCATACCTTGCAAGTTGCAGACAATGAAAGCAAGGCTCCAATAACCTCTAAGGGAGTGCTCTACATGATGCCTACTTTTCCATAAAGGACACTATTTTTAATTTATTTATCCCCAAATATATTAGAATCTACCTCTATTATTTTTCTTAAAAACAAATAAAATTTGCTCTTAACACAAAGTAAATAAAGTCTCATTAACTTTGCTCCAATTGTTTGCCCAGGTACACAAAGAGTTTTCGTTTACCATGTGTAAAACCAAAACATGCACATGCAGTCAATGTCAACTCCAGGTGATGGTATTGAAGAAAACCTGCCCTCCGTAGGGTTTTTCACAGCTGATTTACTAGAGGCAGTTCACCAGCTCTTCTTTAAATTAGCACCTGGGCACATTAACCAGTTGTAACATTAAAAGATCACAAACTCTCTGCCAGTTTGCCATTCTGTGGAACTTGTGTGTTATGTGATGCTGGAAGCTATGGCACTGGCATTTCAAGTGCCAGCAGGGTCACCCAAAATGAGAACGTTTCAGCAGAGCTTCCAGAATAATCACAGACCACGAAGAAGGAATAGTCTGTGTGGACTGGACCACGGAGAACCTTACGCATTGCATAGAAACATTGTCAGATACTGAAAGCCTAGTGACTGGAAGCAAAACATCATTAGAGAAGGTGCCAAAAAACGAGCCCTGCGGGTCAGAAGGTGTTCAAAATATGACTGAGAAAAGATGCCTTCTCAAAGTCCATCATAATTATATGAATTCAGTAAAGCCTGTGGGAGCAGAGTGTGAGAGTTTCATAAACCAATGGCAGGAACGTGTGGAGCAGAACTGTACACTGAAGAACACTGCTCCATCCTCACAATGGTGTCCGGGCCCATTCTTGCCATCACTGTGTCTGTGCATCTCGCAGAAAGTCGTCCTTTTCCTCATCGCCCTCATACTTTACCAAGCATGGTGTATTTCTCAGGGAATGCTCTCTCCTGATAACATACTGAAGTACATGATAAGAAATCTCCCTATCCTGCCATTCAAGGAGCATTTTAGTTGTACTCCTTCCAAGACAGATTTGTTTCGCCTTTTGGTCCTACACAGTTCTCTCAGTATGCTTCCTTCGCCAGTACCATAATTCATATTCATTGCTCCTTCAGTCTTCCTTAGTCACTGTTTGATTGTCACATGCATATGAGGCATTTGAAAATACCATTGCTCAGGTCAGGTCAATCTAGTCCATAAAGTGACATCCTTACTCTTCAACACTGTACAGCAGATTGTCCCAAATGCAATATTTCATTTAATTCTTATCTGATGCTTCTATGAGATCTGTGAGAGCAATGGATTTCAGCAAGATAAAATATTGACAATGATGATCTGATTATCATGATGCTATCCATTGGTCCAGTTATGAGGGTTTTGATTTTCTTTACAATGAGTTTCCATCCGTACTGAAACTGCAGTCCCAGATCTCCATCAGGCAGTGTTCCAAATGTTTGCCTACTTCAACCAAGGTTGTGTCATCTGAATGCCACAGGTTGTTAATAAGCCTTCCTTCAATCCTGATTCAGAGTTCTTCTTCATATAGTCCACCTAGCACATTATCTGTTCAGCATACAGATTGAATAAGTATGGCGAGCAGATACAATCCTGATGTACAAGTCTCCTGATTTAAAACCACTCGGTATTCTCTAGTTCTGTTTGAATGGCTGCCTCTTCATTCATGTATAGGTCCCGCCTGAGTACAATGGAATATTCTGAAATTTCTACCTTTCAATGCTATCCATAGCCTCTGCATTGTCCATAAAACACTCTCGGTCAGTATTAATCTGGCACCCACAATGATCTCCCTGATTCGACTTCCTTTTCTGAATCTGGCAGCTCCCTATCAATGTACTCTTGCAACTATTGTTGAATGATATTTAGCAAAACTTTACTTGCATGTGATATCAATGATATTGGTAGATCATTTCTGCCCTTGGAGCTTATGGAGCCATGTGGAGACCCACATCAGCGCTAAGATACTTCCACCACCACTGGATCCACAAGATTTTCCAGCCACTGGGCTGGGATCTTCCTGCATTCTGCATCATTTCAAGTGTTGCGTGAGTCTGAAGAGGGATGTATAGACTGGTATTGGACATATGGGCTAATATAGGACTTATGGACTTGATCTGGACTAGGTTAGGATGTTTCCTTAATATACAATTACTTTTTTACATAAAGCTCTTTCTTAGACACATGAATATCTATGAATTTGTTTTACTAGTCAACCTTGACTAACACAACCTCTTTCTGTCAATTGGCCAGGAAGCTGTCTTTCAGCTTTCATGGAATAGTCAAATGAGTGTTTCCTGTGTTTCATGAGTTGGTTGAAACATCTCAATTGATATTCTATCCATTTTTGTAGGCTTGTCATTGACTAACATCTCCAGTGCAATTAAGACTTCTTTCTTCACAGTAGTGTTGGACCTTTTTATATGCTTAGTGTTGGACCTTTATTATATGGTACAGCAGCTCTTCATAATCTGTGAAACTTGTTCAATTGGGATGTCCCTGCTAGCATTTGAAACATTGGTCACATAGCTTCCAGTATCACATCAGCCCACACCGTTACAGTGTGATAAACAGACAAGAGGTGACGATTATTATTCAGTTGTCTATTTCTCTCTTCAATGGCGTTAGTTTGGTTTGCACAGTGAGAGGGTCTTTCATAACAATATTCTGATGGTTATGCCCTCTTGCTTAATTGACCCTTTAATTGTTATGTAATATTCTTCTTTGTCATTTATGCAAGTTTTCCTTAAATTCTATTTTATCAAAAATTAATATTTCACCCACTGCTTTTTCCCATTGTTATCTTTCTTTCATCATTTGATTTTCATTCTGTATTTTGTGCTTGTGTCTTTAGTTATCTCATAGAGAGCATACCGATGGGTCCTGTTTCTTCGATGATTCTACTACTTTCTGTATTCTGACTAGTGCATTTAGTCTATTTCTACTCAGTGTAATTATTGATAGGCATCATTCTATTGCTGTCTTTTGTCTGTGTATATTTTTGTGTAGTACTGCTGGTTCCTTTGTTCTATATAATTTTATGTGCTGGGTTAATTTTTTAAAATCATTTTTATTGGCGCTCTCACAGCTCTTATAACATCCCATACATCAGTTATATCAAGCGTATTTGTACTTATGTTGCCATCATTTCCAAAACATTTACTACTTGAGCCCTTGGTATAAGCTGCTGTTTTTCCCCCTCGAATATCCTTGATCAATTATATATCGTTATTGTCAGTTTGTATTTTACACTGTCCATTATCTACCTTCACCCACATTTCTGTTAATCGTCCCCTTCTGGGGGGACCTATATATATATCCAATCTTGTAATGGGTTCCCCCTTTCTGAACCTCCTCTCTCCCTGACCATCACACTACCCTCATAATATCACGACTCCCATTACTGTTCCTGAAGGATTTAACTTTCCTGAATTCCATGTGTCAAGAACTCCTATCTGTACCAATGTGTGTTCTCTGGTCTAGCCAGATTTGTAAGTTAGAACTTGGTCATGGTAGGGAGTGGAGCTGGGGTTGGGGGGAAGGAAGTATTCAGGAACTAAAAGAAAGATATGTGATTCGCTGGTGCTATACTACACCTTGGTTGAATTATCCCTTCCTTATTCCACTTGTGTGGGGTGGATATTCAATGATCTACAGCTGGGCTTTGGGTCTCCACTCCAATCCCCCTCTTTCACATCAATATAGTTGTTTGTTTTGGATCTGATGATACCTGATGCCTGATCCTGTTGACACTTCATGATTGCACAGGCTGGTGTCCTTCTTCCATTTGGGCTTATTTGCTTCCCTGCTAGATGGCCACTTGTTTGACTTCAGTCCTATAAGACCCTAGATATTATATCTTTTGATAGCCAGGCACCATCTGCATTTTCCGCCACATTTGCTTATGCACCCATTTTGTCTTAAATGATCGTTTTGGGAAGGTGAGTATCAAAGAGTTGTGCTGGATTCATTTTATTAGTGGATTTTCCTTGTCATTCTCCACTTTTCTATAGTTTTAATGTTTAATAAATCTTTATGAGTTTCCTCTTTTTATTTTAATAAGAAAGCTTATTTATTTTTTTAGATTACCCTGTAATTAATGAATTACTTCCTGTTTAAAATAGTGTATTTAGAAGTTGGCTTCATTTCCTCTCCATCTAAATATTAGAGGGGGTTTATTTTCCTTATTTTTTTGTAGTTTTCCTTGTGTAAATCTTTTATGTTCCTAGTTAGATTCATTCTTTGGGGATTATGTATATGGTTGTGGTTTTTGCTTTGTTTTTTCCCTTCCTGGAGTTCTTCCATTAGGGTAGAAAAGTTCAACATATCTCATTTGTCAATTTTGTACCCTGCCACTTTGCTGAGACTTTCTATTGGTGCTAGTAATTTTTAAAAGTTGCTTGGATTTCCTATGTACTGGGGTATGTCACTTGTGAATGGGTCTACTCTTAACTTCATCCTTACCAAATTGGATAATTTTTATTTCACTTTCTAGCCTTAATACTCTGGTTTCTCGTACAATGTTGCAGAAGAGTGGATATAATAACATCCTTCTCTCATTCTTATTTTAAAGGGGACTGCTTTCAACCTTTCTTCATTGAGAATCATTTAGGCTCAACACTGGTGGTGTGTGTATGTTTCTTCTTTTGTTGAGGAATTTATGGACTATTACGTATTATTCCTAGTTTTCACCAGGAAAAGGTTTGGATTTTATCAAGTGACTTTGTTTCATTGATTCAATTGATCAAGTAATGATTTTCTTTATGTAATGAAGTAAGATAATTTGTTTTTTAATATTAAACCATTCTCACTTTCTTAATATGAGTTCCACTTGATCATGATGTGTTAATTTTTATATATTATTTCATTTTGTTGACAAGAATTTTTTTTAAAGAATTTCTGTTGCTATACTAATGAGGGAAAATATTCTATAGTTACCTCTTTTTGTAATATTTTTGCCTGGCTTTGGCTATAGGATCAGGCTGACTTCATAGAATAAATTAAGTATGTGTTAGGTCGGATGCTGTAGAGAAACAAAACTAGAACACTTGTGAATATATATTTATATTTATATATATAAAGGTTTGCATAGTGAGAAGAAATACAACAGCTAATTAGTCCACACAACAGTACAAAGGACTCAGTCCAATTTACTTTTGTGGGGCAGTTAATATCCTGAAGGTCACTCCAGCTCACCCTGGTTGCTGGGCCAAGGTCAAGAAAGCAGACAGTGAAGTGACTTGCAGAAGATGTGGAGTCTGCCCACAGGCAAGATGAGTAGGGTTGGCCCAAAGGCAGCAGACACAGCAAGATGTTGCAACAACAGCAGGAAGATGAGATGTTGAGGCATAGCAGAGGCCAGTAGTGCCTCCATGTACTGAAGCAGGTCGCCATGGAGCCTGAAAGTAGCACTGATGCACAGCACAGAGACACAATTCACCAGTGATGCCACTTGAGCCAGGACTTTTTTATTAGAATATTAGTGATTTTTAAAATGATAGACTTAGTTTCTTATTTTGTTTTGAGTCTATCTAGTTTCTTTGTGTTAATGTAGCTAGATGTCATGCTTATTGTCTATTTTTCCTAGGTTTTAAAATTTGTTAGAATATAATTTTTGTAATGTTCTATAACAATCCTCTTTATTGTTATTAGTTTTATTTTAGCATCAATCATTTCATTTCTTATTTTGTTTGCTTGTAGAGTTTCAATAACTTCTCTTGTCAATTTGGCCAATATTGTATTAAAGTTATTGATGCCTTCAATATACCAACTTCTGTTAGTTTTCTACTGTTTTTCTAATTCATTTATTTCTACTCTTATCTTTCTTATTTCATTTCTCCTGATGTCTCCAAAATGCTATTGTTATTTCTTTTCTACATCTTCAAGTTGTCAGGTTAAGTTACACTTTTTGGGGGTGGGGGATGGGGGCAGGGTGATTTGGGGATATGAACTTTCTTACAAAATTTCCTCAGAAAATGTTGCTCTATCCCAAAGTATTTGTTATGTTGTATCTTTATTTATATTTTATTCTAAAATTGTTTTTCATTTTAATTTCTTCTATACTTCCATAGTTATAATTTAATGTGTGATTAATTTTCCACATATTTAATTATTTGTCTTTGTTCTTTCTGAAAATGCTTTGTATTGTGTCCATTCGTTTTAATTTATTGAAGCCAATTTTGTACCCTAGGATATAATGTAGGCTGGAATATAAGCCATACGTGTTGGAGGATAATGTGGATTGTGCTGTGGTTGGGTGGTGTGGTCTGTAAATGTCTGTGAGGTCAAGTTCACTTACTGTGTTACTTAGTTCTCCTGTATATACATAATTTAGTTCTTTCTAATTGTTCTATCTGGTCAAAAAAAGTGTGTAAAATTATTGTAGAATTGTCTATTTCTCTTTCCAAATCTATTAGTTTGTTTCACATTTTTTGAGATTTGATATGCGTGGAAAAATATTTAATATTGTTTTATCTTCTTGTGAATTGAAGCTGCAATCATTATAAAACACCGCTTTTTGTTTCTTCAATGGACTTAGAGTTAAAATCTATTTTTTCTAAAATTATTACTGCTACTCTTGCTCCTTTTTTGTTACTGTTTGTTTGATATTGGTTTTCCATTCATTGATTTTGTACCGTACTTTTACATTTACATGTGCACAATCCTTACAGTTGTTCCTATGCGTGGGCCCATTGTTGCAGCCAGGATGTCATTGAGGGCCTTCCTTTCTTTCACTGCCCGTCCATTTTCCAAAGCATGATGTCCTTCTTTAGAGACTGTTCTCTCAAGTCTTGCCATTCTTGCCTCCATGGACCACTGTGGTAATATTTCTTCCAAGACAGATTGGTTTGTCCTTTCAGAAATCCATGGTACTTTCAATTTTCTTCCCCACCTCATATGAATCCATTCTTAAGTTTTCCTTGGTTCAATTTTCACATGCATATGAGGCAATGGAGAATACTATGACTTAGGTCAGGTGCACCTTAGTCCTCAAAGTGACAACTTTGCTTTTTAATATACTAAAGAGTTCCTGTGTAGCAGATTGACCTATGAGCACTGATTGTGGATCCAAGCAAGATGAAATTTTTGACAATTGCAATCTTTTCTCCATTTATCATGAAGCTACCTCTTGGTCCAGTTGTGAGGGTTTTAGTTTTCTTTACATGGAATTATAATCCATACTGAAGACTACAATTCTTAATCTTCATAAGCAAGTGCTTCAAGTCTTCATTTTCGGCAAGCAAGGTTGGGCCATCTGCATCCCGCAGGTGGTTAATAAACCTTCCTCCAAACCTGATGCCACCCTCTTCATATAATCCAGTTTCTCTGTTGATTTGTTTAGCATAAAGTTAGAATATGTCCAGTGAGAGGATACAACCCTGACCCATACCTCTCCTGATTTTAAACCATTCAACAATTTCCCTTGTTCTGTTCTCACAACTGCCTTGTGAGTCCTGCATAAGTTCCTCATGAGCACAATGAGGTGCTCTGGAATTTCCATTCTTTTCAAAGTTATATATACTTTATGATGGTCCACACAGCTAAATGTACTGGCATAGTCAAGAAAACACAAATCTATATCTTTCTGACGTTCTCTGATTTAGGCCAAGAGCCAACTGGTCTCAGTGATGATATTTCTTGTTTGATGGCCTGTTCTGAATCCAGCCTGAACTGGTAGTGTCCCATCAATGAATTGTTGAACTTGTTGCTGGATTGTTCGATATCTTGAGCATTCTGTTGGGTATTTCTTTGGAATGGGAAAACATATTGATCTTAGTTGTCTTCCAAAATTTTCGGGCATAGATGAGTGAGTGCTTCGAGTGTTGCAATAGCTTGCTAATGCATTTCAATTGATATCCCATCAATTACTGGATTCTAATTCAGGGCATTCTGAACCTGTAAAAAGTTAGTCTAAGAAACCCACAGGGGAAGATTCAATATAGCCACATAGTCAAGCTCCCCACCCCCCCCTAAGCCCCAAGCTTTTGTTAATCCCTCTCCTAAGAAGCTTTGAACAACCGTAGACAATTTTTACAGCCTAAGCTCTGGTGCCCCCTGAACAATAGGAATTTCTTCGAATTATGTCTTGGTGGTTCAGGGGGAGGAATTAATATAAAGAATACTACACAAAGCCACAGATTCTGTGCTTCCTGATAGGATGCATATGGCGCCTCACCTCTCCCCTGCACTCCAGATGTTGGAGGTGAGCTCACAGGTCCCCTCCTTCTCACTCATTGCTGCTTAACACTGCTCCTCCAGCATAATTAAGTACCAATGTCAACTGGAAAATTTACAAGCTTTTGTGCACTGAGGCTGAGTGGGTCATGACTCATCTCATTCCTGTTTGAAAATATTTAGGTCAGCTGTGGACTGGCTTCCAATGCCTACCTGGACTGAACTGTGGTGGAACTTCCCCGTTGGGGAGGCTAGAGTGACCATAGTGGGCGGTGTGGATTTAGATGGTCATATGCTAGAGAAAAGAATCAACTAGCAGAGCTTGTTTCTCCCTGGGTCCAGGATTCAAAATGCTGTCACCTGCTTGCCTGTAGGCTGAGGCCTAAACAGAATCAGAGCCTTACCCTGACATACAAGGTTGGCAACAGTAGGCCCCGCAGACATGCGGGCAGTGTTTCAAACAGTCTCTTATTTCACTAATTGTGTTGACCTTGTTCATCTTTGGCCGGCTCTCTCTAGGGATATTGATGGGGACAATACTCATTTGTTCTCTGCCTTTGACTCTTGCTGGGGTTAGGCTGGTGCTGAGCTGCATGACCACCTTTGACTCTTCGGGTTCTACAATGAGGGCATAGGGATTGCGCTGCACCAGAGATAAAACAAACAAACAAATAATACAAAACACTATTTCAAAATCAACAATCAAAGTCTGTGTACATCTGGAAACAAGAGAAAACAGCTCAATTAACTGGAATGCGTACAGACAGTAACCTGAAGGAGGTGTTAGAGGGAGGGATGGGCTTGAACATTCCCATAGGGAGCTTAGGGCAATAATCTCCAGCTACTTTAAATGACTGGAGGAAAATTTTCATAGAAATGCAAAGATGAATCTGACAAAACAAACAAAAATGAAAAATAATTCAATAGCACCAAATGGAAATTCAAAAGGCAAAGACTAAAATATTAGCACTGGATAACATTTTGAAAGAACAAAACAGAAGGAGTGAATCAATGGAATAAAAAAATCAGTGATCTGGAAGGCAACTCTATCAAGACCAAAATAAAAGAAGATAAAGTTATAAAAAGATTTTGAAAAGTTGAAAAAAAACCTATGGGACACTATCAAAAAAGCAATTTGTTTGATAAATATCCCAGAACAGAAAGAAGAAATATTACAGTAACAACTGAGAAAATAGTTGATGATGTAATAATGGATAATATCCCTCATATTATGACAGATCACAAAATAACTATTCAAGAATCCCAGAGAACTCCAAAGTGAATCAATTTAATAAGAAAGCCACCATGACACATTACAGTTAAAATTTATAGTATCAAAGAATATACAGCAGTCCTGAGAGCAGCATGAGAAAAAGAAAAAATGAATCATCACATATAAAGGTCAACCTATTTAGATTAGTTGAGGTTTCTCTATGGAAAACATGCAGGCAAGAAGGTAAAGGATTAATGTATAGAAAATACTGAAAGAAAAACACTACCAACCAATTACTATATATCAAGAAAAATTATCCCCTAAATATGAGAGAGAAATAAAATCATTTTCAGATAAGGAAAAGCAAAGGGAATTGTGAAAACAAGACCTTTCACAAAATATTAAAAGGAGTTATATGACCAGAGAGTCAACAACAGAAAGCAACCTAAAATTATTATAAAATACATAACTACAGAGAAAGTATCCTATTTAATTACTACATGAAGTGAAACACAAGTATATGAACCAAAATAAAGGCTTACATAACATTTCCACAATGAAGACAAAAACAAACAAAGGGACAGAGTAGATATTTAATATTTGATTGGAGAAAATATTGAGTCATTGACAATAGACCGTAAACTTTTGAATTTGGAAAGAAAACTTCACACACACAATCCTGAAAGAAAAATGTAGCCTCCACAAAGCAAAAACAAACAAACAGGAAAACCATACAAGCAAGTTAAGTAATAAGATAAAACCAGAAAATCAAAGACATTTTAAAATAAAATCTATAAATAATAGGAATGCAACTAAAAATTATTATGAAAGTTGAAAATGACAGTAACATAAGAAACCATACAACAAAATGAAAGCAATAAAACCATATTTATCAATAACAACATTGAATGTAAACAGATTAAACTCAGCAGTAAGAGACAAATACTAAGAAAATGGACAAAATAACATGGGCCTTTAAGTTGCTGTTTATAAGAAACACACCTTAGACATAAAGACAAACATACAAAAAACATCAAAGAATGAAAAAAATCCATTGAGCTCAAGCAATCAAAAGAAAACAGGACATGAAATAGACATGAAAGTAAAGGATATAATGAAAGAAAAAGAAGGCCATTATATGATCAAGAAAGCTTTAATTGAATAAGAACCCATAACTATAATTATATATGTATACACCAAATGAAAAAGCTTCCAAATATGTCAATTTTTAATAGAAATTAAGAGACAAAAAGACCATAAAACCAGAATTATAGGAGACTTCAACACACGACTTTTGATAAAGATTGATCAACTGGAAAGTAAATTTAAAAGATTTCAAAGAACTAATACCCGATGGTTTTACTGGGAAATTCTATCAAGCATTTAAAGAAGATTTGACACAAATTTTACCTTCTTTTACAGTGCATACGGCACCTAGTCCAGAAAGGATCATGTTTTAGGCATAAAACATCAGTACATTCAAATGCATCAAGGTACTCCCAACCGTCTTCTGAAGATCACAATGTCATAAAATTAGAAATCAACCACAGGAAGATGAACCCTCAAATACATGGCAATTGAACACTAGTCAGATACATGGAAATTGAGCACGATTTTACTTTTAAAACACTGGATAGCTGAAGAAATAAAGGCAACAAATAAAAACATCCTGGAAACAAATCAGTATGAAACTACAGCATAGCAAAATCTCTGGGACACAGCAAAAGCAGTACTCAAAAGGCAGTGTAAAACAATCATTGTGCACATCAATAGAATGAAAGAATTAAAATAAATGCTTTAACACATCAACTACACTAGCAAAACAAACCTTCAGACACAAGCAGAAAAGAAATATTAAATATTAGAGCAGAAATAAATGATTCAGAATATTTTTAACTATAAAAAAGCAGCAAGACGTTGGTTCTTCGAAAAGATGAACAAAATTGATAAACCACTGGCAACCCAACAAAGAAAACATGAAAAAAAGCAAACATTACGAATAAGTAAGACATGAAATGGGTAATACTACAACACAACTAACTGCCATTTTAAAATAACCACAATTTCTCATGATAATTATAATTCAACCAATTTTGAAAATCTAGAAGAAATGAATAATTTACTAGAAGTGTATTATCTACCTAAATTATCATAGACTGACCTAGAAAATCTCAATACACCTATGAGAAGAAATAGAGCTGGCCTTAAAAAAAAATCTCAATATTAAAAAGTCTGGGACCAGATGGTTTTACTGGGAAATTCTATCAAGCATTTAAAGAGTTAACACAAATTTGATAGGAACTATTTCAAAATATACAAATGAGCAACATACCACCAAACTAATTTTATGAATCAAGGATAACCCGGTGGCAGTTACATAATTTCCTGTCAACTTGAGTGAAGGGGTGGAGTGTCTGTGTGGGCAGGGCCTTTTCCTGAGGATTCTGGGAATTCCTGTCTTCCTCCTTGGAAGCAGAATACAAACTCACTCTGCTTCACATCCCTGCTGACAAACTACATGGAGCTATGCTGATGGCAGCATACAGCCCTGGAGCTAGAAGAGCCAAGTGGAGACCCACGCCAAGGCTGAGTTGCTTCCACCACGACTGGATCCCTAAGACCTTTCACCCACTGGGTTGAGATCTTCATGCAGTTAGCATCATTGAATGTGTTGAATGAGTACAAAGAGGGATTTATAGACTGGAATTGGACTTATGGGCTAATATCTGACTTATGGACTTGATCTAGATTGGGCTGGGGTGTTTTTTAATATATAATTTATCTTTGATATAAAGTTCTCTCTTACACATATATGAATGACAGTGAGTTTGTCTCTCTAGTCTACCTAGACCAAAACAAACATTGATAGATGGGAAAAGACATCACTAGAATTGAAAATTGTAGGCCAATGTCTCTGGTGTATATAGACATCAAAATGCTCAATAAATTTTTAGCTTACAGAATTCAACAAAGCATCAAGTGCTATTTATACCATATTTATAAGGATAGTTCAATACCAGAAAAACACTCAAGAATTCATCACACAAGCAAAATAAAAACCACATGATTATATTAATCCTTGTAGAAAAGGCATTTGGCAAAATTCATCATCTATTCTTGATAAAAACACTCAACAAAACTGAAAGAATTTCACACAACATAGTAAAAATCATATAGGAGTAGCCTTTCCATTAATGGAGAGAAATTGAAAACATTTCTCCCTTGAACAAGAACCAAAAAACTTTATCATCACTCTTATTTAGTATAATCCTGGAGGCCTTAGCTAGAGGTATTATTGTCGTTAGGTGCCATGGGTTGGTTCTGACCCATAGTGACTCCATGCACAATGGAAAGAAAAACTGCCCAGCCTGCACCATACTCAAAAAGAATGTTCCTATTCCTCCTTTCTCTGTCTCTCTCTCTTTCTTTCTTTCTAGTTGGGATTTAATATATGTGGTAGTTACACAGTTTCTTGTCAACTTGATAAAGAATGAAAGGATGCTTAGCCTGTCAATTAGGGCACAGCCTGATGATACCTTCCTTCTTGTGGGTTTGAGGATTATAGGAATGTCTCTTTTCTCTCTGGAGGTGGCCACACACTCTCTCTGTTTCACATTCCTGTTGACAAGCCACATGAAACCACCCTGAATGCAGCCAGAGTCCTGGAACTGGAGGAGCCACATGGAGATCCATGCGAGTGGTGAGATGCTTCCACTGCCACTGGATCCACAAGACTTTCCATCCTCTAGCCTGTGACCTTCCTGCATTCGGACTGGTTGCATGTGCTGCATGAGTTTCAGAGGAATTTATGGACTAGTATCAGACTTATGGACTAACAGGATTTATAGAGTTAATTTGGATTGGACTCAGATGTTTTCTCAATTACAATTGCTCCTTGAAATAAAGCTCTCTTACACATGTGTGACTGTCTCTGGATTTATTCTTTTAGTCAACCTGGGCTAACACAATATATATCTCTTTCCATATTTCAATTATGTCAAGTAGAATTGTACAATTGCTATCAAAATCAACCATTTTATTTCTATGGCGACTCCTTGACATTCTCTCCCTTTTACTTTGCCCCCCCCCACCTGCCCAACTATACCAACCTTGCCCCAAGCCCTTATTCTACTGGCTATCCCTATAGATTCTTTATTCCTAGGTTTCATATACCAAATAACAGAAATACATATAACACAGCTTCAAGAGGGTGAAATCCATTGACATAACACCTCTGAGATACACTCTACTATGAACAAATGAAAAACAGACAAAACAATAAAAACCAAAACTAGAAAAAATTGGAAATCAGATCGGGTCCAACGTACGTCATAGGGGAGGGGAATCAGCTGACTAAGTTTTATGTTCAGGTCAAATGTATGCCTTTGATCTTCTATATTCCTCTCTCCCAGACACTGATTATTGACCACTTTTCCCCATCCCTTGATTTTAGATAGGGGGAGTTCTCTCGAGGCTTATTTCCTATGTAGTTTCACAAATGAACTACTGTCATTCATTACCTGTGCACACTGGATTCTCACAATTTAGGATTACATGGATTCCAGTCTTTCAGGACTGATTATGGTGTGCTTCTTCCATGTGCACTTAGTTGACATCTTCCTTAGATGGCTGCTTTTTTTAGACAAGCCTTTAAAATCCCATACACTATTTTATCTGCTAGAAGGGCACTTTCTAAATTCTTCGCCATATTTTGCTATAGCACCTATATTTTCTACTCTTGATCCTAGCCAAAAGGCCAAGAAGTGATAGCACCTTTATTTTCTGTGTTCCTTTCCTGAGGGCGAGTATTGAGCAAGGTCATGATGTAAGAATTGATTGTTATTAAGTTGAAGCTAGGATTTAATACAAGCCCCTAAACTTATTCCTGGATATATGCTTCTCCATCTCCTCCTCCTCCTTCTCCTCGCCTCCCCCTCCTGCTTTTGCTTCTTTGCTGTAATTTTGAAGTTAATACCTATGTCATATTATTCCGTAGTTCAATTGCATCAAACATAAATGTACATTTTCTTCCATAATCAGTCTCCAAATATACTTTTCCTTTATAGATTACTTGGCAACATCTCCCTTTAATCACCCCCAAGCCTCTATATACCCTTCCCCCCCCAAAAAAAAAAAAACAACCCTTGTTTTATTTGATTTCGCTGTAGGCTTAGCACCCTTGGGTTTCATTTACCAGAAAACAAACAAATAACAGAATTTCAAGAGGGTGACTCTCAATGGCAACACACCTCTGAGATACATCCTATTATGAACAAGCATAAGCAAAATAGAACAGAATGACTTTCACAGGACTGCTGGAATAATATGTATCTTAATACAGCATTTAGGACATTGATGTAGCAAGGCCTTGTTTGTCCGCCAGCTAAGAGTACACCACACTTGGTACAGCTGTCTGCTGCTTCCTCAGATACCATGTATTTCCAGCTTAAGTCCTCAGGTTACGAGTGCATCTGATTCTTACTCATATTCTACTTACCCCAAATCGTGTAATATCTAAGTTCTTTTGGGTTTGGTGTATTATTTTCATTCATCTTCTTTTGATGATTTCTGCATCAGTCAATATTTTACTCACAGAATCTTTCAATATTGCAACTGGAAGCTTAAAGTTTTTCTTGAGTTCTTTCAAAAATATTAAGTTATTGAACTTATTGAAAAATTTGTCAACATAGAAGTTTACAATCAGTTGGATAGTTATACAAATGGAATAATGTCCCATTCTCTTGGATGGGGAGACTGAATATAGTGTGTGTCAATATTACCGAACACATTTTATAAATTCAATACAATTACAACCCCAAACCCAGCACAATTCTTCAAGGCAATGGAAAAACTAATCACCAACTTCATAAGGAAAGGAAAGAAAATGAGGATAAACAAAACACTATTAAAAAACAAACTAGGAGAACTTTCACCTCTAGTCTTTAAAATCTACTGTATAGTCATGATATTCAAAAAGTCTTGGAAATAGTACAGCAATAGAAATGAAGATCACTGGCATAAAACCGAGAATCCCAAATCACAACCAAGTACTTACAGACACCTGATCTTTGATAAAGGATCAAACACATTAAATAAGGGAAGAGATATCCTTTTTAATAAATGGTCCTAGAAAAAAATTAAATCTCAACTTGAAAAAGAATGAAACAGAACCCATACCTCACACTATTTAGAGATGAACTCAAGATGGATTAAATCCTAAGTATAAACCCTAAAACCTCATTGCACACCAGTGCTTCATCTATCCAAACCAATACAAACTCACTGCCATGAATCAATGCTGATGCTTAGCAACACTGCTGTGGGTTTCTGAGATTGTTAGTTTTTATGGGAATAGAAAACCCGCTCTTTATCCCGCAGAGCTGCTGGCGGTTTTGAACTGCCAACCATATGGATCACAGCTCAACTCATAACCACTACACTACCAGGGCTCCTCTCCACGGTGCTATTGGGCTATTAACTTAGCAATTTCAGGTCATTGGTTAAAAGTGTCATATTTATGAATTGGTACAGATTTCTTACTTACAGAGACAGAAGTGGAGTGTTCAGTGCCTTTAGGACTAATTAGAACTGAGAACGAATTGGAAAACCCATCTTAACAATTTCGTTTCCCTAGAACCCCTCCAGGTACCAAACATGTTAGGTTTGATTCTCTAGAGAAGCAAAACCAGTGTTTTGTATGTGTTTCTATACAGAAAGAAATTTGTATTTAGAAATGGCTTACACAATTGTGGAAGTTCAATCTGATTCAAGTCATGGTTCTTCTGACTTGTGTACCTGTGCAATCGGATGAACAGGAGGCAGGATGATGAAGCTGGGGGTGGGTGTGGGGGTAGTAGCAGGCACAGGCTTGTTAATACATCAGTAACTCTTGGCTGAATGAATCCACTGTCAGGAGTCTGCTCACAGCAAGTGATGCAACAGTAGATCGAGGGACCGGATATTGAATTTATCTCCAGAAGAAGGTGAGGAGCCAAAGAGAACTCAGCTTTGCTCAGTTTTCCTCTTACACAAAAGGGTTCCCCCGCCCACCCTCAAGGAAAGGTCATCAGGCTGTTACCTAATTGATAAGTTGAACTCTAACCCTTCCTTCACCCAGGATTGTCTAGTTGACCTAGACTCTATAAACTCACACAGCCTCCTATTAGTAATTACCCATTGATATATAACAAAGCATCCAAATGTGGCTTAGACAATCAACATTTATCCGATCATAAATCGATAGATGAGTTTGGAGTTTGTTGGGATAAGCAATTCAGCTGGGATTGCTGACGTATCTGTAGTCAATTGGTAGATTTGCTGGGGACTGGCTAGCTTATTTATGCTGGGATGACTCTTCTTCCCCTAGTTTCATCTCTTATGTAAAACTAGGCTTGTTCACATGTTGTAAATGACAAGAGAGCAAGAAGAAGTGTGAGGCCTTTTAAGGCCAAGGTTGCTTTTAACACATTCTATTGGTCAAAGTCAGTGATAAATCCATTCCAAATTGAAGTGGTGAATTCACCTCTTGATGGGAAGTGAGTTAGTTTATTGTGTCAACCTGGTTGATAAACACATGTGGGATTAATTGAAGGGAGGAGGGATAAATGGCTTGGTGATCCTCGCCTTTCTAGTTCTCGGGTTTCTTGCTTTCTGATGGTCGGATCAGGGTGCAGCTGCCTTATCCCTATTTCAGCTGGCAATGCTAACTTCCTACAAGACATCCCCAAGATGAAGCCATATCGACCTACCCTGATGCAGCCCTGAGTGCTGGAGCAGCCATCTGGAGACCCCTGCCAGCACTGAAATGCTTACACAGTCACTGACTCCGCTTTCCTCCTGCAGTTGGCGTCATTGTGTCTGTTTTGTGGATGGAGGAGGACTTTGTGGATTGGTGTTGGACATATGGGTTAATGTTGGGCTTGGGCAGCACTGGGTTGGGATGTTTTCTTGATGTGCACTTAACCGTTATATATAACTCTCTCTTATACACGAGTTTCTGTGGATGTGTTTCTCTAAAATACCCAGACTAATACAGGAAGTGACACAGATTTTCATGGCCAAGTATGGAGTTAGGAAAGGTAGATTAATTAATTAAACTACCACAGACCCTTATTTGTGAAATCTTCTCTAAGACCAGAGAGGTCCATGACGTAAATACTTGTCTCAGAAACCAAGGTTTGATACATGTTACCCTCCAGGAAAATATCACCAGGCTGTAAAGGCAGCAAAGGAAAGGCTTAATCAGATTATTAGGGAAACTTATATGTGAGTGCTTGGAGCTAATGGTGGGAAGAAAACTTTCTTGGTAGGAAGGGGATACCGTCTCTCCGAGTTTCCTTTCTTCATAAAATCCCTATATTGACCTGTCTACTTGTAGTTGGAAAAAATAAAACTTTCATAAAACCCTCCAAACAAAACTGAAATTCCAATGAGAGAGTGATATGCAATATATCTGATCATTAAGGGCTTATTATTGTTACTATTGTACAAATTACTACAAAACCACTGAAAATGGAACATTTAAAAATAAAATGAACAGAAAATATTGTAAAGAAGAATTCTGAGTGACTAATAAACATAAGGAAGGTTACTTCCCGCCATGGCATTCCATAGGAAAAGAAACAGTAATAATGCCATTTTTCATTTAAAGTTGGCAAAATTTTAAAGATTGATATTACTTAATGCTGGAAAGAGAGTATCAAAAATAAGCATACCACCTACACACACACACACACACACATATAGAGTTGAATAGGGTTCTATTAAAGTCATAGTGTTGCTAACTGAAAAGTTGACAATTGGAACTCACTGGTGTCTCCATAAAATAAAGATTTAAAAAGTCAGCAATGTGTCCCTGTAAAGATTCCAGAACACCAGCATATTGCCATTGAGTTGGTTCTTACTCACATTGGCCCTACAGGACAGCGTGGATCTGTGCCAAAGACTAATCTTACAAAAGTCGATTGCCAAATTGATCTCCAATGGAGCCACTGGTGGACTGGAACCACTGACCTTTTTATAACAGCTGAATGCTTAACTATTGTGTTACTAAGGCTGTACTTTTACTCTGTCATATAGGGTCACTAAGAAGACCTGGTGGTGATGTCTGGTAAGCTGTGGACTATTTACCATAAAGTTAGTGACTCATAGCCACCAGCCACTCCGCTTGATGGCAATGGATTTGGCTTTTCGTTTTCAGGGTATCTATGAATTGGGATCGACTCTGTGAATTGGGATCGACACACAACCCAAATCCACTGCCATTGAATTGATCCAGACTCACAGCAACCTGAAAGGACAGGGTCTAAATTGCAACAATCTCTCTGGAGGACAGTTTGAAAGACTCTGTCAAAAATTCAAATATGTATAGATCCTGATCCAACACACTCTCTCTTGCTTAAATGCTTGGGTGACTAACCACACTGCACACAAACGAGTCGATCACACTGTGAAAGGAGAGGCTATGTCTGCTCCCATACACTCTTTGCCTTGGTCGCTACAAGTCTGAATTGCCTGCGTGAAGTGGCATTCAGTTTGGTTTGATTTTAATCTTGGTGGGTGTCTTAAAAAGATATATTTTAAAACCAACTTAAACAAAGCTCCCTGCCATTGAGTCAGCTCTAGCTCATGGCGACCCTATAGAACCGGGTAGAACTGCTCCTGGGAGTTTCTGAGACGGTGAGTCTTCACTGGAGCAGAAAGCCCAACCTTCTGAGGAGCTGGCTGGTGGTTTAGAACTGCTGGCCAATTTCACAGCCACTACCCCACCAGGCTCCTATGCCTTTAAAAAACAAAACAAAAAGGAGGATCTCATGAAAGCAGCGGCTTCTGAGGGGATCTCCTGGAACAGGTCCAATGCACCAGAGAGGCTAGTTCGGAAGACAGTTGAGGGACGAGCAATGGGGTAATGTCGGTATACTTTCTTGAAGAACACAAAATGCTCCTGGGGAGGGTGTTAGGCAGAAGTCTTCGAGGAAATGGAAAACTCCATTGGTGGGCAGGTCTGAGAAGTTGCACAGAGGAATTATTTTCTATCACGATGATGTACCAGCTCACTCTTCAGAGGCAGCACGAGCTAGCCTATGAGAATTCCATAGCTCCATCCACCCTAGAGTCCTGATCTTGCTCCTTCAAACGTCCTTTTTGCTCCCCCAATTCTAAATTTACTGGCGGGGAACACGATAGGAGTTCCTAGAGGATGTCAAAACTGTTGTTTTGAAGTTCTGCAGACTTCTTAGTGAGAAGGATTAAAGGGATGAAAATATTGCCTTCAGACCTACATGAAGTGCATGCCAATAAGTAATAACTTCAAATTTCATATTTTGTTTAGTAGAAATTTATATAAATTTGTAGTAATCCCTTAGGAGTTCCCTGTGTGTATATTTCCATACCCATCCATAAGAGCATTCATTCAGCCTTGTTTGTAATAAAGACAATCTGAAGTCATTCTAAATGCCTCTCGGTTAACTCAAGTTTTATATAATGACATGCAGGATAACCATGATATGTTACTGAAGGGAAAAGAGAGCGTCACAGAAATATACGTAGTATGGTATGTATAGCATAGTATGATATGTATGTAGGTACGATCTATACAAAAATTTATATAACGTGTCCCCTGGAAAGCTTATAATACTAAAATTTAAAAAGAACTAGATTTAAATTGCTCTGTAAAATTCTGTAAATGTTAGAAAAATGTATCTGAACCCATCTTTAATGGACTTTCAGAAACATATATTAGTTGATTTCAAAGCCTTATAGTTTCCTTTTGGGTGTGCATTTTATTTTCCCAGCAAAATGTGGAAATTATATTATATCTTGGCAAACTGATTAAAGGTGCATAAAAAATGCTAAAAATGATGCTGACTGGCATGTGTTCAATTCTTCCTAAAGAGAGATGATCAAGCAGCCAAAATACTATCTTGCTCTTCTATCCTAGCCACCCCACCCCCGAATAAATGGATAAACCAGAAACAAACTAATAAAAAATCATTTGAAATCCAGGGCATGATTATGGCCACAAAAAGCTGATGATCATTTCATGTGATCAGAGTAAAACCTAAAACAGAGCACTCTTCAATTACCATAATTTCTACTGTCATTACAATTTCTGTACATAAAAGCATTTGGTCGAAGGCATAACAAATGTATCTGTAAATTACACAATGAAGTAAGGGGAATGGACTTTCCTTAAAAGAACAAACAGAATTCGTCATTTATAGGGACCTCATATGAATCGACACACGAGCGCAACCCAACAGACGCCTTTATTATATAAAGTTCTGAAGACTGTCACCCAACCCCACTCCCACCCCTCTTCCAAGTTTAATTAAACCAGTATCACACTGAGACTGGAAGGAAAACACAATGATACAACAATAAACAAACATTAATCATGATCATTACATACATTTTATTACATGAAATAAACAATACTGTGGAGCTTTCCCCAGCCAGTAAAGCTCTCCCTTTTGGATAACATCCTAAAGCAATTGAAGGGTAAAATAATACTACTACTAATAATAATACTGATTAGTATGAAAAGGAAATGAGGAGCGTATAATCACATAAAGCAGAAACTCTTCCCTCCTTCACTTATATTAATCTCATATTTGCTTCTTTCTTCTTTCAAGGGTCTAAAGGGGCTTTCTCCTTACTGAGATAAATGGAAAGTCATTTCTTGTTTGTTGCCTAGCTTCGGTGTACATGGTTCCAATGCTAATTGCCCCAGGGCAAAGAGATATGTGGAAGATTTGGTCAATATTCATTTCACAATTATGGGATTCCACAAGGACGTGCGGGGGTGGGGTCCTTACCCCTCAGGCTGTGAAGGAGCTGGGACGAGAGGAGCACTCAGGCAGTGGCCTCTGTTCTGCTTTGAGAAAAGACCAGGTCCCCCCACTCTCACTATGTTAAAGTCTCCCTGGTTTGTCTCGGAATCAGCCCCCTTAGGGCACCTTCTATTATCTTTCTTCCCTGACATTCTTTAGTATAAAGGCCATGTTAGGAATCCCCACTAAACATATAACACGGCTGTCCAGCCCTATTGTCTCAGCTCCATGTGGACATGACAAGAAATAGAGCATCTCCTGCAGAGATGCCCATTGACAGCCACTTCACCAGCCAGCCTTGAATCCCACTCTGGCTTTGACTAATTGTCCAATCCTTAGGTGTTTTGTTGTGCGCTGCTCCTGACACCATCGTAAGGAGCCTATTCTAATGAACACAAAGACATAACCTGCCCTGGAAGCCCCATGATATGCACAGGGGATATTCACTGAAGGGTTAGCTTTGTCTCTTCATGCTGACACCTGGGCATGTCTTTACTCAGAAGGTTGATGGACGATTGTGCTACAACCTTCACTGGGAATTCCATAGGACGTGTCCTTCTTGGTCTCCTGTTTCAAAGGAAGGAAAACAGATGAACTACATGAAGACCGGAATCCTTGGTTGTCAAATAGTTAACACATTTAACAGCTAAACAAAAGTGACTCATAAGAAAGGCCTGGTGATCTCTATTAAAAAACCAGTGATTGAGAACCCTTACAGGTGTTTTGAATGGTGCTAGTGGTTGACATACTCAGCTGATAACCAAAAGATGGGAGGCTTGGGTACACTCTAAGGAGACTTGGAAGAAAGGCCTGGCGACGTACTTCCAAAAATAAGCAGCCATTCGAAAATTTATGGAGCACATATCTACTTGGAGACGCTTGAGGTTGCCGTGAGGCAGGATCCATTTGATGACCAGTGATTATGTAAAAGGTGCCCGGATGGTGTAATGGTTACAAGTTGGGCTGCTAAGCTCAAGGTCAGCAGTTCAAACCATCAGCTACCACGAGGCAGAAAGCTGGACCTTTCTAGTCCTGTGAAAAGCTACACTTTTGGAAACTCACAGGGCCAGTCTTCCCCCATCCTCCAGGGCTACTATGAGTTAGAAAGGACTTGATGGCAGGGAGTTGGATTGTGGTTTTGGGGTTAGGTAAAGATCGACTGCTTTTTCCCTCTCCAGAAAGTGTTCTCTGATTGTCCCACATTCTAATTTCTGTTGCTCCTTGCAAAATCAGAGTATTTAATGGATTACTCACCGGGAGCTGCCTCGGGTGTACATAGCAGCTATTAAGCACCAGACACGAGTGGTCACTCCTTGGTACCGTGGGACTCTGGTCCTTTGTCTGTTTAGTGGAGCTCTTGGAGATGGCTTTTAACCCAACCAGGAAATAGCAAAAGCCTCCCATGAGCTGTTGTTGTTCTTTTTGAACCCCACATATGAGAAGCCCTTGATGAGGAAACTTGGACGGCCCGCAACTGCCCTGAACGGGCATTTGCAGAGCAGCCGTGGACACGTGACTGTAGTCCCCTTGTTCTGTCCTCAGGCATGTTTGACCTTTTTTCCTGAAGCCTGGTCGGACTGTGCCAGTTGAGGCCCACTAGGGCTCTTGTCACCCCACCCCCATTTTTGACAAATAATAGAAGAAAGGTGAATGGACCCACTCCAAAATCTCTTCTCTACACAAGACCCTCAGGGAATGTCCCCTCAGCTTCTGCCAATGAATTTCTAGGGCTGTCTCCATCATAAATACTCTGATTAAAATGTAAATTTAGCCAACCTATCAGCTTCCCATTAAGGGAACTCTTTAAAAATGCCGTTAATCAGCTGAAAGATATGTAGTGAAATACCACTCATCAATCGTAACTGCTTATGACAGTTAACAAAGCTTTATATTTGCCCCAAACATGTGCTGATCTATCCATTATGCCAGGGTTCAGTCTCACGCTAATTGTACATTTTCTTCTCTAATGCATTTTTGCTGTTATCTCATAGGCTAATGAAAGCTAGGAAATCAATAAATATAAATTATACATGCAAAGAAGGACTGCTGTGAACATAAAGTTTCTAATTAATTGCACTTGATTAATTTATATCCTTTAATTATCTTGCTAAGCCACAAACAACATAAATATCTTTGCAATCTGGTTATTGCTTTGTCAGTCATAAAAAAGCAGACACAGTAAATCTATGAAATCTAGCAAACTGCATTGCTAGAAAACATGGTATGGCATAACCCATAAATATTTTTGGACTTATTCAAGATATCCATGAATAATTTCTGTGTGACAAATTAACAGTAAATATGTTGTACAGTTATTTGACAAAGGTGATAGTGCTGTCAGGAGTTTAAATGGAGCATATGGAGTAAGCAAAAATATGGATTTTACCACTGGTATAAAATTCAGCTCAAGGCAGGGAGGAGTTGTATGTGCAAGGCGCCATGTGTAATTTTGCAAATGGCTGGACCATTTGTAAGCCGTATTGAAAGGCCAATTGTTAATGATTTGGTTGCTCGGTTTTCCTTTGATAAGCTTGACACCTCCCACCCCCCCACCCCAAAATAAAAGAAAATGAAGAAGAATCCCATCTCGTCTGCAAAGGCAAAAATAAAATGCGTTCATGAGGGAGACATTTCAATCCAGCGATTGGACACCAGGGTGGGAAGGAGGCTGGATGCTGCATGCTGCTCTTGTCTGAAGAGATGCGACCTTTACATGGAAAGTGTTTTCTTTTTATCACCACCCCCTCTTTTAATTTTATCTGACGCTACTAAGCCAGCCATCTGTCACTGATCTGAAATCTAATCCTCTCTGTCCACCAAGCTTGCTCTTTGTCCCAGGCCACAGTGTATTACCAAGCATCTATATCTACAACTTTCATAAACGTGTAAAAAGAAACCTATCTTTCCTCAGCTACACTCAGACAAAGCCCATCTGTCAGCAAGTGCAGCTATTCTTTAAGAAAGAAAGCATCCAAAGGGATTTGCCCTTTCCCAAGTAAACCCACTTAACCCTTCCAATAAGATTAACTGTTATTTGTTTCCATTAAATAAAAATGACCATGCTAATATACATTTAATAGTTCTGTAACAGTTGCGGAAAGATCAGCTCTCCTGTGACTATCGTGTGCAGATAAAACACGGATGCATATAAATACAGAGATTATGACAGCCTTAAGATAGCCTATCAGGCAGAAGGATATTTGTACTTCCTTCCTCCAGTCTGAGGCTATGAAAGAGAAGTCAACATAAAATATAGATGCCAGAAAGTAGCCTCTCCCCAGCCTTCAATGTTACAGTAAATAGCATGTCTAGAAATAATGTATGGCCCAATACACGCAATGATTAAGATTCAAAGGTTGTCCTCTGACTTCTGCCCTCTTACCATTGTACATTCTTGTAGACAGTTTTACAGCTGTTAGGCTACACATTTCTCCAGTCTACATATGGATGGCATACAAATATGTGCGCACTAAGTCTCACTATAATTATAGGAGACTTGTTGATAGAAGGAAAGAACCGTCACTTAGTGACACCAGTTGAGCTGCAGTAACCGATTTTGGAAACTCCATCTCCTATTTTCATCCTCACGATGACCAGAGTTGTTCAGCTTAGCATTTCAGATTCAAAACACATACTGCATCTGCTTCAGTAAAGAAACTCAGGCAAACTTCTCACACATGTAGCTACTTTCTAGATATTTATGGGCAGATGACTCCAGCAGAACTGAGTTTTCAGGAAGGCCAAGTTCTACCCAAAGGGCAGTTGTTCTTTAAAAAACAACAAGAAAACAAACAAACAAAAAACATGGCCTGAAAGTATCCTATGGATCCTGCAACCTTAAGAATACCTTCTTTGCCTGAATGCTCTTGATGGGCTGGGTGGGTAGATGAGCAGAGTAAACCATGTCTTACGCAGCCTAGCGGCACTCAACTGCCAGTGTTTGCGCAAGATCAAGAGGCATTGGTTTCTAGAAGGTAATGGGAAGGTAGCCGTTGGGAATAAGAAGCTACCAGGTCTATAGAATGGCTGCTTTGTCCCCCTGCTGACTATCTAGATTTTCTCACTTAAAACAGTGTGTGCATTCTTGCCCATTCAAGCAAGTCCAATGTTTTCATGGAAGTCCAGTGAAAAGCTCGCCCACCTGGCACATGGTAATTCAAGTTTTTTCGCGCCTCTCTCTGAGACGCAAGAGTAAC
The DNA here is from genome assembly GCF_050624435.1 of Tenrec ecaudatus. Taxonomy (NCBI): domain Eukaryota; kingdom Metazoa; phylum Chordata; class Mammalia; order Afrosoricida; family Tenrecidae; genus Tenrec; species Tenrec ecaudatus. The sequence goes on from NC_134547.1 coordinate 42,128,714, forward strand.
AACTCTCCATCTTTCTTTTGCTTTCCCACAATGCCCAGGTGTGGGCCATCAACCTCCACCAGTGAGGCGTGAACCCTGAATATCCAGGGCTTCTCTTCACTGGGGGAATCTCAGCTCCAACAGCCAGACCTCCAGTTTGGTTGCCCGGTGCCATCTTGGGAGACAGGGTGCCACCTTACACTGTGCTGGATGCAAAGCGCTGCAGTCACTCGGGAGCCAGACCAATGTCCTGGTGCAGAAACCAGACTGGTCTGGAGGATGTGCTTCTGATGTAACTAAACTTACCCGCCTGTCTCCCAGCTTCTTGGAAATAATGAACCAATCACGCAGGAGGAAGGCGGCCCACGACAGGCATGGCCCCTGCACACTCCCCTGGCTGATGGTTGGAAAAATACCAATGCGTCCAGCAGGGAAGAAGTATGTCTCTCCCACTGGAGTTCACTAGATTTGTCATTTTCGATTTAATGCACCTAGGTAGCAAGTCGACTCACTAGGTTTGACTGCAATTACCTTATCTTTCCTATTTTTAGTGACAGAACCAGATTATTTTAAGTGCATTTTATAGAAAACCCTTCTTTACGGAAGTATAAAGACTGTAATAAAGACAATACAATGTTTTGAAACTGTTTTAAATCCTTCACTCAGCGTTGCTTCTACAGATTTAACATGTAGGGGTTCTAATCTTACTGCTACTAATTAGAGCTTTACTGTAATTGTGCCAACAGGGTGCTTGGCATAATAATTACTATCGAGAGACTCTAGTGGCGCGGGGACATGCCTACATAATGCAGATATGTCTAGTATTACCGTGCAGTCACCTTTCCATGTTGACTCAAGTTGGATTTTAACCAAGTAAGGGGTTATTTTGCCTTTATAATAAAGCTAAAAGGCATATACATATGTATGATTTAGGTATCCAGTTTTCCTGAGTCTTTTGAATATTAATTACCAGTAACCTCAGAAGGCAACAGGGACGCATTTTGTTTCAGCCTTTTTACAATTTGGGGCAAATCCCTCTGTGAGCAGGGTCGTCCAGGCCTGCGTGACAGGCTCTGTTTTGTTGGGAAGTGGCCTAGGTTGCTCCCAGGTTGAAGTTCTCTCGCTCGCTCTCAAGAGCAAACCTGCCTGGTGACGAACCGACAAGGAAACGGGACGCGCAGGCTGAGCAGCTGCTGAATATCTCTGGGGTTTATGGTTTCCAAGAGGAACGGAGACAAACATTACCCTGAGAACTTGTTTACACCTTTGACTTCTGCGGAGTCAATTCCAATTCGTAGGAACCCCGTGCAAGTGGAACAGAATTGTGCTCTGGAGGGGTCTGAGGGCTGTTACCCTTCCACATCAGATGCAGGTCTGTCTTCTGGGGCAGTGCCTCTGGGCAGGTCTGCACTGCCAACTTTTCAACCAGCAGAGGGGCACTTAGCTTGACCCACCCAAGTTCTGGGGTACAGCAATAGGTTTCTCCCCCAACAAGGTGGGTTCACTTGTAATATCCATACAGTCTATTGTTGATTGTAAAAAAAGAGGTCTCTCTGGAGAGGTAGCTGCTGTGGGGCCCGTGATCTCGCTCCAGGCAGGACAGACCCCCATTAGCTATGAGGCCTCTTCAGGGTTTTTCAGGCAACTAGCTCGGGTTGGTTTCACTTTTAGTTGTCCCTGAGCAAAGCCAGTGATGGCTCCTGAGACTTGGGGCCGCTGGAGGTTCAGTGCTGGTAAGATAGCTCAGCAGCAGCAGTGGCGGGCACCTCCAAATGCCTGTACACAGTGGGGCTGCGGAAGGTGCTTTTTTTTTTTTTTTTGCAAATGTGAAAGAGTTTCTACAAAACTCATTTCACAGAGCAATAAGTCACCTAAGAGGGTGTCACCAACCATTTAAAGCATACTACAGAGGGGTTTTTAAAATGTAATAAATGCATTCGAAAGGTAGTGTGTAATGGCCCAGAGCCTGAACTATAGCTCCATTTAGCTCGACAGCCTTGTTTTTACTGCCCCTTAGTGCCTCACTTTTAAAGTGACAGGAAACCAATTTCTGATTACAAATCAATGGGCAAGGATGTCACCTTTGGCAGTGAATGCAGCTGTAAATCCAAGGAGTCACCCCTGGTGTTCGGGAAGTGGGGTGTCAGGGAATGGAGGCATGCATTTGTTAATACGGCTTCTTAACTCTGTTAGCCAGGAAGGCCCAGGTAGCGGCAGCAGGTCCCCTTCCCTTCTCATTGGTCCAGTGGCCCGCAGGGTGGGCTTGCCAAGGGCATCAGATGCAGATGGGGCAGCAAAATTTACATTTTCCTACTGAGACTGGCACACTTCCTCCAGGCTGCTAAGTGCACGGGGCTACACAGCACAGCGGCCATATCACATTAACCTAAACTACGTATGTTCCTGTCATGCACGATACCTTTTGATGAGGCCCCTTTTTTCTTTAAGCTTTTAAGATAATCTTAGAGAAATCATCAAGCCATAAAAAGAAATCAATAAAAACAGAAAAGGTTCCCATCACCCCGGAAAAAAAATCCATAACTTTTGCATTTTAATAGAGATACGACCAGACGAGCGCAGTCATTTTCTTTCTGATGTGTCCTTTGATTTCCCTCGGATCTCACAGGGCTCTTGACTTTCTTGAGAAGGGATTATTGAATGGTGTGTCTCCCTCAGATGTACTTGATCACTCAAGTATCTGTACTTAAGAATGTTAGAGGCTGTTCAGCTGTTGCCTCTTTGGGAGCCCATCAGGGCTTGTCATCTTAATATTAATTGGGTTTTGCGCAGGAATCTCGAGTCCCACAATGAGTGGCTTTCAAGAGAGAAGATTACGCCCAAAGCCAGATACAAAGACAAACATATTTAGCACAACAATTATGATAATTGCAGAAACACTCTGTTGCGAAATAAGCAAATCTGATTAAGGGCCCTTCTGCATTATCAAATATTAATCTGATGTCTTCAGTCTAACCTGGTTGGAACATAAGAGGCTTCTTAGGGTTTTTGCGTATTAACTGACTTTCAGAAGCTGAGCATATAGAGTCTAATAGTCTGAGACAGCCACACCAGGATAGAAAAGAGATCTTTGTTGCCTGTAATCCACTTAAATTTAAAATAGACTCTGATAGGATAATAAAACTCTGATCAAAATTAGCACAGCCTGTCAATGAGACTTTTTGTATAAGTCTAACCATATGATAATTCAGAAACATATCATAGAAAATGATTATTAGTATTTGCCTCTGGTATGAAAAAAAAGGCAATATCTTGAGGCAAATCATCACAATAAGCGTGTAGTTACTTGAAACTTTCCAGACTTTTTTTTTTGATATACAAACTGGCAGGGTGGGTAATGGAAGCAGTAATATGGTCTTGCTAAGCTGGAGAGTTCATTTTATTTGTAATTTTCAGCTGCTTTCAGTGTAATTGCACACTTTCCTCCATTATTAAAGTTCATTCTGCATATTTAACTTTCTTAGCCATTGTCAAAATGGGCAAATTGCTTTGTAATTCTAATATTTGTTGGACAAAGCTGCAGTAGGAGAGTCAGTTTCTCAGGTGATGCTGCAAGTGCACCCCGATCATTGTAACCCATCTGCATCAGGAGTCAGGTAGAACATTCGTATGTGCCCTTTTTATGATTCTATCCTCAATGTTGGTGATTTTAACCACGCTGGCGGGCCTTTTGGTCTGACCGATCACTTTAGATGGAGGGCACAAGAGAGCGCAGCCGTGTTACAGATCATGTAGAGTCTTGCAAACTGCATACAGAAAAGTAGGTAGACTGAATTTCCCTGGCCTGAGTATACAGCTGACAAAAATACCGCTTAGTCAGATATAAGTGATAGAAACCTAAAAACCTAATGTGTTCCTCTGAATAACCAAGAAGTCAAATTGTCAACCAGGTTCTAGAAGAGCGATGTTTTTGTATTACTGTGCTCTATACTGTATCGTACACGAATATATGTGTTCTCTTCCACCCCCAGGGTAATGCATACCCTGGGTGCCACTGCTGGCATTTAAGAAGCAATCACACACACACACACACACACACACACACACACACACACACACAACGGGGGCACTGAATGCACGTGTTGCTGTAGACTGTATTTAAATCCACATACCTACCCCTGTAACACAAACGCCACTGTCTATTTGTGTTGCCCTTTGCAGTTTTGAAGAACCCCCCTCCCCCATTATCTCATTTGAGTAATGAATCCACACTTGCTTCCTCTTGTAAAGGTACAATTTACCACACCATCCTCTGGGGAAGCAGATTCCTGCAATTCATCACTATTGTGAATATGAAAACAAATGCACCCAACCTGCTACTCTCTGACTCTCTTTCCTTGGTGCACAGGGATTCCCTCCCAAATCCTGGCACCGCCTCACTGCAAACCTCCAGGAAGGTAATCTCTGCCAGCGCTGCACTCTCCCCCCAGTAATTAGGCTTGTGTTTCTGCTTTATTAACTCGGATACAACAGTGCCCTGCCCTGTCACCAGGGGACAAATAGATGAGAGTCACTCTGATTTGGAAGCCCCACAAATTAAATGGCAAAGTGAGAGGAAGTGAAGGCAAAATGTGTAAAGATAAGGCAGCCTGCGTTTACACAGGGGTGCTCAAAAGCTTTAAGCTGGAGCCCCCCTCCCCCATGCATTTGTAAATGCAAAACTGCTAAAACAAATAATAAGCTCAGGCTTCTTGATGTGTTTGTTGGACCTCAATGATATCTTGATGGAATGATTTTAGGTAGAATTAATTGTGTATGTTGAAAAGAGGGTCACCGTTTAGTTCCCTGAAGTTGCCCATGTTGTCCTTGCTTTTCATGACAAGGGGTTTCTCCTGTTAACTGTGTGTGTGAATCCACGTGTTTATTTTCCCAGGAACATTTCAACAGGTTTTTAATCTTCATCACAGATAGGTAGATATACTATTCCATTTTAAAAACTCATGCCCTTCCTTTCTTAGAAGAAAAAACAAGATCGCATACCTTATTGAGAGGAAGAGCTCCTCAGGAAAGAAAATAAAATTGAATGATGGACACAACAAAAACACAAAGACAGTCCAGTGAACCGGATTTCAATCAGTCTGCTTTGGGAGCTATAACAATTTGTTTAGCAATATGATTTAGCAAGAAGCATTAGCTCTGGGTGTGTAGCTGCCGGGTTCTGAGAAGGCTGATGAGATGTGATTATCTCAATAAAGAAATACCAGGGTGGTTAAAAGATAATTTGAAATGAGGTTAAAAATGAAGCGACACTAAGCTTCTTTCACTTGTGTCAAAACAATCACATCTTTTCTTTTCTTTGCCTTTTTTCCCCTTTCACTTCGATGACATTTGCTCATATTGGAGGTGGAGACATTCTTTATAGCAAACTGTAATTCTTGACTAATTTTAAATTTCATGTGGTTCTGTTTGAAAGACAGCTCTAGAAGTTTGATCCAAAACCAGCTGCTGCATATTGCAGATGCTGCGGCAATGTTTGTAATATTTGGGGAGGTTTAAACATTGCTATTACTTGCAGAACTAACGTTCCATTTTACTCTGTTAGCAATATTCACAGTATGACAGCATACCTTGGCATAATAAGTGACATCAATTGGAAAAATGTCTTTGATCTTTAGCGTAGAAAATGAAAACAAATAGTTACAAACAAATCAAAAAATCACATGTTAAAACCGTATGTTAGCAAATGTATATATTGCATTATATTATTTAACCACCTAAAATAGAATTCCCATTTCAAGTGATTACATTTCAAAGCCTGAGAATTTTTTTTTTTTACTTTAAAAGGGTATATTTTGTTACTAGATATATTTAGCCATTATCTAGGGGGAAGGGGGCCACATAGCAAGTCTTCCATTTACAAAACGAAACAAAACAACCCAGTAAACTGGGTCAGGAAATTTAAACATGATTTCTATGTATTTAAGGAGATATAATAATTGGGTTCCATGTTAGAAGCTTTTTTAAAAACCTGAAGCAAAATTTCAAATGATTCTTTTGTATAAATTACCCTTGGGCCATTCTGCTAGTTTCAAAAGTTTAATCAACATTTGTCCAATGTTTCGCTGTGTACGGCAGAACAGCTGGGCTTCTTCTCTGCGGCATGGCAACACACAGTCCAATTTGAGCAGTAAAAGACTTGGAAATTCTGAAAAGCTTTGTTCAGGTTTATGTGCAAGGAAAAAAAGCTGCCTCTATGCTATGCGTGATCCCACCCTCGCTTTATCAATCGGCTATGAATCGATTCTGCAGTGACTAATCCCCCACAGCCTGCTTGCTCCACACTCTCCCAGCCTGCAGTGCTAGGGATGTTTATGCTGACACGAGTAGATGACAATTAGTCATATTTATCCATGTTGGGTCCATTTAATCCCCACTGTTTTTACTCATGTCAAATCCATTATCCCAAACAAAGCTGCATACATCTTGTTGGAGATGCACACAGACTGGCCTTGTTTACTTTGGGAAGATGGATTTTATGGTAACATTAAATACATACTGAGCCCTCACTGATGGCGCCGCTTGGCACAGTGGAACAAATGCAGTGGCAATTCATATCACCCTCATTCCAATGCGCGCCCTCAGCAGCCCTGTGTCTCCAACATGTTTCTGACATTTTCTCCGTAGTTGTCTGTGAATGATCAGTGCACCTCAGTACTCCCAAGGATCCAGCAACACGCCTTCCCTCCCACCGCAGGCAGCCAGTGACGCTTTTTCCTACCCAGGCTTTGAATTTTTTTCTCATCCACTTTGCATGCTTTATTTTGGAGCCTAGTGAAAGAAATCCCCCCTTTCCCTTTTGTTGACACAAAAAACAACCCCCGCCCAAACCGACCAAATAGAAAAACTTCAGTGCTCTTGTTACTTACATGTCTCAGCATTTCTTTGTCTTCCAAACATTTTTTAAAAGATTCTTAATGTGTGTGTGTGTGTGTGTGTGTGTGTGTGTGTGTGTGTGTGTGTGCGCGCGCGCGCGCGCGCTTAATCAGAAAATGCAGACTTAGTTGACAGGAGCAGTTAGGATGGGTTGGAGTGTGCTTGGAAACTCCTGAGTTCACTCAGAAAAGCAATAGATGGCATATGTTAACATCTAGAGCCTGAGAGCGTAGCCAGTTAGAGTCATGCAGACTAAAGGAAATCACTACTTAATTCCACAAACATTTGTTTCAGTCTAGGAATGGCACTGGAAACTTTAGTTTGTCTCTGGCTGCGGGCGCCCGCGGGCACCCGCGGGTCCATAAGGCGCGGCACACCGCCATCTGCTGGCAGCAGAGGGGACGGCTCCGAAATCCGCAGGGTTTGGGATTTTAACCTCCATCTGGGGGGCTTCCCTTGACTGGGAGTTCTGAAAGGACTCAAAAAAAGAGCGAGATTGTGCTGGAGAGAAAAAGCAGTGCTCGAGAAACAGTATCCAAAGAACTATTTAACATGCAAACGGAGAAAGATTAATACCTCTGGACAGTCCCTAGACTCCTTCCCGAAGGCGCAGGCTTCTCAGCAATAAAGGGCAAGCGGAGTCTATTTGCATCCAAAGCAAAGAACTGCTTTGCCCCCTCTTTTTCTGTCGATTACACAGTACCCCCTAACCACGCCGGCTTCCCTAGGGTCTCCTTCGTGTGCCCCGTCATGAAGCTGAGCCTGCCGAGGGGAGGCCGAGTTAATAGAAACTGTCTGTGGGTCTAAGTTATTCATTTCCTGGCGGGTGGTAGTGGGGATACCAGAGTGGGTTGGAGACACTGGGGCTCTGTTGGCCCATCCTGCGCAAGAATCAGTAGCGGGGCCGCATCGAGGGGTGCAGATTCAGGTGCAGAAAATGCAACCAGCAGGTTGCTGCATGCTCCACTGCCTTGCGCAGGATTCCAGGCTCCAAGTTACTCATCTTGGATACCTTGCAAAAGACCCAGATAAAACTTGAGAGGTCCTAATCCTTCAGGGAGGGACTTCACTGTAACACAAGAGTGTTACAATGTAACACAACTCCGCAATGGTGTGTGAAAATATACATAACAACACCAGATCTATCCAATCGTGTTTCACATGTGCATTTTGCGGACAGTGGTTCCATGCTGTATCTGCACTTCAGCACTGTCCCCAGCTTTCCTGTCACTCCTGTATGTTCCACCACCGTGAAGCTAGCTCCTCTTCCCGGTCACGTTCATGTCTGTGTTTTAGTTACTGTGGTCCATTTCCCTCAACTAGATGATGCTGTCAAAGAGAACCGCCTTCAAGGTGAGCTCATTCTACATGACATGCCACTTAGATTAGAGATGACTTCATGCGATAGTGTTAATTCTTGGCCTCAAAGGTTTTTCTCAGGCAAGAGATTCGGAGTTCCTCCCGAAAAGTGAAGTATGTAGGCCGTGTTGGAAATCCCAGGACTCCCATCCCTTTGTTATCAACAGCCCATTTCCCCAGGCCAGGTGAGTGACTGACCTCCAACATCTTCCTGCTGCTTCTCTTTGGCCTCTCTGAGGCCCCACCAGCCCCACCCAATCCGGTGGAGAATGGCTTCCTCCCCACTTCACCTGGAGAGACCCACTGCTGGCTTCAAACTCGCAGATGGCGGCAGCAAGCGGATGAAGGAGGCATGCGGAGGAGGAGATAAACTTTAATTGTCTCCGGGTAAAGAAAGGACTGATTGTACTCAGTTATCTCCAGGGCACCGAGCACAGCACTGCACACGATTGCGCCAACTCTGCAGGGGCGATGCTTGGAGCATCTTTCTGGTGGGTGAAGAAGGAAGTGGTGGGTGACGGTGGCTGGGCTTTGCTATTCGGAAACCTTGAGGTTGGCTAGGGGCTGCAGCTCCATTTTAGATGAATGTACAGAGCACCGTTCCTGGAGGTGCTGCTGGCCATCCCCTGTGGGGACATGGCTTCTCTCTCTCTCTCTTTCTCATCTCTCTGATGTAGGAAAGTAAAAACCAGATGCACTCATTAATTATAGAATCTGAATTCTAAAGGATAAAGGGACCTCAGAAACTACAGTTGCAAGATAAAACACAGGGCACCCAAATTATATTGGGATTTCAGATAAACACAGTGTTTATTTGTTTGTTTGTTTTTAAGTCTAAGTATATCCCAAGTCATATTTCCGGGCAGGGCGGGGTGGCAGATATATCCTAAAAGTCATGTGTTGTTTATCCAAAATTCAAATTTGATCAAAGGTTATGTTCTTCTTTATCCCAAATTTGCCCAGTTCTCTAGCTTGTTAGAGGCAGAACCAGGAGCAGAAATCAGGTATAGAAATTTACTTTGGGTGCTCTCAATTAGCTACATGGCCTTATTCCCCCAGGAGAGGCAAATGGGGACAGCCATTCAAGTCTCACTCACACAATAAAACCAGTTCCTTATGTAATCATTGCAGAGTGACCAGGCATGCTACAAAGATCCAGAACAGTAAATGCCACTCATTTAGCCCTGCCACTAGTTTATCTTCTGTAAAGTCTCCTGGCAAAGTGTATAGGGAAGCTTTTCTTACGGAGGAGTTCAACTCTTTTTTTCTCTCTGTTGATAATTCATGATTGTTTTGAGGACTCTGTTCTATGCAATGATTTCATATAAGCAGGACAAAAAGTTTTTAAAAAGCAGAATTAATTGCCATTGAGTTGATTTTGACTCACATGATCCTATAGGACTGAGTAGATCTGCCCGATGGGGTTTCAAAGTAGACTGCCACATCTTTCTCCCTCGGATGTTTTTGTGGATTCTAACCTTCTGACTTTCCAGTTCATAGCCATTCAGGAATCATGATGCGAGAGAAAAAAGGTGTTGAACTCCCCAGTAAGAAAAAAAGTTTTCCTAAGTAAAACTGTGCTTTGGCAGGAAACCCATGAAGGTGCCTTATACAAACAATAGTATGCCAATTACTGCTCTCTCCTTATTAAATAGAAAGTTCTAGAATAATTTAAGTGGCCAGGATTTCTGCTTATCTGATGAAAAGATTGTATAGGTCTTTTAGCATACTTTGATATTTATTTTTTGACAGGCTTAAATTAGTATGGAGTTTGAGGTTGTACCCAGATTTGTGGCAAAGCAGTTATTCTGCCAGGAAAACCTCTGGACAGAAGTGATACTCATATCTCTCTGCTATGGTCTCTTTGGCAACTCTGTCTCACGTTGCTTAAAGTCAAGGGTTAATTATTTATAATCCCCCAGATCTGCATTATCCCTAAAACATGAGGTTTCTAAAATCAGTGAACATTAACTCTATTAAATTGAAAAAGAATCAAATCGGAATGTCGGGAGAGGGCAGAAATTACTTCTAAGATGTTTGCAAGTCCCAGTGACGCCCAGCAGAGAGCCGCAGCTGTTGGTCCTACCCTCAGCAATCGGCCTCCCGAACCAAATTACACTGGCTGACTGCGATGGAGGGGGAACGTGCTAATGAAACTAGTTGCCATGCAAAGAAAGGTCAGTTTCAGCTGCAAGCGGTGAAATGAAACAATATAATTCCAAGTGGCAAAAAGGCTCCAGGTGAGACAGACGTTGTCCGCACAAGACCCCCCCCCCCCTTCTCTGCCCCGTGCCCAAACCCTGGTCCCTGAGCTTTGCTGAGAAACTGCCCCCGAGGGGCTCTTCATTGGACAGAAAAATGAGAAGCAACAGAGGGAAGGATTTAGACTGTTTAGAATTACATCCAAAGGCTGCAGTCTCACAATGCATCCCCAGGGTAGTTCACGTACTCACCGCAAGTGGCCAGGGAGGAACCCCGAAATAGGTGACCGCACAGCACAGCAAATGGGGCAGCAAGGACTGGCCAGCGCTTACTCTGCTTGGGAACTCTCATTTCAAGCTTGGGGTTCATATTTTGGTGCAGACTGAAAGCCAAACAAGAGAAAAGGAGGCCGAGTGGCGATGGTAAGAGCATGACCTTCTTCTTCCCTTTATGACGCAGAGGAGCCGTTTCATCTTGAATCTGGACACAGATTCCCAGTCTTGAGACACATAACTAGTTTATGTCTGTGAACTGATAACTCTTTGATTAAATTTAAATGGCTTGTTTAGATTTTTAATTCCTCTAAACAGGATCCCGTTTACAAAAGTGGTTTTTCAAACTTTTGTTTAATAAGGAGAGAAAGAATGGGCACATTATTGCTTCCCTTCCGCCCTCCCTCCCTGTCCTGCGCCCTTCCTTCTTCTTTGGTTTTCTCTAACCTTGAAGTTGCTCCTGCAGGGAAGCCCGTAGGCAAGGTTTCAGATGAACCTAGAGCCAAGATGATGGAGGGCCTTGGCTGGCGGCACGGAGCACAAGGCTGCTTCTTGCACCTGCTGAGCCTGGTTTCCTCCAGAAAAGAGCAGAAGTTTGTTCATAGTCACAACTGACCTGAATATGCAATACCCTCAAGTACTTCCTTCTTTTCTTTGACAGAATCACTCAGAGACCTTGCACTAAAATGTCATCTCTAGACGTCATCGGCAGAACCATCCCAGCACCAGAGACTCGTTCTGCAGCGTGAACAAGATGCTCTGAGACCTCTTCCAGCTAGGGATGGACTAAACCAGTGGTTCTCAACTTCCTCCTGCCGCCACCCGTTCGTACCATTCCTCATGTGGTGGTGACCCCCCCAACCACAACATGGTTTTCGTTGCTACTTCATCACTGTCATTTTGCTACTGTGATGAATCGGGCGGCCCCTGTGAAAGGGTCATTCAACTCCCAAAGGGGTTGCGACCCCCACGTTGAGAACCGCTGGACTAAACCAAAGGGGCTCTGGTAGCACCGTGGTTAAAGAGCTCAGCTGCTAAGGAAAAGGTGGGCAAGTTGTAGTCACCATCTGCAGTGTGGAAGTCTGCTGCCATACAGATTGACCACCTGGAAGCGCTTTTTGGTCCTTTAGGGCAGACAAGGCTTGGGTTTGGGTTTGGTTTGGTTTAAACCAAAAATTCAGGCATGGGCAGCTGGAAAGGAAACTAAAACTAGGAAATTAAGTATCTTTGAGAAGGTAGATACTTCCGACAGTATCATTTTCTCAAAGTTTAGCAAACATTCAACATGGCTGCTAATACTAATTGAGGCTTCTGAGGATTTACTACTATGTGCAAAATATTTTATACATAATCATTACTAGGAAGTACTGCTAGTCCTCTCGGTGCCTCAGTTATTGAATGTTATTGAATAACTGAATTATTGAATATATTGAATAACTGAGGCACTGAGAGGATTAGTGATTGCACAACATCACACAGCTAATAATTAGTAGAGACAGGAAAGGACTCTGGGCCTCATTGATTAGAAAGTTCCGCATTCTCAACAACTTCGGAACATAGGTAACTTTAATTGCGCATAGTATCCCTAATGATGTAACCACCCAGGCACTTTGGGGGAGAAAGACACCGTTTTCTATTTCCCATAAAGAGTTACAGCCTCCACCCTGTCCTACAGGGCTGCTATGAGTTGGAAACTACTCACTGGCTGTGAGTTTAATTGAGCACTTACTATGTGCCAGCACTTTATGCATCTTCTTCCATAAACCACATGACAAATTCATGGGGGAGGTGCTATTCTTATCCCCATTTTGTGAATGAGGGACATAAAGCTTGGGGAGCGAACAGGATGATATTGTCACTGCCACAGAGAGACTTCCGGCTTCTCTTCTTATCAAATGTATAAGTAAAGTCTAATGTAAATATGCAAAAGATGGAAAAAGAATAAGACACAAATAGTAAAAAGGTAAACTTATTCCTCCTTCCCAGAACCAATTGGCTGCTGTCTATACCTTTTTGGAAACAAAGTAAATGACAAAGGGGCCCTGGTGGTGCTGTGGCTGAGAACTCAACCGCTAACCCAAGGTTCATGGTCCGAAGCCAACAGTCACTCTGAAAATGTCTGCCTCCGTAAGAGCACTGCCTTGGAAGCCCGGTGAGGCAGTTCTCCTCCTCCCTAATGGCTCACAGTGAGAAGGCACGTCATCTTGTCATCTTCATGGCTATGGGCTTATTCACTGAGGTGGGGGGGGGGTAAGTAAATGCCATCTGTACCCCTGGATAAAAAATACGACTTGGGACACTTGGAGGATGATGTGTATCTGTGGCAGTTAGATTGATTTCAGCTTGACCCAGTTGACTGTGCAAGGGGGAGTCCAACAAATCAGGCTACAGCATGATGATGCCGCCTTGGCCTGTGGCTTTTTCTATAAGAAAGTCAGTGAGAAATTCTCTTCTTCTCTCTCTGACCTTTGGCCTGCAGGCTTGCTGCTGCCGCATGTCTGCCTCCAGGGCAGAACTGGAAAATGGTCAGCACCCTTCCATATTCCCCCCACCTGTAGATCCACACGATCTACCCCAGCTGCTTGTGATTTCCCTGCATCCCAGCCTCCCCTTCTGCAGGCAGATCTGGCTAGCATCGGACTTAGTGACTTGAGTTGGACTGGTCTGGGATGCCTCCACAAAATTACATCTTGATATAAAGCTCGTTCTGATACATAGGTGAGCATCACTGAGTTTGTTTCTCTAGACACCCGAGCTTAACACAGTACCCTTAAGTTGCTTTCACTCCTCTGTTCCCTGTTGCCACAGTCAATGGAATGCTGGCTCTTTAAACAAATTGCACAATATCCCCCTTTTCTCCCTACACACATGCAAGCACACATACAAGCACGCACACACACTTCCTCCTCCTCCTTTGGTCTGAAAATGTCATCTCTGGGGCTTTCGGTTGTTTCATTTGTCAGGTGCCACCTTGCCAGTTTAGGACGCAGCTACTCACAGGTATCAACCACTGTGTGGAGATCTCTTGGCCAAGTTCCTGCTTACCCAGTGACTGGCCAGCTCCCGTTCTGCCTGGTAAGAGGGCAATGCTCAGGAAGCCGGCAGCTTGATTTCCCTCGGCAAATCTGTTCTGATGAACATAAACACCGTACAATGCTCCACCTGTAGCTTCAGTAATTAAGGTGCATCAGAACCACAATCAGCACAGTGACAGGCAGAGGGAAAATTATTGACCTCCCACGGATTTTTCAAGTCAGCACATTTACTACTGTGAAAATCACCATGTCATTAGCAGAGGGTTTAAGAAAAACAACAACCAAGTTCTTCAAACCCGATGGAAGTTTTGCTCGTGTTACAGCTATTTCTCTGCTCATGGCCTTTTGTGCTCTTTCTGACAGAAGGTGAAATTTCGCTCATGGCAGCTTCGCAGACTGGGGGGCAACATCTTGGTAGGAGGTGAGCATTTTCCATGGGAGAGTTCAGGAACAAATGGCTTCTCTACGGGGGACACCGGGCTCTGGGATGGCCACTTTGGACTTATAGAACCTGCCCTGGTGACACTGAATGTACTCGGATGGGCCCCCATGTAGCAAGAGAGTTCACACCTTAACATAAGATTCACCTCTGAGGAGCATCCAGGAGATGCCCCCAGCCTGTCTGTCCTGCAATCATTTCCCGCTGCCTCTTCCACCAGAGACCTGGTGGTGCTGCTAAAGTGAGGCTGAGCAATACAGAAGCATTCTGTTGGTTCCAGTTATTAACGGAATGAAATCCAAACTGAAACCCACTACAATTATGACTCATGAGCATGCGTGTTGGAAAGCATAGGACTACCCTGAGGATCCTCAATTTTCCCAAACATACTGGGTGGGAGGCAGGCAGACCTGGGCAGTGCAGGACAGGGCAGGGCAGGGCAGGGCTCCAGGGTCACTGAACCGGATTCTACTTCAGTTTCCTTGTCTGTAAAATAAGAGTAAAAACTGTAGATTACATACAATCGTTGTGAAAATTAAAAGTTAAAAAAATCCGCCATGACAAATTTGCACCTTGGGACGGGAGTAAAGGACCAAATAGAAAATATTTTAGGTTTTGCCAGCCATTATTCAAATCTACATGACTCGGTCACTTCAGCCTGAAAGCGGCCATAGACTAGCTATGCTTGCCGGGATGTGACTGTGCTCCACTCCAGGACTGTTTATAAGGACAGGTGGGTTTGATCCGGGGGCCTGTGTTAGTCTGGGTAGATGAGAGAAGCAAAATCATAGACACATATGTGTATAAGAAAAAGATTTATATATAAGAGCAATTGAATATTAAGAAAGCCTCCCATCCCAGTTCAGATCAAGTCCATGAGTCTGATATTAGCCCATATGTCTGATACCAATCTATAAAGTCCTCTTCAGACTCATGCAACACATGTATTGATGCTGAGTGCAAGATCACAGGGTAGTCGGTGGAAAGTCTTGTGGATCCAGTGGTGGTGTAAGCATCTCAGCACAAGCATGGGTTTCCATATGGTTCCTCTAGCTCCAAACCTCTGGCTGCCATCAGGCTAGCTCCATGTGGCTTGTCCAGAGGAAGATGAAGCAGAGTGTGTGTCTATCTGGCCTCCAGTGAGCTATTTATCTCTGTAGCACCTCCAAATGAGGTCATCCAGCTGTGACCAGGTTGACAGGCTGAACTGCACTCCTTCACTCTTAAGTCTCAAATTGACAACCAATTAAATAACTATCACTGGGGCCTAGTTTTCTGACCCTTGTTAATTTAGGTAATTGTTCATTTAGTCAATACTGACCCTTTTTTATTTATATAAGAAATAATTGTTGTCAATTATTATTACAAATACCAATGAGCTTCAGGGAACAAAGAAAATATTCAGAAAATAATCCTAGCTGTCTTGAAGCATAGAGCTGGTATTGCAGGACGGGAGGCATTAATGCAACAAATATAAATGAAGAACTACTGTGTACAAGAGGTATAGCATGTAAATTAAAAGCTATTTTGCCAAGCCAGAAACCATTGAAAGATTTCCTTTTTTTTTTTTTTGCTATGTAACTCTACTCACTCCCCCCACCACCAAAGAAATAAAACAAATCAGGAATATCTTGTATCCATTTTTCAATTAGGTTGTATTAGAAAGTGTTTCCCCCCAGGAATAAATGTATGCAAACATCCCCATAGCATCTGATGAGCATGCCATGTTTTGTTTTAGATACAATCAGCAAAGAGGAAAGTCATTGAGAATATGTTTAAACTCAGTCAGTTTGTCCAAGTCAATATTCAAGCAGTCACATACCCGGCTTTAAAAAATTTTTTTAATGGAACAGGGCCGTTATTTCAACCAGGGACCCAATGGGGGAGAATCTGAGGTCTCCACTGGCAAATAGCAGTAGGAGAGGAAATGGAGCCCAGTATCTCTACCTCCAAAGAAATATTTACAAATATTTTGGGTTTAAAAGTGATATAAAAGAATGTGTGTGATTAATATAGTAGGAGGCTTCAAAAAGTTTGTAGGAAGAGGGAATAGATAATGAAATTTTTCCATGAACTGTTTGAAACTCCTATGTAAGAGGTTAAATGATATGTATATATATAATATCGATATACAATGTATGTATGTATATATATGGTGTATATACATATCTATAATTATTATATTACTATCAGATTTCAAGTTCATACATGCAAAAATTTGTTCCAAATAAAATGTGATTAGACATTCGTCTGTGAGCAATGGGTAATTTCAGACACGCTCTCATGGAACACTTGAGCTCTCACTGAGGAGCCTTCAGAATGAAGGCCCAAACACAACAGAGACTTCTGAGGGGCTCTGCGGGGCCAGTTACTTTCCAGAGCGAGGGGTCAGCTCAGAAGGTTACAGTGGCTGTTTTTCTGGGATCCCAGGGGGCAATCTTGATAGATTTCCTCAAAGGATGCAAGATGGTCATGGGAGCTTATTATGAAGAGGTTTGAAGAGAACTGAGAACGGCTTTGGTTAGAAAGAGCACAGGAAAGTCGCTTTAAGGAGCTTTTTCCCCATTACAAAATACCTCCTCATTCTTTGAGAGTAGCGAGGGCTGTCCTAGTAGAGTGGATGGGAATTCTTGTCCCATGCACTCTGCAACCCAGATCTTCCTCCGTTAGACAGTTTTCTTTTTCGTTACCCAAACTCAAAGAACATTGAAAGGGAACTTGTTACAAGTCCTTGAGGATGCCCAAATGGTTCTTTAAAGTGGTGTAAATCCAAGAGTGCACAATCTTTTGATAAAGGTTAGCAAAGTGAGGACACTATTTTCTAACGTGTGTCAACCTAGATAGAGGATAAGTCAAGAAATGATAGTTTTGTTTCATAAAAGTTTCATGAGTTGTCACGTTTTTACTCACAGGGGGTACAAAACAAACGAATAAGCCTGGAATTGCACTGGGGAAAGTGGGGCTTTTGTAGTATGAATTTTTCCTGCCACTTGAGCATCCAGCAGCTCTCTCTGTTGCCTGGGAAGGCCTCTCTGGGCAGAGTGAGTTTTTTTTCATAAAAGTTGTTTCACTCAAACCTGTTTTTTTTTAATGGCTGATTCAAGAGACCGTCCTGTGGCTGGGAAATTTTATTTTCTGCTTAGGAAAAATGCCATAGAATCTGTTATGATGTTAAATACAGCTTACAAGGGCGGTGCTATGGAAAAACACTCAAGTGTACAAGTGTTTTCTCATTTCAAAAAAGGTGAAATGTCAATTGCTGACAAACCTCGTTCTGAATGTCGTTCAACTTTCCAAATGGACAAAATGTCGACTTGTAGTGCATTTGGAGTTTGTTCCACCAGGTTAGACTGTTAATCAAGCTTTCTATTTAGAGGCTCTGAAAAGATTGTGTAACCATGTGGAACACAAACCAACAACGCCCCTGCTCGTGCAGTCATCCTAGGGCACTAGTTTTTGGCAAAAGTCACCATGCCTCTCTTGCCCCCCACACCTCACTCACCAGACTTTCCCCCAGAAACTTCTTTTTGTTTCCAAGAATGAAGAGGCACATGAAAGGACAGCATCTTGACAACACAGAAGATGTGAAGAAAAAAAAAACGAGGGAGGTGCTACCCACCATCCAAACAGCTGAATTTGAACAATGTTTCCAAGAATGGAATCGCAGATTTGACAAGTGCATTAAATGTAATGGAGAGTACTTTGAAGGTGATAAGGTGGGTTTTTTTGGTTTGTTTTTAATTAAATACATAGTTTTGGGGGGGAAATTTCCAGTTTTGGGGGGTACACCTTCGTATATAAATCATTATCTTATGCATTATCTCTATACATGTATAAAACTTCATTAAAAATTACTGAGATATATACATATACAGATACCTACCTACTTACATACCTATCTATCATCTATTGATTTCTCTCTCGGTATTTCTGTTTTCTTTTGAGGTCATTATACACTGTTATGAAAGAATACACACTCAACTACTAGCCAAAAGGTTGGCAGTCCAGACCCAACCAGAGGTGCCTTATAAGACTGCTTCCCAAAGGTCAGAGTCTTGATAACCCTATAGAGTCTTGATAACCTTATAGAGTAGTTCAAGTTTGCTCACGTGGGGTCACTGTGAGATGAATCCACTCAACCGCAGGCAACTAACAATAACAACATCTATAAATAGATGGCAGCTGCTCCTAATCTGAAAAGAATTGAGACCAGTTTGGATGTTTAGCCAACAGATATTTTATAAAGTATCATGCACTTATTCACTCTAATATTTTTTATTGTGGAAAGTGTGTGAAAAAATAATCACCATATAACCCTCTCCCTGGGGGACAGACAACAGAAAAGTGAATGAAGGGAGACATAGGACAGTGTAAGACATGAAAAAAACAATTTATAAATTATCAAGGGTTTAGGAGGGAGGTGGGCATGGGAGGGAGGGGAAAATAAGCTAATATCAAGGGCTTAAGTAGAAATCAAATGTTTTGAGAATGGTGATGGCAACAAATGCACAAATGTGCTTGACACAATGGATGCATGTATGGATTGTGATAAGAGTTGTACGAGACTAAATAAAATTATTTAAAAGACAAAAAACAAAATCACCATTTTAACATTTCTCACATGGGCAATTTAGGGACCTTCTATCCAGCATGTTGGCCACTACAGCCACTGTCCATTTCCAGTTTTTTCCATCATCTTTAACAGAAGCTCAGTGTCTCCTAAGCAATGAGTTCTCTTCCCTCCTACCCACTCTTGTTAGCCACCAAGAACTTTGAATCTGTATACGCTTTCCTATCCAAAATATTTTGTATAAATAGAGTTATTTCACTCAGGATAAGGCTTTCCAGAGCCATCCATGTCATGGTATGAGCCATGTGTGGGGCTAAATACTAGCCCAAACCCATAGCCATTGAATCAAGTCTGATTTAGAGTGACCGTACAGCTCTATGATATACAAACATGAATAATTCATAGAACTTAAATTCACATATGAGACCTTTACACAGGGCCCCGAGGAAAAAGCCATACGTGAGTGATGTCGAATGTAAAAGGGTCTACACATCCTTATTCTTAGAACACTGCTCTGGGATTAGTTTTCACAAGCACCAGGCCCCTCATCTCATAATGAGTCAAGGACGAGCCAGCACCCTCTATCTGTGTGCTAGTGCCACTTCTAGAAGTTGCCATTGGCTGACTCCCTCGTAGATCCTGAAAGGACACCCTTTTCTTTACATTTGCCCACATCCAGCAGCCCACTCTCACAAAAGTACTTGAGACCTGTGGTATTTCCCTGACACGCCTATTAGTTCAAGGCCCCTCTTTCTTTTGTTTTTCACTTCCCCCTGCTAGCACAATTTCAAGGCTCAGATATTTCTCATTTATTTTACCTCCCTTAACTCTCCAGAGCAGGAATCTGGCTCACAACGGGCATTTAGGTTCCACCAGCCCTCGAGCCTCCTCCTTTTTTGATGTTTGATAATTCAGCAAACTGCCACTAAGGTGCTGGCTCCCGGTGTGGGAAGGGCTTGGTGCATGGAGTTCTAAGCCGCAGCCCAAAGTTGGCCACAATGCTCATTTTCAAAGGCAATCGCAAGATGAATATCAAAGAATCTGCTGAATCCACATCGGGAAACCTGTCAGAAAATTGTTGGGAAAATAAAGTGAATCAATAGGATGTCAGGAGGCTCAAATGGAAAAAATATTGAATATTCATTTTCTCGGTTTCACAGGGGTAGGGATTTACTGGAACCAAGGCAGCTGGTGGGATTTTCGGCTTTCCTTGGAATGGTTCAAATAATTTTTGTGCTGTGCATTGGATTAGTATTCAATTAACTCCTTTAAAAGTATAATGTGCAACCTCAACAAACTTGTTAACAAGTCTGCAGCACAATTAGAGCGGTTAATAGCCACCAGGTACAACAAATGAATGCTGTATTTCTATAAACAGAAAATGTCTGAAATAAATTCAGCGATCACTTCAGATTTGCATATCTATTCCAGTTTCCGAACCAGGGATATCTTTAAACACAGGAGAACAATGACTGAGGGGTGTTTTTCTCCTGTGTGTTTATAAAACACAAAAACAATCAGAGGTGCTCCAGGTAGAAATGGTTTTTTATTTTTTTCCCCTACTGCAGCCACATTCCTGGAAATCTGACACGTTAACACAACCTGCTCTTCACCGGGAAACCTACTGGGCACTTTGTTCCTTGCACTGCAAACTTGTACATCCATTACTTAGGGAGCCTTCAAGGAAACCCTGCCTTGTTCCTCCATAGGCCATTTTAAGATTCAAGAAAAGATGATCATTGGAACAGAATTAGCTGAAGAAAATATCACTTGATCATACCTCACATTTTGCTAGTGTATAGTTTCCATTCTCAGTCACCCTCCCTAGAGAAACTTAAAAGAAAAGCCATAGCTAAACCATAGCCAAGAAGTACCAATAAGTTAATGCCAACTGCTGCGGACCCATGGAAGTTTGGTGAGAACACCACTCGAGGATTTAAAAAAGAAAAATGGAGCAGCGGGCTTTTCTTTCCCAGTTCCTCTGGGTGGACTGGAGTCACCAACCCTCTAGTTATCAGGGAGGGCATGAACCATTTATAGCATCTAGGACGTCCCCATCCATAGAAAAATCAACCAAGAAGCCTTTGCCATTCAGTCTACTTGACTCAGGGTGAGCCCCAGAGGTACAGTCAAGCTGCTCCACAGGGTTTTCTTGATGCTGTCTTTATGGAGGCAGATCTCCAGAATTGCTCGGTAGGTGTGGGGATTTCAGGGGAGAAATATTTCTCCTCATGATGACATGCATGACTTGGAATTTAAAAAATGCAAAGCACTTAATTATTATGGCAGGACAAGGACTTCAACTTTGCCCCACATGTCCTAGTTTTCTTAATTGGTCTGTAAGAGATGTTTTTTGTTTTGTTTTGTTTTCAGGATCAACCAAAGTGACTAACTCCTTTGGCTGAAGGATTTTCCATCTAATGTTGATTTATTTAAAAAAAGAAGTATGGAAAATGGAATTTAAACCTAAAGGTTGCTTTCTCAATAAGTTTACAAATTATGGTTTGAATGGTACTGGTTAGGATTTAACAGATATTAGGCAAACTATATAATAATAGTCCACTCAACAGTTTTACATATGTCTTAGAAAGCTCCCTCCATATTTTCCAATTCAGTTACCTTACTGACTCTCCTCCTCACACACTTCAAACAAAATACTAACTGATTTTATTTTAATTAGATTACTGCTTTTGATAGGTTGTGGGCGAAGTACTACATCGCTTCCCACAAGGCTGCAAAACTTTCTTAAGTAACATAAACCAAAACAAAAAAATGTGGAGGAGCAATTTAATTCAATTTTTAAAGAAGTATTTCTCCTCTAATCTTAGATGATTCATTTTCAAAACAATGGTAAAAATCATTGATGTATGTCTTTCAGGTCAGAAGGAAAAAGAAAAATTTTTAAATACCAGACAGTTGCTTTCGGGACCATGGCAAAAAGAAAGGAAGGTCAGATGACTGCATTCCAAAAACAAAATATCCAATCAGCTGCTGGCTACAATGGGATCTTTTGCCAAGTCTTTGTCTAAGTTGAGGTTGTGCTACCCCAAGTAAAACATTTCTCTCACTAAGCTTTCCAGTGGGAATCTGCCAGTCATTCTGCATGAAAATATGTAAAAAGGAGCAATCAAATTCATGCAATTCTGTACCCACAATTTTCATCTATTAAGAAGTATTCACTAGAAAAATATTTCTTCTGTGTAATTAAGAAAATGTCCAACATGCATGCTTTTAAAAACAAACACTTTTTCAAGACAAGTAAAGAAACGTCTTAATTAACTATTACATTTTTGCTGAATTAAAATATAAATGAATCCCAGTGAAAGTACCCATGACTTTTTTATATATTCTAAAATTATCATAAGTTTATAAACAAGAATAACTACACAAGGAAAGTCACATTGGCAGGGAGAGGGACAGGGAAGAATTTCTCTTGTATTAGAATCTAAGGTTATACTATTTAAAGCCGTGTGATTCATAGCACAGAACAGAAATCACAGAAACATCCTAATTAAAGTAAAAATTTTAGTGTCTCACAAGAGAAACATTTGAAATCAGTGTAAGATATAATACATTTTCAATAATGTGCATGTTTTAACAACCAGCTAGTCTGGGAATGCAGAAGGGAGTCAGCAGATGGTGTAAGATATGAAAATAATAATAATTTATAATTTATCAAGGGTTCTCAAAGGTGGGAAGGTGAGGGAGGGAAGGAAAAAAGAGGAGCTTTTACCAAGGGCTCAGGTAGAAAACAAAATGTTTGAAAATGATGATGGCAACATATGTACAAATAAATGTATTGATACAATTGATGTATAGATTGTTATAAAAGCTGTAAGAGCCTCCAATAAAATGATTTATTAAAATATGAATTTTAGCGAATAGGCACTTACAAGTGTGAAAAATGAGCAAAGTTCTTCCAGAAAACGTTGGTGTGCCTTCAGGTAAGATTGAGTTATAGCAGTTTACATCCTACAGCAACAACTGTGTCATTTTTGTGCCATCGAATAGCTGAAAATCACAGGGACTCCATCTGAGCAGAGGAAAGGATCCACGTCCTCTGCTATCCTCTCAATCCATCAGATGTTGGAGCCCATTTTTGTAGCTACTGTATCCCTCAAACTTTTTGAGGGTTTTCTTTATTATTTGCTCACCTTCTACTTTACCAAACACGACGTCCTCCTCCAGGGACGAGGGCCTCCTGGTCATATGTTCAATGCACCGAGACAAGCGCTCGCCATCTTGCTTCAAAGAAACATTACAATTGTACTTCTTCCAAGACAGACGTGTTTGTTCCACTGGCAGTCCTTGTTACATGCAGTATTCTTTGCTCCACTGGCAGTCCTTGTTACATGCAGTATTCTTTGCCATACCATATTTAAACGACTAATAAAAAGGAAGAACAATGTCCATATAAATGCTAACAATATTTGTACATTAAAATATGGCAAAATCATGACAAGAGGCAAAGGCAAACTGAGGGAAGGATTTAAGGATATTTCGTGAATAGAGGGTCAATGTGCTTAATATGGGAGGAAAACAGCGCTCTCTGCTCCTATAAAGAGTTATAATCTCAGAAACTCACAGCGTCCGTTCTGCCTGTCATATAGGGTCACTATGAAGTGGCATCAAGTTGATGGCCCTGAAGGTTTTTTGTTGTTTAATATATAAATATTTTGAACAATTTAATAAGATAAAGATGAACATAAGGATCACTCACAAAAGAAAAAATATGATGCTAATTTATTTACTTACCCCAGAGGCATTTAAAAAATTAAAATAATCAAAATTAGTTAGGATATAGGAAAGTGGGAAATTTATGGATGATTTGGTGTGCTTGTTGATGCAGACACGGGAGAAAGATGGGTTTTCTACTCCTGTAAATAGTTCAAGTCTTGGACACTAACAGGAGCATTTCTACCCTGACCCCTTGCGTACCTATGAGAAAGCCTAGACTCTGTAGCAATGAGCTGAGTTTGGTTTGTTTTCGTCGATTCAGCAGTGCCATCTCCAGAAGTGTGCGTTCAGAAAATAAGCATGGCTCTAAATCATGTCTCGATTCTGGTGCTGCTGGGTGCTGTCAAGTCAGCTCTGACTCATAACTACCTGATGGAAACCAGAGCACTGCTAGCCTGGTCCTGCGACATTCTCCCATTTTATTGCTATGTTTGAGCCCATTGTTGGGGCCACTGTGAGCACCATCTCCTTTAGGGGTTCCCTCTTTTTCACTGTCCCTCTACTTTGCCAAGCATGATGTCCTTTTCCAGGAAGTGGTCACTCCCCAGAACATGCCCAAATTATGTGAGATGAAGTTTCATCATCCCTATTTCTAAGGAGCATACTTACTCCTTACATACTTACTTTGTCTTTTTCTGAGACAAATTTATTTTGTTCTTCTGGAAGCCCAGGGTACTTTCAATGTTCTTTGGTAACATTACAACAAATCATTGTTTTTTAGAATATTAAAATGTACATATCAGAATAAAAGATTATTTAATTATAGAAATTAATTTTAATAAGTGTTCATATTTTACTGAAACTTTTAAAAGGTTTCAAGTCACTATATATGGTATATAATGCCATTGTATTAAAAAGTCTAAAATAAAAGATATGATTATAAAACAATGAGTGTGGATTTTTTTCTCCTTTTTCATAAGACTTTAGGATTCACTTTATTCTGTTCACCTGTTGATTAACTCATAGCATCTTGACAACATTATTCCTAAACAGGGTCACATCACAGTGAGAAACTGAATGAACTGAAAAAACTAGCCCATAACCCTGTAAGAGTCAATCCAGGATGTGAAACCACTGTCTGAAGCTACCACCCAGGAAAGTAAACAACAATCCTTAATATCATGGCTCTTAGATGACCAGAGCTTGGTTACTGACAGATAGATAGATGCCCTATCTTGTCCTTGTGTCTAATGGAGGCTCAATTGGAGAAGGCCAAATATGATCCAATCATAGAATAGCCAGTGTTCAACCCGCTTCCATTATTCCCATGCCAACAGTCTTCAGTCATACATACATGAAATCCACCTTCTCTGGCTTTCCTGCCTTTCTGCCTGTGTCTGAGAAACATGTGATACTTCATGCACAAGATGCAAAATCCCTTGATGGAGCTAAGCTTTCAATGAATAACCTTCACTCTTAGCTGGGTGTTCTTGGTCTAGTTTCACAGCAAGCATGAGAGTTAGGCTCAAGACATCGATTAAGGTGACCAGGCTCTCTGGTGTCACAGTGGATTAAGCATCAGACTGCTAACCACAGGTTGGCAGTCCACAGGCATCAGGTGTCCATGGAGAAAGACGTGGCATCTGCTACTGTGAAGAAATACAACCTCAGGAAAGCTAAAGAGCAGGGCTACCCTGTCCTCAGGATTTCTGTGAATCTATGCACGGTAGTGGATTTGGTTTAGTTTTATGGGTGGCACATGATTTAATTCAGAGAACTTAAAATGTATTGATTGTCATAAAAATGCTTTATAAATTGGTAAACATTTTTGTGGTACTAAAAAATCAAAATATCATTCTAGAGTTTTAAGTCACCCTTATTTAATAATAGCAATTTTTTGGATGACGTTTCACTTGTTTCTAGGTACAACAAATATCCCACTAATTAAAACATCAATTTTTAAAAGCGTTGTGAGGCACCATCAAATCAGTTCCAACTCATAGTGATCTTATGCACAACAGAGCAAAACACTGCCTGGGCCAGTGCCGTTCGCACAGTTGCTCCTAATCATGAGCCATGATGGAATCCATCTCCTTGAGGGTCTGCCTGGACTTCCTGCCTCTCAACTTGACCAAACATGATGTTCTTTGGACATATTTTCAAGAGAGATCCCTTCCTGGAGAAGGACATCATGTTTGGTAAAGTTTAAAAAGTAGGTTGAGTAAATTAAAGTTTACCTCTTTAAAGTATGGAAAATCATTATTATTTCATCATATATTACACTGTCTGATGTCTTCCCCTGCCCTCTTCTCTCCTGTCCATCCCCCAGGGAGGAGGCTATACGTAGATTCTTGTAATTGGTTCCACCTTTCACCCCACATCCCCAGACATCGCCACTCTCACCACTGGTCCTGAAGGGATCATCTGTCCAAGATTCCCTTCTTTCCAGTTGCCATCTGTACCAGTGTCCATCCTCTGGTCTAACCAGATTTGTAAGGTACAATTGGGATCATGACAGTGGTTGGAGGGGGCATTTAAGAACTAGAGGAAAGTTATATGTTTCATCATTGCTACCCTGCACCCCAAGTGGCTCATCTCCTCCCAACAACCCTTCCGTAAGGGGTGTCCCGTTGCCTACTGATGGGCAATGAGTCTCCACCCAGCACTCACCCTCATTTAAATTGATATGGGTTTTTTGTTTTTTCATGCTTGCTACCTGATCCCTTCAACAGCTCATAGTCACACAGGCTGATGTGCTTCTTCCATGTGGGATTTGTTGCTTCTGAGCTAGATAGATGGATGCTTGTTTATCTTTAAGCCTTAAGACACTAGACGCTATATCTTTTGATGGCCGGGCACCATCAACTTTCTTTACCATCCTTGCTTATGCACACATTTGTCTTCAGTGATCATATCATGAAGGTGGGCACCCAATGATATGATTTTTTTGTTCTTTGATGTCTGATAACTGGTCCCTTCTACACTTCGTGGTCAGACAGGCTGGTGTGCTTCTTCCATGTGGGCTTAGATGCTTCTCAGCTAGATAGCCACTTGTTTATCTTCAAGCCTTAAGACCCCAGGGGCTATATCTTTTGATAGCTGGGCACCATCAGCTTTCTTCACCACATTTGCTTATACACATATTTTTCTTCAGCATTCGTGTCGGGAAGGTGTGCATCATGGAAGGACAATTTAATAGAACATGTTTTTGCATGGAGTAAGTACTTGAGTGGAGGCCCATTGTCCATCTGCTGTCTTAATACTAAACCTATAAATATATACATGTAGATTGATTTCCCTACCCTTCTATATAAATATATTTACATATGTACATGCAAATATTTAGACCTCTATAAATACCCTTTGTCACCTAGTTCTTTCCTCTATTTCCTTTTACTTTCCTCTTGTCCCACTTTCATGCTCAGCCTTCATTTAGGTATCAGTAATTTCTCTCGGTTACATTGCCCTTGCTGAATCCCCACCAGGCCTCTCACACCCTCCTTGCCACTGATTTTGGATCACTTGTTGCTCCCCTGTCCCTGGGTTGGTCAGCACCACCTCCTTACCCCCGCCTTCCCCTCTCCCATGTCCTCCTGGAACCATTGGTCCCATTGTTTTCTCCTCCGGACTATTCTTCCAGGTGATCTCATCTAGATAGATTTGTGGAGATAATAATATGCACCAAAAATCAAGCCATAGCAAAATAGGCGACGAATGAAAACACAGCGATGATAACAAAAAGGAAAACCAATGACCCATACAAGAATAAATTAATTCAAATACAAGAAAAAATTTTTAAAGAAAGGAAAACCTGGGTTCATGAGGGAGTGGGGAGTAGGGAAGGAGGGGGGGAATGAGGAGCCGATATTATCGGCTAAAGTAGAAGGCAAATGTTTTGAGAATGATGATGGCAACAAATATATATGTGTCCTTGACACAATGGATGGATGTATGGATTGTGATAAGAATTGTGTGAGCCCCCAATAAAATGATTTAAAATTTTTTAAAAACCAACAAACAATATGGAAAATCTTTGATTTTTTTCTACAGATGCTATGGATAATGTTACAACAGGTAGCTAGAGAAACTTTTGAATTTAAGACACATGTCTAACAGACTGCAGGTACTTTCTAGGACAGAACTCAGAATACACAGATCTAATTTCCTTCCCCATCTCTCTTGTCTGAAACTCGCAGCATATTCTGAAAACAGATGTATTTGGCTGTGAAATTTTTCATATGGCACAAAAAAGACATTAGAATCTTTACTATAAGTTAGGAATTTGTAAGCTATGTGCATTATGTTATGTAATACATTTTATAAAATTGCTATAAAAGTTTATATCTAAGTACTATTATGATCACCGCTTTAAGGTTGAGAACAGTGAAGTTTAACTTACATGGTGATTAAGCAGGAATCTGAACTTTCTCTATTAGACTTCAACAAAATGTTCTAACTACCATGCTACGCTGTTAGTAGGAACCCCTTCCAGAGTAAATGTCCACTCCCTCTGGCCAAAGAACTCTTTCTGAAGGGTCTCTAAGAAAACCTACTCGCCTCACATTAAAAGCAACCTTCTATACAGCCATCTAATCTTCTCAGTCAGGATTGGACTGCCACACATATGAATGAGCATTAAACAGGTCTCAATTCAAATGTCACATCTCACACTTAAGAGTCAGGTCATTTGCAATGAGTTGCTACACTTTTCAATGCTGCCATTTCTTGATCTGTACAACCAGGATAATAAGACCTACTTCTCAGGATGTGCTCAAGATGAAATGAAGTGCTAGAAGTGTCTAGCCATAAGCAGAGGCTCTGCGAATACGGATTCCTTGTCCTTCCCTTTGATAAAGTTTGGTTAGACATTGGTTAGATGACTCCACCCACCAATGCCCTAAGGGATCGATGAAAATAATGCAACTCAATTAGCAGCAGTTATCTCTGCAATCTTCCTTTAAGAGAACTAGGAGACATTATGAATGTGGATGAATAAAAGTAGATAAATAAAAGGATTTTGTTTTTACATTTTTTGCAAGTCAGATTGGCAGGCTCAGTTCCTCTTCAGTCTAATAGTGTATGTCTACGTCACGTACTGTCCTTTGGAAGGTTGGAGACTAATGCATTGATGAATATGTTCAGTGGTACATCAAATGTATGGACTCATTGCCCAAGAAAGACTATTCTGTTTATTAAGGAAGGAAAATGGTCCTAGAACAAATTGGAAAGAATTCACCAGAAAGCAAAATTATTCCCAACACCTTATGGATCAAGCAACTATACATCTGTACAGTATTTTCCCTTTAAAGTCATGGTTCTTTACTTGGGATCCTTAAAAGCATTTCACGAGGGTGAACTGATCAACTTTTGCATGAAAGACATGTGTATTTTTCAAGGACTGATTTTGTAAAATTCTCAAAGGACTGCATGACCTCCCAAACCTAGGATTCATTGATCTAGGAGCTTACGATCCAAGACAGACAAGCTGATGCCCCAAACAGCAAAAGTAGAAAATGATGTATTCAGATGAAGTGAGGGAGAGAATGGTCAGAGATAGGAATACTGGTATGTGTGCAATGTGGAGGTAAAAATGAGTTATATAATCCAGACAGATGCATAGATATTTCCTGAGAGTTCATCCTGAGATCCCAGTCTTGAAAAAGAAGGCAAAGAGTTCTCCAAAGGCCTGCCTCTTAAATGATAACATTTTCCTGTACTTCTTCCCCCAAAGCACAACACATTTCAATCTAAGGGGAGGAGTAACCTACCAGCTAATTGAAAGTGTTTCAGTGATGCGTCCATTTAACACTCTTTTCTCTTACTCTCACTTTTCATTTCCTGCCTGGGTTCACATGGCCCATTCCTTGTCTTTTTTAATAACTGGCCAGATTATTGCTATTAGTAATTTAGGGAGAAGAACGAGAAACATAAATAAAGAAAAGGAGTTTCCATGGCAACCACAGCCAGGTGAGATAATTTTGAACATCCTTTGTATTACGATTTCATTACTGCTCTCCTGAGAACCTGAGTCTCGGTTAACCCATTCATAGGCCACATTTTCTTTAGTAGGTGACCTACGGATTGTTCATTCATTCACTATTAGGGACATGGTTTGTTGTTTTCAGAGTTTACTGGGAATTCGTGACTAGATCCAACTGGTATCTAGATCTATGCCTTCTGTATAGAGGTGGCTCTGTGGTTAGCCATAGTCATTTAAAGGTCTTTGGAAAGGGACAAATGGCAATCAATGTTTTTTTTTAATAGAAGATATGGATTAATACTTTAAAAAGGAGGATCTTCATAATGGCTATTTTTATTGTCTTCAAACTCCATTCCTTTTGAGGAGACAAGTCAAAGAAGCAAAGTATCATTCAAGAAAGATTGGGTAATGGTGTAATACCAATCCACCCTAAAGATCAGTGACGTTGCCCATCAGTGTTCATTTCACCTCTATGCTACACACCCAATGCAAGTTAGCAGAAGACTCAAATAACCTCAGTGACTCATGGGCCCCGGCTCTGTTTTGAAATATGTTTTCAGTATTCCAGTAGCAGGGAAACAGGAGTATGGTACATCAGACACTGGCTCTGGAAGTTTCCATCGAGAGATGATCCTTTCTACTCTCCCTTACATTTCATTGGCTAAAGTAAATCTTTTTAACTATGCTAACTTCAAAGGAGGCAAGCAAGTACAACATTAACAAATCTCCTGGAAGGAAGAAAGTAAGAAATATTTTATTAACATTAAATATTAACTACTACCCATGAGTGGGCATTCATAGAAACTTTTGCTTTCCAATGACTAGAAAATATGAGTATTAGGCGTAATAATATATACTTTCCAAGGTTGTTATGAAGATTCATTAAAATATCTTGTGCATATGGAATGTATATATTTTCTATTTCTATTATTGGATGCTTGTGCAATATTATTTGTTTGCATGTCAACATATCTTTGGGAAATCAGTGTGGAGCAAATGGTTAATGCACTCAGTTCCTAATGTCAATATTCAAATCTACCTAGAGGCATCTCATAACAAAAGGGTAGTGACCTACTTTCCAAAAATAAATCACTAAAAACCTTACGGAGCACAGTTCTATTCTGACACATGTGGGGTTGACATGAGTGCGAATTGATACCAGATGGCAACTTGTTCTCAGAAATGAACACACAGTAAAACCAGAAAACCAAACTCAATGCCATTGAGCTGGTTGTGAGTCATAGCCATCCTGTAGGACAGGGTAGAACTGCTTCTGTGGATTTCCGCAGCTTTAACTTTTACAGGAGTAGACAGCCTCATCTTCCTCCAGAGGAATGGTGGTGGTTTCAAACCACTGACCTTGCAGCTTTCAGCTCAGTGCATCACTATGATGCCACCAGGACTCACAAAATGGTAGGAGGTCAGTAATTATTTGTCGATGAGATAAATGGATTCATGGTAGACAGCTTCCTTAATAGCTCCCAGTGAACCTTGCCTGATATTTACATTCATGAATGAGGGCTGAACTTAGTGACTTTCCTGCTTCTAACAAAAGACCGCGAGAGTGATGGCATGGCACTTCCTAGACTAGGTAGTAAAAGACGGTGACTCCCTTTTGCTCTCCCATTGGGGAAGTCAGGTACTCTGTTGGGAGCTGCCCCATAAAGAGACTCATATGGCCCAGAAATGAGGGCAGTCTTCGGTCAAGCATCCTGTGAGGGATTGACTCTTGCCAACAAGAAGAGCAAATATGTATTCCTCCACAGCGAAGCCTCAAGGCAACTGTAGCTTTGACCTACACTTTGATTGCAGCCTGGTGAGAGACCTTGAGCCGGAAGACCCAGCTAAGCCATATCTGATTCCCTAACTATACAAACTGCATTAATACATGTTGCTTTAGACCCCTGCATTTGGGAACAAAGTTTTATGTGGAAAAATATAAATAATACAGTGAAGGTAACAAAATATGATATCAGCATTGGATGCTCAGGAAGATGTTTTAAGAACAAAAACTCCTAGAAACCAGTTGTCATCAAGTCAATTCTGATTCATGATGATCCCATGTAGGTCAGTAATTTTGTGCTCCTTAGATATTTCAATGGCTGGTTTTCAAGAAGTAGGTCACTAGGCCTCGGTACCTATCTCTGGGTAGATTCAAGTTTCTAAGCTTACAGTTAGCTACTGAGTATGTTAATTGTTTGCCCTGCCCAGAAATCCTGAGCTCCCATTGGGTCAGCCATTCCCCTGGATTCCTGGACAATCACCGTCAGTTCCATAGGAAAAGCATTTTCTTCTCCCTGGGCATGACTTCTCATTCCATGGGTGAATTTTAGAGATAAACAGAAGGCATTTCAAACCTGACTCTTCTATCTGATTAGCAGAATGAACTTGGTCAAGTTATTCTACGATTTTGAGAAATTGTCATTATCCAGAGAAATGGAGATGAGGATATAGCCTTGCCAATATTGTTGTTAGGGTATTGCTGAACAGAACCTAGATATAAAACCCATACACTATCCTTGACCCAGTGGGCATTCCGTAATTGTTGAGCCTTGTCCCTGAGGACTGCTTTGCCTCACTGTTTTACTATATTTAGAACCAATATCCTTTTCAAAAGGATCATTAGAATTCAAGTATCTCCCAGATGGAAATGAGTTCAAATATAGTTTTGTATCAGTTGTATAGAAAAAGATCATTAATCGTTCAGTTTGGCAAATGATTTGCTATGTTCAAAACATAATGAAGTGTAGTGGATATGAGGATTGAACACTAAATCTGCCAGTTCACCAGGAAACAAAATTATTTTGAAGATACACTGCTCCTCAACCCCAATGTCCAGCTCTTCACCCCTATTTTCCAGATGCACACATACATGCAAATGCCGTGGCCATCGTGGCGGTCCGGAGTCTATCAGGATACTCTGGAGACAAATTCAGTATGCAATATTGAATGGAATTAGACTAGTCAACCTTTAAGACCACAACCATCCCAACACTAGGATTTAGGATGTTCTGAAGAGCATGGAAAAGCAAAAAAAGAAAGAAAGAAAGAAAAATTATTTTTCATTTACAACTTGAAAGCTTTTCAACACACCAAATGCCATAATTAAGGATTCATTTTTTTAATAAACACAGTCTTTGGCTGGTAAGAATCAACATATCATTCACATATCATTTCCTGCACCACTCAGCTTGTATTTGCAGACGGAGGAAAGCATCAACCACAAACATGTTGCTGATAGAAATTTCCTAATGCAAGCAGGCTTTATAGATTTCTGCTATTTCAATGTAGGTCTCTGAGGACCATTTGAATCCATATTAATTTCCTTTCTGGCAGTTATGCGGCTGAGTATGAACTGCACTATTTCACTTTTAATCTGTCAGTAATTTAGTAATGTGTAAACTAATTATGCAAAGATATTAATGTAATCGGTTTGAGGAGCTATAAAATCAATGTGTTTTTACAGACTATATTAAAGAGAACCACAGTATTGTAATCACATGTCAGTTACAGATAATGTTATAGAATTAAAAAATGGATGTCACCCACATTTCTGCGAGCATCCACTAAGTCCAGGAACTAACAAGAGCATGACCTTCACATTTTCTAGCACTGCAGGAAAAAATATTCACATCCCAGGAAAAGCAACTTGCATCATTCTGTCTTCGAAAAAAATGCTGTCTGCTTTCTCCTCTGATGCTCCTTTCCCTCCCCTCCGGGTTAAATGAAAACTTGCCATTCAGAAGCTCAAAACGTGGAGACATACATCAAACTTTGGGGGCCATGCCATTTATTGTCTTACAGAAATTGGCTTCTTGGGGAAAGCCTCAATCAAAGTAATTGTATAACTGAGCAGGTGAAGTAAGTTGGTATGATGGATACCAGGGCCTTCCTGCGATAGTCTCACTAGGCTTGCCACTCCTGCCTCGCATGACCTAACACACAAAAACATCCTTCCATGGAGCTAGAGGCAGCTCACTACCTTGGCCCATGAATAGGAAACAGGTTTTCCACACAAAAGTAAAGGAGTCACATCACTATGCGACAACTTAAAATCTTGGGCCAGCATTTATCCTCTGATGTATAAGTTGCATTCCTAAGCCTAAATGCCCCAACTTTTTGAAAATTTGACTTTAATTCTTATCTACCTCTGAAAATGTAGGGCATTCCCCCATTTAATATCGCTTAATTGGCTAGAAGATTATGCCATCATGCAATCATCTCCTACATGGATAAAACTTAACCTTTCACCCTAGTCTCATGTCTGGCATGGGGTACATTATTATAGCAAAGAAAAAAGGAGGGGAAAGAGATGGAAGATTAATGTAGAACTATATCTTTGGGCCATGCAGAAAGAAAGGCCTGAGATAATCATGATTCTCACATTTCCTAGACATGCAGTTGCCTTTTCACTTTGCACTTTACCCCCATTGTTTATAAAAATAAGATTATCCAAACATGCTTTAGTTATAGTTGATAAAGTAAAGATGGCATAGTAAGGGTCATAGTAGGGCTCAATAAAGAATATATTGTGGTAGTGTAGTAGTAATCATTTGACTTCTTGGACTTCATTCATTTTCTACAGCCAAGTGGGTGTTAATAGAATCCCTCTACAGTGAATGCACTTTGATCTTCAGGTAATATTATCAGCACAGTCCACGAAAGCTCAAAGCTCCTCCTTTCATGGTATCTTTCCACATGACTCCTCCTAATCCCATCCACACAGTCGTTCCCCCTCACCCTTTGTTGTTAGGGGTAGTCCAGTTGGTTCCAACACATTGCAACCCTGTGTGCAACAGAGCAAAGCCCTGCTCGGGCCTGTGCCATCTGCACAGTTGTTAGGTTTCAGCCCATTTTTGCAGCCACTGTATCAGTTCATCGTGTCAAGGGTCTTCCACTTTTTGGCTGCCTTTCTGTTTTTGGCTTACCAAGCACGATAGCCTTCTCCAGGGCTGGTCTCTCTTAATAACGTACCCAAAGTATGTGAGATAACATCTTGTCCTTCTTGCTTCTAAGCAGTATTCTGGCTGTCCTTCTTCCAAGACAGATGTGTTTATACCATTGGAAGTCTGTGGTACTTTTAATATTATTCTCCAGCATATTTCAAAAAAAAACATGAATTTTTCTTTGGTCGAATTCAATGTCCAGCTTTCACATGCATGTGAAGTAGTTGAAAATAGCATGGCTTGTGTCTGACACACCTTTTTTTAAAAAAACCAATTTATTAGGGGCTCATACAACTCTTATCACGGTCCATACATATACATATATCAATTGTATAAAGCACATCTGTACATTCTTTGCCCTAATCATTTTTTCCCTCCTCTTTTCTTTTTTTACATTTTATTAGGGACTCATACAACTCTTATCACAATCCATACATATACAAACATCAATTGTATAAAGCACATCCATACATTCCCTGCCCAATCATTCTCAAAGCATTTGCTCTCCACTTAAGCCCTTTGCATCAGGTCCTCTTTTTTTCCCCCTCCCTCCCCTCTCCCCCCTCCCTCATGTGCCCTTGGTAATTTATACATCGTTATTTTGTTATATCTTGCCCTATCCGGAGTCTCCCTTCCTGCCCCCCCGCCCCCTTCTCTGCTGTCCCTCTCCCAGGGAAGAGGTCACATGTGGATCCTTGTAATCAGTTCCCCCTTTCCAACCCACTCACCATCCACTCTCCCAGCATCACCCCTCACACCCTTGGTCCTGAAGGTATCATCCACCCTAGATTCCCTGTGCCTCCAGCCCTCATATGTACCAGTGTACAGCCTCTGCCCTATCCAGCCCTGCAAGGTAAAATTCGGATCATGGTAGTTGGGGGGAGGAAGCATCCAGGATCTGGGGGAAAGCTGTGTTCTTCATCGGTACTACCTCGCACCCTAATTAACCCATCTCCTCTCCTAAACCCCTCTATGAGGGGATCTCCATTGGCCGACACTTGGGCCTTGGGTCTCCACTCTGCACTTCCCCCTTCATTTAATATGGTATATATATATATATATATATATATATATATACACACACACACACACGCACACACACATACATACACACACATATATATATATACATACACACATATATCTTTTTTTTTTTTTGCATGATGCCTTATACCTGGTCCCTTGGCACCTCGTGATCACACTGGCCGGTGTGCTTCTTCCATGTGGGCTTTTTTGCTTCTGAGCTAGATGGCCGCTTGTTCATCTTCAAGCCTTTAAGACCCCAGACACTATCTCTTTTGATAGCCGGGCACCATCAGCTTTCTTTGCCACATTTGCTTATGCACCCATTTGTCTTCAGCGATCCTATCATGGAGGTGTGCAGTCAATGATATGATTTTTTGTTCTTTGATGCCTGGTAACTGATCCCTTCG
Organism: Tenrec ecaudatus; assembly: GCF_050624435.1. Taxonomy (NCBI): domain Eukaryota; kingdom Metazoa; phylum Chordata; class Mammalia; order Afrosoricida; family Tenrecidae; genus Tenrec; species Tenrec ecaudatus. The sequence goes on from NC_134547.1 coordinate 42,164,497, forward strand.
GGACCACTCGATCACACAGGCTGGTGTGTTCTTCCATGTGGACTTTGTTGCTTCTGAGCTAGATGGCCGCTTGTTTATCTTCAAGCCTTTAAGACCCCAGTCACTATCTCTTTTGATAGCCGGGCACCATCAGCTTTCTTCACCACATTTACTTGTTCACCCCCTTTGGCTCCAGCAGTTGTGTCGGTAAAGTGAGCATCATAGAGTTCCAATTTAATAAAAGAAAGTATTCATGCATTGAGGGAGTGCTTGAGTAGAGGCCCAAGGTCCTTTTGCCACCTTAATACTTAACCTATAAATATAGACACATAGATCTATTTCCCCATTCTCCTATATATATTTGCATATACATATCTTTGTCTAGACCTCCGTAAATGCCCTTTGACTCCTAGCTCTTTCCTCCATCTCCCTTGACTTTCCTCCTGCCCTACTACCATGCTTCGTCGCCACCTGGGCTAGAGTATACCTCTTCTCTAAGCAACCTTACCCTTGATCATTCCCCACCAGGCCTGCCACTCCCCCCTCTCTACCATTTTGGGTCCCATGTTTTTCCCTTGTCCCTGTGTTTGTTAGCACCACTTCCTTACCCCCCCTACTCCCCTACCCCAAGTCCCCCCAGAACTGTCGGGTCCCGTTGTTTTTCCTCTAGATAGTTCATCCAGCCTGTCCTATTCAGACAGACCTGTGGAGACACTAACATGCACGAAAACAAGACAGAGGAAAACAAAGCAACAGTTTACATCCAAACAACAAAAACAAACCACTGACAAAGAACAGAACAAAACAGTTCACAAGAAAAAAGCTTGTAGTTAGTTTAGGAATCGTTTGCTGGCCCTTAGGAGCGTTTTCCAGTCCAGTCTGTTGGGGCACCACGCCCTGGCCCCAAAGTCCACTTTCAGCATTCCCTGGGGACCTTGCCGCTCCATTCTCTTGCTGTTCCGCTGCACTCCCCCAGTGATTTGCCTGGGTGTGGTGGGATCAGGTCAGGTGACACACCTTCTTATGCAGTTACATCCCTCAGTTTTAACACTTTAAAGGGTCTTGTGCAGCAAATTGACACAACATCTTCACCCTTGGTCCCTTAAAGTCACTTTACATAATCCCACAGTTAAGCATCTATCTAATTACATCATTTCCTATAGGCCTCTCATGTATCCTATGGAATCTACAGTCAATTGATGGGCTCATTCATTCACTCCACATATTCATGCATCCATTTATCCTTATTTAATGAATTGTGAGCCAATTCTCAATATTTTAGAACCAGATGCAAACTGTTTTCTCCCATGACACACTCTGCTGTGACATTCTCTCTATCTTATACAATTTTAACATAAATTCAGCAGTCTCATATCCATTTAGCTTTCCTGTACATTTGATCCAATAAAGGCCAATCAGATCACAAAGGCAAACTATTGACTTGGCTACATTGGAGATTCGGGCATTGGAAGGCTTTGTATTCTTGGGAAAATCTTGGGAAAATCTAGGATAATGTTGGGTGGCTCAGGGTTGGGGAACAAATAAACCGAAATGTAGCTGCTGTCAATTTTAACTCATTTTCAGGATATTCATTGACTGATCTTTTGAAAGGTACTTCTTCCAAGGCCCCTCTGGATGGATTAAAACCTTTTTGGTGAGCAATTATACCACAAGGCCACTGGATTTGAAATCAGCAGACTTGCTTTGCTACTTCATAGATATTGACCTATACTCTCCAATACGGTAGCCACTAGCCACATGAAGCCTTTAAATCTGAAATGATTAAAGATTAAATAGAATTACTCTCTAGTTGCATTACCTATATTTCAAATGCAAAATAATCGCATTTGGATAGGGCCACTGTTTGGCTAATACAGCTATAGAGGACTAATAAGCTTTTCAAGACGACCTCTTTGTCTACTTGTTTTGTTTTTTAAAGATGAGCTTACACCTTCCATCTGTGTTATAATGAATGTGAAATTATTAAAATATTAATATTAAATATAAAAGATAAATTATTAGGCATAAACCCTCAGTTTAGAATTTTTAGCTTCACTAAGTACAGGCAACCCCATAGCACCACTTAAATTCCTCAATAGATTATTTTTAAACCTATGAATTAATTTAGATATTTTAAAGTGATCTCATCATAAAAATAGGAATGTGCAAGCTATGTCTGAATTAATTATATTTCAATCTCGGTATTTCCAAAAGATTTTTAATTACCCACATTTGATCATTCCACATCTTATACTAGACCTCTGAAAGAGCTGCGGAAAATCACAGGGGAAAGAAACTTCATTGGTGGTAGAGTTCTTAGAGGCTCCCAAATGTTAACATGCCTGGTTGTGAACCTCAAAGTTGGAAATTCAAATCCACCCACAGAAGTCTCAAAAGAATGAGTGGTAATCTACGTTTCCCCCAGATCAGCCACACATGAATCCTATTCCAACACACATGGAGTTGCTATCAGCTGGCATTAAGTGTATGAAAACCTTGTTTAAATTAGCGGTGACTTCCACAGAGGAAATACTGATAACCAACTTGGCCACAAGGAAGCCAACAGCAAAGAGGCATTTCTTGGCCTCTCCCTAATTATTAAGGGAAAAAATGGAAAACTTACTGTATTTTGAATTTATGTTCCTTTACCTTACACATTTTCTTAGAAAATTCGTGTATTATTTTTCTATCTTATCTGCAGTTGAAATTACCCATCTGAATTCTTTGGCAAAGGGAAGATCTGAAATATATTGTTTCATGAGCCATCAGGATCTAGAAGAAGGTAAATGTTGAAATAGTACAGGAATCACTTCCGACCCCGACTGGGTCCAATGGCTGACTTCCACAAGGCAGAGGTAAGACTTCCCCCCAGCAACACCCCAACCTTCCTTACTACTTCTGATACCAAATGTTCCACCCATGATGCTCTCCCTTACCCACACTCTACTTTTCTATACTCTCTACTTTTTAACTGAGTCCTCTTTTCCATTGCAATATGCACACAGCGCTCACAGATGATGCTCACAATGATGGTATTCATAGTGAGTTAACTCAAACTCACATAGCATCAATGCGGGTTCATAGTGACCCCCCATGGGTTTCCAAGGTTGTAACTGTTTATGAGAGTAGAAAGCCCAGTCTTTGTCTCACAGAGCTTCTGGTGGTTTTGAACTATAGACCATGGGGATCAGAGCCCAACGGGTAACCACTATCCCACTAGTGCTCCATAGCAAAATTAGCAGGTTATGATTCATGTGAGAATTGCTCAGGATACCGTTGCTCAGCAAAGACAGTTCCTGCCGTGCCATGTGACAGAGAGACCATCTGGCCCTCAGCCCTTTGGCCTGGCCTCTGTGCTGCTCATGCAATGTTATGAAGCAAAGTTCTCCCAGTAAAGGTCCCAGAGGCACTTCACTCCACATGTCAGTTTCTTTCCCCAAAACACTAAGCTTTCCAGGGAAGTCCACTGTTCTATCACACGCTCAGGCTCCTGAGTCGCCTCTTGCTGTCCCTCTCCTGTCAGAGCTGTCTCCTGGATCAAGGAGGTTCAATGCACAGGGGTCAGGCTCGATAGGATACTAGCTATTCTCGTTTGCTATTAGTGAGATTCCCCCTTCTTGCTTCTGAGATAGCTCATTTCATCCCTAGCGGGATGGCCATCACCATTAACCCTGTGAACAGTCGCTCCATCCAATCAGTAGCTTCCTGTATCATCTCACCCAGCACCATCAGGGAAAGGTCATTTGGTGGGAGTTACAGAGGCTAGCAGAGCCATGTTAAATCATTCTCTGTGCTTAGTAATTAACTGCCAGAAATCAGTATGGGGAAAACATGTAAAGAAAGATGATTGCCATAAGAAGAGGGAAAAGTGGGAATGCTGTGCTTAAAGTGCAAGAGACACCAAGAGAGAACAACCAGCTAAACATTAAAAAAAAAAATCGGTAGTCCTCTGATTTTAAGACATAGCTGATAAGGATTCTATAGGGCAAGGCAGGGAGAGTAGGGATGATTTTCATAAGTTTATACAAATAGCTGATCATCACATCCATCATCCTAATCAAATATTACATACAATTAGACTTGTGGTTTTAACAATGCTACATTTACACCCACAAGTCTAATCTAACTATATTTGAAGGTTAGACAAGTTGTTGAATACAAAAATGGTGACCTGAAATATAAGCCCCACCTAACTGACAATAAAAGGAAGAAAAAGAAAATGCTTTCCTACACCTGTGTGTTAGACAGGGTTCTCTAGAGAAACAAAACCAGAATGCTAATAATTTTATATATATTTGTACAGATAGATATAGAACACAAGAAATATTAATTAAATTATTAAGCAGTACAAATGGCTCGGTGAAACTCACTCTGTGAGACAGTCGTGGGACATCGGCAGTCCTTCATGTCTTGAGGGCCGCCGGTAGTCCTCTGTAGAGCCATTCAGGCTATCCGGGCACAGGCAGCAAACAGCAAGGCAGGTCACCAACAGTCAGCCAGATGACAGGGTCCGACAGTCCTCAGCTCAAGAGATGTAAATTCCAATGGTGTGGCAAAGCAGGTCTTGAAGGAACCTCAAGTTACAGCAACACAGTGCACGGGTTAGGTGTCCCACAGTTAGTGTAGCTTGCAAATTGAGGCACAGAACAAGCAAGGCAGTCACACACTGGTCTGATGATCAAAGAGTAAGAGGCAAAAAGGCAAGGCTCACTGAGCCAAGTATCTCTATGCCCTTCAATTAATCCCACGTGTGTTTATTGGACAGGTTGGCAAAATAAACTAACTACCTCAATCTGCATACACTTAACTTTTGTAAGAACCCTTTGGAGAAGGGTAGTGGGTGGAACACTGGCTAGTGACTCCCACACTTCCACTCCTTCCTAGTTTCATTGCTGTTTTAACCGCCTTGATTTGACCCCCAACTCCTGGTGAGCCCTGCACAACAGGACAAAGCATTGCCTAGGCAGGTGCCACCCCCAAGACTGGTTGCAGATCAGACCACTGTGATCCATAGAGTTTTCTTTGGTTGATTTTGAGAAGCAGTTCACCAAACCTTTCTTCCTAGTCCATCGTAATCCGTATGACCAACGGAAACATGTTTGGGACCATAACCACGCACAAACTCCCAATAACAGATGGATGGGGGCTTGCACATGAGGTGCATCGGCCAGGAATTGAACCTACCTTACGTTGGAGGTAAGAATTCTACCAGTGACTCACTAAAGTCTCATCTCAATATACTCTTAAAAACACCTGTCTCCCAGTGTCCATGCTGTGTGTTTCAAACAGGGTTACCCCATCTCTGGATACAAGAATCCGTATACGTGTCAGGCTCCAAACCAGTGATTGGCTCAAAGACAAGTGCATAAGACCAGTCTGTCCTGTGCATTGCAAACCCGGGTCTTCATTTTAACCTATTAGGAAAGACAAGCCTTCTTCCAAAGGGACCACTAAGCTCAGAGGATGAAACGCGGAGCTTTGGGGACTTTTGCTTGCCTGTATACACTGGCAGAGAGTCAAACTGATGCCAGAAAAACCAGAGCCAAAGCTATCAAGAGAGCAAGACATGGTCCCGAAGATCTAATTCTAACCCCTTAGATTCAGGTCTCCATGGAGATAGTGCTGAAACGGAATCATTACGTTTGAGTCATTTCCACGTGTGTTGCTGTCATTAGTCAAGAGCTCTCACTGATTCAGCTAGGCTGGAGGACACTAATACCGAGGTTTACAGATTAGAAAATTGAGGCTCAGAACTACTGTGAGGCTTCATTGAGTCAGTTCTGACTCACAGCTACGCTATATGAAGCGGAAGGAAAGAATGCCAATTCCCTCACCATTCTCACAATAATTGCTTATGGAGCCTATTTTTGCAGCCATGTGGCAATCTGCCTCACTGAGGAGTACCCTCCTTTCCCTTACTCTCTGCTTTACTACCTAGCAGGTCGGTCTTTCCCTGAAAACATGAATCCATTCAACTGCCCATTGGCCCATTCCATCGTCTCTGAATATGGAATTGCGAAGGAATATTGAGAGCCAGGCAGCAGGGAGGATGGAAGAAAATGATTGGAAGGCTGTAGCTACAGAGAATATTTAAAGGCCTAATTAAAAGAAAAGCGAAACAAGCAAGAACAGAGCCATGCTTAGGGCACCGCAGTTCCTGTGAGACGGTGGCACTGCTGAGGTTACAAGTACATCAGAAGCAGTAGAGTGCACTAAAGAAACAGCATTAGAAAATAGAATGGAAATTTGCAATCGTGTAAAACACATTGGAGGAGAAATCATTGCGCACGTCTACTCGATTTTGTAAATAGTCTGTTTTTACAAAATAAAAAAATATTTCTTCATATCCAAATATTAGTGGCCGCATTCACATAGCAGGGGTTCTGATGGGGGACAGTTTATCTGTTAAGTTGATGGTGTGGTCCTTGAACCAGCAGCATCAGCAGCACTGCAGGCATTCTCAAGCCCTTTCCAGCTCTAGACTCAGAAACTCTAAGGTTGGTCTCAGAAATGTGTTCTAATAAATCTTCCAAATGATTCTAATGTCCCTTAAAACGTTAGCGCTGTTGCAGTAAAGAATACCGGAAAGTGCTGTGTACACGTGAGCGCTTGTATAACTTCTTGCAGTGTTTACTGATCTTTTATTCTGGAAGCCTCGATAGATAGAGAAGAATATCGCTTGTCCAGAGAGGCTTAGACTCAGGGTGCTCCAAGGAAGGATGTATGCATGACCCTGGAGTACCTTGGATGTGGTCAATGTTTAAGTTCTCTGTTATAAATTGTGTGGAAGACAGAATTGTAAAAAATACTTTTATTGGGAGCTCTTACATCTCTTATCACAATCCATATGTTCCTCCAATGTGACGAGCACATTTGCACATATGTTGTCATCATCATTTTCAAAGCATTCACTTCGCACTTGAGCCCGATATCTGCTCTCCCTTTCTTCCGCCTTCTCCCCACCATCCACCCTCCATCAGGAAACCTTAATAAGTTATAGATTATTTTTTCCACATCTTACATCATCCTCCATCACCCCTCACCCACTTTTCCATTATTTGTCCCCCTGGGAAGGGGTTCCAGTTGATTCTTGTGATCAAGTCACCCTTTCTCCCCGCCAACCTCCTCTAATACTCCTGGTATCTCTACTCTTCTTGTTGGCCCTAAGGGGTTTATCTATCCTGGATTCTCAGTGTTGCAGGCTCTTATCGGTAACAGTGTGTATGCTCTGGTCTAATCCGATTTTTAAGGTAGAATTGAGTTCATGATAGTGGGGGGAAAGAAGCACCAAAGAGCTAGAGGAAAGTTGTGTGTTTTATCTGTGCTATACTGCACCCTTACTGGTTCATCTCTTCCCTATGACCCCTCTGTGAGGGGATGTCCAATTGTCTACAGATGGGCAATGGGTCTCTGCACCATGCCACCGCCCCTTATTCACCTTAACTTTGATTTTATTCTGGGTCTTAGAAGCCTTATACCTGATCCCATTGACACCTCATGATCACACAGGATGGTGTGCTTCTTTCATGTGGGCTTTGTTGCTTCTCAGCTAGATAGCACTTTTTAACTTCAAGTCTCTATGACCCCAGATGCTATATCTTTTGCTAGCTGGGCACCATCAGCTTTCTTACCACATTTGCTTAGTCACCCATTTTGTCTTTATCGATCATTTCAGGAAGGTGAGCATCACAGAATGCCTGATTGTTAAAACAAAGTGTTCTTGTGTTAAGGGAATCCTTGAGTTGAGGCCAAATGGAAAGACAGAATTTTAATGATGCTCCCTGCTGCCCAATATTCTCATCTCTTGGTTTTTCTTACGCACGCACTAATGGAAGTCCAAAGAACCTTGGGCGCATGCCATCCTGAAGGTCAGCAATCCAAACCCATTAGCTGCTCTGTGGAAGAACAATGTGTCAATCTGCTCCCATAAGAATTTGCAGCCACAGAAAACCCATGTGGCAGGTCCACTCTGTCCCATAGGGTCACTATGAGCTGACATCAACTTGACAGTGGCTTTCTTGTGGCTTTTTTTTCAGTGGCTTTCTGGTTCTCAGCTTGGAATTTATGCCTTATTGTAAAGAGATTTTGTAGATGTAAAGTCTTAATTAAGTTGACCTTAGGTTAGGCACAAACAGGTGAGCCTTTTTAAAGTAGAAAACATCTTTGATTGGTGGTAGAAGATGCCAGAGAGACTAAAAATATAAAGAAGACTTACCATGCCACGGCTGACTCAGACCATGGAGGGACCACAAGCGATAGACTGTGGGGCAGACTTTTGGAGCAAAGAGGTGGCTTTGGTTGACAGCCAGCAAGGAGACTGGGAACTCAGTCCTACAATTTCTAGAAACCGAATTTTTCCAACAGTCTGACTTGGCTTAGAAATTAATTTCTCCTCAGAGTGTGTGGAAGAGGAACCAATCTGCAAATACCTAATTTTGGCCTTGCTCTAACTGAGCAGAGAACACAGCTAGTCTATGCTAGACTTCCGATGTGCAGAGCTGTGAAATAATAAACATGTGTTCTTCTAAGCTGCTAAATTTGTGGTAACTTATTGGCAGCAGCTGAGAACTAATCCAACTTGAAGGAGGGTAGAGCTGTTAGAATTTGAAAGTATATAAGATCTAATCATTAGGAAATACACAAATAAAATAAGTCCAGTAGAAGGAGGGGAAGAGAGGATCCAGGGGAAAACATTCAACTACACGAAGAAGAAAAAATCACATCAGAAGAGAGTAACGCTGACTTATAATTAGGAGATGCCACGGAAGACATTGAAAAGTCAAAGGGAAGATAGACAATTCTATCGAGTGTGATGGAAAGCCACTGACAAGCCCTATGCTGTCACATGGGAGACGTTTCAAGGTAGGGGTATTACTTAGAAGCATGTATGCATAATATTTTATAATCCAAAAGGATTGCTGTTGTTTGCTGTCATTCAGTCTTTCCGGAATCATGGCAACCCCATGCACAATGAAGCAAAATGCTGTCTAGTCCTGATGACAGGTTGCACATCAAGCTTTTGTGATTATATACTTTTCATTGGCTGATTTTCGCAAGCAAATCACCAGGCCTTTGTTTCTAGTCCACTGGTGTCTGGAAGCTCCAAAGCAACCCACAAGCCCTCTCTGGTAGAATTGATGTAATGGTGGCTTGTGTTGTTTTTGTTTTTCAGCTTGTAATTTAGGTCTTATTGTAAAGAGATTTTATAGGTGTAAAATCTCAATTAACTTGACCTTGGGTTAGGACCAAACATATGCGCCTCTTCAAAATAGAAATTTTGTGATTGGTGGTAGAAGATGTCAGAGAGACCAAAAGCCTAAGGGGACTTAACAGGCTACTGTTGACTCAACGTGGAGGGACCAAGCATAGTGCATTAACTGGGAATCGAGCCTGAATTCTGGCATGTGCGTTCAGAACACTACCACTAAACTTCTGTGTCATATAGGTAATGTGCTGTTGCTACATTGCTCTTACATTGATTTTGATTCACGGTACCTCACATCTGTGGGATTTTCAAGGGTGTGATTTTTTAAAAGCAGATGGCTAGGCCTGTCTTCTGAGGCAACTCGATGGGTTCAAATCACCAACTTTTCATCTAGTAGTTGAGTGCTAAACTATTTGTGCCACCCAGGAACTCAGAAGCCTAGTAGAAATCATATAACTTAATCCTCTCATTTTTCAAATGAAGATTTAGAGACGCAGAGAGGACATGCTAATTGACCAGGGCTACCAAACAAACAAAGGCCAGAGACCATGAATTGATTTGGACTCACGGGGAAAGTGCATGCTAGACGAGACACGCTAAGTATCAGACTAGAACTGTGTGCCTTCTGTTTGTGGCCGTTTAGGAGATCACCAGGCCTTTCTTCACAGGCACCTTTGGGTAGTTTGAACTGCCAATCTTTTAGCTAGTAGTTGAATGGTTAACAATTTATGCCACCCTATGAGCCCTGGTAGCATCCGAGGTTACTTTTTGGGCTTTCAACTTCAAGGGTAGCAGTTTGAAACCATTAACTGCTCCACAGGGTGGAGGGGAAGTCAGTGAGCGGGGAGGCTTTCTGCTTCTTTACAGAGAGTCCCACAAAGTCTCAGAAACCTAAAGGGAAGCCTTACCCTGTCCTATAATGTTGGCATGAGTCCGAATTGACATAATGGCCATGAGATTGGTATTTTTGGTTTGGAATTCCTGACCAAGTCTACAGAGATCATTAAGATCCGAGTCAGAATGAAACTCACATCTCCCCGTCTCTTTTCCTTTGACCTGGCTCTTTTCAGCATTGGAAGGAGAGTGGCTTGAGAAGAGAGCAGTGGGTTACCAAAAATAGCCTAACTGCTGGTTTCTCAACCTTTCAAGGTCAATCTAAGCTAAGGAGAATGCAATTAGAGCTCAGGGCATGCTTTTCCAGAGAGCCTCATACCTGATGAACAGGTGAAATGATATTGGCAAGCTTATGCCAGGCAACAAGAGAGCTAATGGGCAACCACATGTGAGAGCAGATACAGATCTACGGGACGCAGACGGATCTGCACTTTTGGGCACACACACACATAATATGTGTAAATGCACATACACACAAGGTCCAGCCCTGTTTAAGCTGCACCTCTTAAGAAGTGGTCTGATTTATTAAATATGTGGTTTTACGTATTAAATAAATTATGGTTTATTAACCTTACAACCACTTTCCACCCTCCCCCAATAAATGAAACAGAATATTAGTCTATGGGAAAGAACCTTTTGCTTAGATGGGAAGAGCAGTTACCCACTAGCTGGTATCAGTTGCTGTGGAAACCAACAATAAATATTGATGCTGCATTAATGGCCTGTGTCTCACTTCAGCTCCATTGGACTTTGAGCACTTGCAAGAAAACAGCCCATTGATGTCCAGGCAAAGGGAGAAGGCAGATGCTTTATAAAAAGCAATGGTGTGGAGGCACATGGGACACAGGATTTCTGTTCACATCTCCATTCTTCTAGTCAAGAGAATCTGCTTATATGCACTTGAAGGTCTCTGTCTGATGGAAAGAAAGAGAAACACTACTTTTTGCAAATATGTCCTTTTTAAGCAAGAAGAGGCATATGCTTTGGCAAGCTTATCTATAGGCATTTTCCAGGAACACACAGTCCCAAAGCAAATTGAAGAAATGAACTGAACATCCAAATTGGAATACTTCTTTCTCTAGTACTTGTCCCAAAGCAATGCAAACGCAGACATTGAGGTCAGGATTGTTGCCTTTTATATTTCGAATCCTGCTTTTAGGAGCCAAGGGTTTGATTCACTGCATGGAAGTATTTGGCAACTTTTAAGAACTGCTACTCCTCGGAAGAAGCACCATCATGGCCTGCTTAATTTACACAAGGGATGTTAGGAGTATTTAATGGCATGTAAACATTTTATAAGGCAAGTTCAAATTGCAGGTGATATTTAATATACTTGATCAAAATGGACCACAAATGGATTCTAGTTCTTATTTATTGGCCCAATCTTTCTAACGGCATCAAAAGTGAATGAAGTTTTAAAAGGTGTTCAAAGTTTTCAGTACAGCTTGTGACACTGGGCACAAGTGGTAAGTCAGCATAAAACAAGCAGTTTGTGAATTAATTCCAGAGCCAGGGAAACTGAGTTCTTCAATCAGACTTTATCAGATCGCTTCTGGGGCTCAGTCAATAGGTGCTCCTGTATACTTGGTCCCTAGCAATGCTCAAAGACCAAATGGTTTTCAGGATGAGCATGAAGAAATGCTCCGTCCAGGCATTGAAGTTTGGACATCAGGAAAATGGAATTTCTTAAAAGTTGCTTAGAATTAAGAGGCGGTAGGTGGCCTAGGACTGAAGATAAGTGGACTCCACTCAGCTGCAGGCTCTGAAGCAGGAAGTACAATGATGGGCATGACCTGTCTGATCGGTAGTAGGAAGAGTATGCTCAAGCTGGTGTTTCTGGAAAGGAAGAAAACGTAGTCATTTTAACCTCTCTTTTTTGTTGTTGTTTGAGATCTGGGTTCCATGAAGGGAATATCTGATTGATTTAGTTTTCTCCATGTGCCTGCTCATTGCCTGGTAAGCGGTGTAGCAAGACCCAGCATCCAGTACCCTCTTCATAAAGGGACCAGAGGAAGTTCTTAATAGAAAACCTGGGTAGTTGGGAATGGGCTGAGGAGTATTGGTGATGAAATATTAAACCGTGAGCTGCTAACCTAAAGGTCAATAGTTCAAACCTACCAGCTGCTCTCAGGAAAAAAGATCTATTAGAGCTTTGGTTATGCTATGAGGGAGCTCCTCTCTGTCCTACAGGATTGCTGTGAACTTGAGGATGTATGCAACTCAAAATGGCAAGTATCATTTTCATTGATGTTCTTCCTTTAAAAAAATAACATTTTATTTGTTGACATTGGGTGAAAGTTCAACAAAGCAAGTTGGTTTTCCACTCAACCATTCACCTCTGTTGTTTCCTGACAAAATTGCGTTTCCCATCATGCAACAGCCCTCTATCCACTTCTTTCCTGTGTTGGCTGTTCCCAGTTCCCCTTCTTTCCTAGCCCACCCTGCCTTCTGAACTTTGTCCCTGGGGAAAACCTGTCCCTTTGATCTCCTGAGGTTGATTGTTGTCAAGAGTGCTGGTCTCTTTGGAGTTACTGGTCACCTTCTAGCTATGTCTATTGTTTGGCTGAGTCATGAGGGTGATTCAATGCTAACTTGAAAGGGCTCTAAGGGTCATAGCCTCAGGGAGGCCACCAGCTTCTATCAGACTCTAAGCCTGGTGAAAGGAAGTTTGCTTGTTATCAAAAAGCTCTTACTATTAAAATGAATGGTATGATTAGTTTATTGTGCCAACCTGGCCGATAAACACATGTGGGGTTAATTGAAGGGTGGAGGGATAAATGGCTCAGTGAGCCTCTCCTTTCGAGTTCTCAGGTCCCCTGGTTTCTGATGGTCAGACCAGGGTGCAGCTTTCTTACCCAGTTCTCTGCTTCAGCTGGCAAGGCTCACTTCCTGCAATATATCCCTGAGGAGAAGCCACATGGACCTACCCCTATGCAGCCCTGGGTGCTGGAGCAGCCGTGTGGAGACCCTTGCCAATGCTGAGATGCTTACACACACTGAGTTGGCTTTCCTTCTGCAGTCGGCATCATTGCGTGTGTTTTGTGAGATAGAGGAGGACTTGTGGATTGGTGTCGGACATATGGGCTAATGTTGCACTTGCGGGCTTGGGCAGCACTGGGTTGGGATGTTTTCCTGATGCACACTTAACCTTTATATAAAACTCTTTTATACATGAGTTTCTGTGGATTCATTTCTCTAAAGTTCCCAGACTAACACAATAAAGATTAAGGGAGTTATTATGCTTAAAATCTAAAAAGTTTAGGTTATGCAAACACACACAAAACCCATGTTAAAAAACATCCACAACAACTTCCAAAGCCTCTAAAGAGATTATTTTCTCAGAGTTTCTTCAACCCTACTTGAGGCCAGGTGCTATTGTGCAGTGAACCCATCCTCTTCACTTTCGCTTTGGGTGATACATGGTGGCTACCTGTTTAGGGAAGCATATGACCCAAGCAGGTTCAAGTAAAAAGTCTCCTTAGACTGTGGCTCTGAAGGAAGAGGCCTGGGGGCATCTGTGGTCTTTTACTATCTTGTGAAGATAGACTGCTGACACTGGCGGCAACTTAGGAGGCTGGAGAGAGGTCTGAGAGATGGAGAGGGGCAGAGGATTGAGAATACTATCGGTAACTGGATCCAATAGTAAGGAAAACCTAATTAGGGGATTTTAACCCTTGGAAAGGAAACCCAACACACTGTCATACACCATGTACTTGCTCATCCCTGGATCGCACCCAGGGTCCTGAGCCCCTTACTAACGACTGCTGTGCTAGAAATCCCTATTCCACTTCTGTGGAATCTTCTATGGCTTTCCAGAATGCTAGTTTTCTGGTTTGCCAGGGAATCAATTTTACCTCTTTCAAGTCCTTCCAGGGAGCCGCCTGGTCATTTCCGAGCCACGGTTTTGCTGTTACATTTCGGTGCCTTGGCTGGGTTTCCTTCGCGCTGTCCCCTGTGCCACCCCTTTGGAGAGGTAGACAGGTAGAGGATAGAGACTGGCTTTAGGGGGAGAAAGGCACCACTACCCCTTGAGTTGAATTCCTGACCCACCTCTGAGCCTGCAGACACCCCCCCAACTCCCCCTCCTAGACTTAAAGGAGACCTGGATCCGGACAAGGGGAGAACCCAGGGTTTTGTGCCCCCTTGGCCAGGCACGGTCGGTGGGGATGGAAGGAGGGACTGATCGCCCCTCAGCTAGGATTGCTACTGGCTCCAGGAAAGGACCTCCCAAAGGGGGAAGGAGCGGTTTACATTGGGTGCCTGTCTGATTGTGTGTGTGTGTGTGTGTGTGACCACATGCTGCTTGTGGCAGTCTGGTCTGTGCGCTCCACAGTGAGGAGACCCCATGCCACGGAGTCTGACTGGATCCTAACCAGCAACCCCGAGGTCACATCTTACAGCATAATGGAGACGCACCTCCTCTGTGGAAGCTGACCAGACCTGGAGCTTATACCGCTCGCTGCTTCTTAGCCAGGATTAACCTAAAGATTTTGAGAGGGTGTTGGTCAGGAGGACAGCTGGGTGGCCTCCTTCAGGGAGCCTTCTTCCCTTTTCTGTCATGCCATTTTTCGAGGGTTCCACATACACCATGGGTAATTGGCAGCCACAGCCCACTGTGTCAGACTGGGTGATCAAAAATATTGACAAAATCCTTCAGGATTGGGTTGCAAACTAAAACCAGGAGGATTCCAAACACTGTGCCAGATCAAACGCTCATCCTTTAGAGTTGACTGGCACCCACAGGGCACACTCAACTCCCTTAGTGGCCAGGCATTTTGAATGTCGTCATGCAGAACCCTGGCCACCCTGACTAGTTCGGCTATATAGATTCTTGGTTAACTGCAGCCCGTTCCTTGCCCCCATGGGCCCAGTATTGTTGCACTAGGTAGGGGCAGAGTCAGATTTTTGGCACTCAAGAGAAAGCCCAAACTCTGCACAACTGCCCCTGAGGAAGAGCCCTTCCTGACACCCTGCAGTTTTTCACCACCAGCTGTGGCAGCCAGTGTCCTGGACATGCCAATGACCTCAGTCTCCCAGCCCCTTCCTGAAGCCAACGCTGGCAGCCAACCCCACCGTTCCCACCACTCCAGCCATTTCCAGTCTGTTTGAGAGCTGTCTTCACTAATCCACTGAGTCTGCCCATCTGCCTCAACCCACTGGACAACTCCCTGTCCAAGAAACTCCACTGCCCCCGACTGTACAACCTGACAGGATGATGGCATCCGGACATCCCACATTTTATTATCTGCCTTTTAGCACCTCTGACCTCGTCAACTGGAAAAAGAGTACTCCTACCTCCCTTATGCAAAGAAGCCCCAGGATACAGCTGAGGTTGAATTATTTGATTCGTTGACCCAGACCCATGTCCCCACCTGAGATCACTGTCACCATCTTCTCATCCCCCTTTTCATACTGAAGAAAGCAGGTGAGGTGGGTCACTCTAGAGCTCAAAAACACCTACAAACACTTGCCTCTGGGGGCCCTTTCTGTTCCACACAGTGGGCAGCATTTCTGGATACCCAGCCTGACTGGGACTTCTCTCAGCAGAGAGGCAGGCTAGCCTGATCCACTTTACCTTGTAGGGAAAAAGCCCATGAACATGTCTAAACCAGCCACAGTACTCCCGACTGTCAATTCTTAGTTGACACAAGAGCTGACCTCTCGGTACACAAAATCCTAGTATCCCTTCTCAGCAAAGACAATGTCATGGCATTGGGCCTATGGGGCAAACAACCACAAAAGCCTTATGTCAGCCCCAGACATGCTGGCTGGGGTGTAGAGGGTGTGGGCATGAAGTAGTCCACAAGTTTCTCTACATTTCTGACTGCCCTTTGCCCCTTCTGGGTCAAGATCTTCCATCTAAACTGAGGGCAAGAATCACCTTTGTGAAAGATGGACCTATTCAGGTGGCCCTGACTACCTCAAAGTACCTGGCCATGGCCCTTACAGCCTCCCAGGAAGAGTAGAGACTCCACTCAAGCCACCCCACCAGTCATGAGAACCCAGTGTCTTTCCAAACATCTGGGTCGAGCACTCACCACCAGGGCTTGCCTTCAACCAGACACTAGTTTGGGTAGAACTTAAGCTCGGAGATCCACACATCAGGGTCAGAGAGTACCATATCTCCAGAGGGAAATTTGCTGGGTGCCAAACAATAGAAGATCTATGAGTTACAACAATGCTTCAGTCACCCTGAAATGTAAGGTCCCAAACCTCTTGCCACCCAGTGCCACCCGATTTACCTGCCTGGACTTGAAAAGCACCTTTTCCTGCCTAAGACGACAGCCCATCAGCTCACCCATCTTTTCCTTTGAAGGGGAGACCCCGGCAACCGGCACTACGAGCCCACTCACCTGGTCTTGCGTACCCCAAGAGTATTGTTCTGAGAGGTCTTACACTCAGACTTGGCCAGCATCCCCAGGACCAGCTAAGCTGCTTTCTTCTCTAATCTGACCATTTGCTGCTTGAGAGCGAGACCAGGGAAGACTGTTGGACAGGGACACTTGCGCTCCTAAATCGACTGGACAAAGTATCATGGGAAAAGGCATAGATATGCCAGCGATGTGTTTAATTGTTTTTCACCTTGTGGAGGGATGTTGTTCACTGGGACCTGAGAGAAGACTGGTCATCTGCTCCATCCCTCCACCCTCCACCAAGAAGCAGCCATGGGAGTTTCTGGGTGTGGCAGAATTTTGCCAGATTTGGAAACCAGTGTCAAACAGAAGGAAAAGCTTCTGTACGAAGCCTTAACGGAGCCGGACAGTACCCTTTTCAAGGACACACAGACTCAAGATCAAGCCTTCATTGGCATAAAACGGGCTCTCACCAAGGCCCCTGCCCTAGGTGCCAGCCATTCAGGTAGACCTCACTGACGTGCCCAAAGATGAAGGATACGGTTACCTGCCGGGAATAATCTGCACTCTCTCTGGATGAGTAGAGCCAAGACCCACCCGCTCAGAGCACACCCAAGAGGTGAGCCAATATCTCTTCTGAGAAATCATCCCTTGGTAGGAACACCGCTGACTGTAGGGAGTGACAATAGTCGCATGAGGGGCACAGGTGGTCCAACCACTAACCACTCATAGGGTTAGTTATAGGCAGAGAAAGGGGAACTTAGAGGCAGTTTAGGGAAAGTGGAGCACATGAACTGGACCGTGAAGACAACAATGGGAAGCTTTGTTAGGAAACTGGGATCAAATGGCCTAAGGTCCCATTTTTTTGCCCTTCTCCAGGTTCAGTGGACCTGGAGATCCAGTTGATAATCTCCTTTTGAAATAATGCTTTGTAATAATGTTGGAAATAATGTTTTGTAGACCCCTGCCCGTAGTAAGAAAATTAAGGGATTACCTCACTCCCCTAGAGCTGCAAAGCCTCCGTGAAGACCTTTAAGCCTTAGGTGCAGCCCTGAAAGACATCCACCATGTGTCCTGGATAGGTGTCAGGTCCTCATGGGAAACTCAGTTCACTCTTTTCAGCCTGGTGACTCAGTATGGGTCAAAATCTGGAAACAGGAACCCTTAAAGTTGGCATGAAGGAGTCCCTGTAATATTGGTAACCTCAATTTCTGTTAAAGCCTCAGGTCACACACTGTGAATCCATCACACCGGAATGAAAAAGCTCATACCCCCGCTGCCCCTGGGTGAACTGCCCACTCAAACTGACCCTGAGATGAGAGCCATTTGCTGGGAAAGACGACAGCCCTGCCCTAGACACAGTACCACAAACTGACCAGTATGTGCTCGGCAGAAGCCTGAGGCTCTACAGAGACGGAGACCCTTATGAGTCCTCTGTCTCCTCTGGAGCCTTGTCCCTCTGGGTGGCCTAGCTCTCATATTGCCATAGACCTGGCCATAACTGCCCCCAAAGAATGGTCCATATTTCAGAGGATGCTCCTAGGGGCCTTTTATATTTTTGTTTAACCCTGTTTGGATGTTTAATCTGCTTTGTCCTCATAGTTCCACAGCTGGTCCTTAATGTTACTCTTTTGTCCTCTAGTTCGATGCCTGCCTCATACTCAACTCTGAAGCTGTACTGCCCAGTGGCAGCTAGCTGCTCCACTATTATGTGTGCCCATAAACCCTCAATGGAGACTGGAGTGGGTCCTAGAAAATGACCACTGAGATGTGGACAGGGACTCATGTGTGAGTGCATTCCGAGGCCCTGGCACACGCTGGGTAGACGTCTTCTGGACCTCTGCTTCATGGGGCTAGATGTCTGCTACTTACTGTCAAATAATCAAAAACAAACCCCATGTGGTGAGGGAACAACAACCTCCCAACTGTGAACCACAATAGTACAGCAACCCCTAGCACCTCATTTATACCATCGTGGGACTCACCCATCCCAGGACCCCCTTACATTATCTTCTCTAGAAATCCCTGCCTATTCCCCCTTTATGACCTTGCTTTTTCAGATAAAATATAACAGCTGTGCCCACCCAACGTTCAGGGGCCAGGTCTTCTGAAAAGCTAGTTTCCTCTGGGTGACTAGCTAATGAATTTTCCCTCTTTCAAGTCCTTCAAGAGTTCAGCTTGGTCATTCATGAGTCATGGTTTTACTGTTACATAATTACACTGGCTATTAATGTGAGTCCAAGATTCTGAGTTCTGTAGGGAATTAATCCTATTTTTGGTTTCAAAAAGTTGTGTTTAATTGGAGCCCATCACGGTGTTAGAAGTAGGCCATGGCGTGTAGTTGGGGGTGGGGAGAATGGGAAAGCTAACTGCCATATCCTTTGGATTAAATCAAACAAGGGGCTTTGTTATGAACTGAACTCCCCTTCGCCCCCAACATTATGTGATGGCAACTTACCAAAACCAAAAACTAAAGTTACTGCCACTGAGTCTATTCTAACTCATGGAGAGCAGACTATGGAGGACAGAGTATTCTGCTCCTTAGAATTTCTTAGATTATAAATCTTCACAGAAGCAGACTTGGCCATTGTGTGCCAAGGAATGACTAAAGGGTGGAAACCTTATGGTTAGTAACCCAGTGTCTAACTCATTGTGCCACTGGGGTTCTTTGTTCAAATAGTAAACCATCTTAAATGAAAAGAGTAAACCCTCTCTTCATTGGAGAACAAGGTTTCTTTGTTATGTCAACTAGGTGTGTGTTTGACTGGGCTGAAAGAAACAAATACATCAACACTCTTACATGTATAAGAAAGAGCTCGATATCAAAGAATAAATGCATATTAAGAAAACATGCCAGCCCAGTCCAGATCAAGTCCATCATTCTGATATTAGCCAATAAGTCTGCTACTAGTTCATAAATTCCTTCTCAGACTCACACAGCCCAAGCAAAGATGCAAAATGCAGGAAGATCACAGGCCAGTGGGTGCAATGTCTTGTGGACCCTGTGGCACTGGAAGCATCTCCAGGGCTCTCACAGGTCTCAGAGTGGTTCCATATGGTTTGTCAACAAGAAGGTGAGACAGAGAGAGTGTGTCCTCCAAGGAGAGAGAGGAAGCCCCCAGAATCCTCATGAGAAAGATATGCCCACAAGGAAGCATCTTCAGGCTGTGACTTGATTGGCAGGCTAAACTCCACCTCTAACCTTTTTATCAAGTTGACATGAGAGGATGTAACTAACTCACTAGGTATATCTGTATAGGGTGTTTCCCAAACCTAATCAATTTCTGGTTATAAATAGAATACGTTAGGTACAGGAGTAAGCAAAGTGGGAAGATAGATTCCAGATGAGGATCTCCAATGTACTAGGAATCTTGAGGCTGCAGAAGCTGAGACAGAAAGAGTGAGCCTTCCCCTCTAGCCAGTGTCCTGAGTGTGGGCTTCAGCTTTCCAAATTGTGAGAAAATAATTTCTGATTTTTAAAGCCATTTACTGGTGTTATTTCAGTTATAGCAGTATTAGGTAACCAAGAAAGCTCCCACATTTCTGTCAGTTTTCTAAGAGGGGTCCCTGAAAAAAACAACATTGACAACATTGGTATCTTTTTCAAAGAACTTGGGGTGCATTTGTAGCTACCTCCCTCTTGACCTTCTGGATTTGGATCCTGATTCTTCTTGAGTGAATCATGTAGTCTTTCTGGGTTTCTTTGTCTTAATAGTGCCTATTGCATTCTCTCCCTCTCCTCCCCATAAAAATTTCATAACTTAATTGTATAAAAATCCTACAAAGGGCAACATCTTATCCTCATTTTCTACATGGAGAGAGAGAGAGAGAGAGAGAGAGAGGAAGGAAACACCCTAAAGACATATCACGAATAGGAGGCAAAACTTATTTCTGAGGCCTCAGTCTTGGTGTCCAGTACTCAGTGAGGCTATTACACCGACAAATCTTCCTGTTCCCTGTTTTACCTGTTATCCCTGACTCCCATTCCTTGTGTCCCTCACAACCACCTCATGCATTGGATATGACTCTCTCTATTTTACTGCTGTCAAAATTGAAGTAGATCAATTAATGTGCTCTGATTTCAGCATTTGTTCCTAAGGCATTCAGCCCAACAGTACCCTTTCTCCAATAGTGAGGTGACTTCTATCATCTGTGTCTTTACTGAGGAAGTGGCCAGGTTGACTTGACAAATCCACTTTCTTATCATTTTACCTTGGATGGCCATTCGCCAATTTACTCAACCTATTGGCTAAGAAGTAAAACTCTGTTATTTAGAAGGTGTGCTTTGATATATGGAAAGCCCCACAACTCTGTAAGAAAATTGCTGGAACTAATTGAAAAATTGGACAATGTGACATCCTACAAAATCAACCAAGAATATCACTAAGATTCTTGTATATTAAGGCAGAGAACTCTGAAAAGAAACTTTTAAAATACTTTTTACAATAACTACTAAAGAGACAAAGTTCTTATAAATAAACCTAACAAGAGAAACAAAAGACATACAAAGGAAACTACAAAATACTACTACAAGAAACCAGAAGAGATCTATGTAAATGGAAGAATTTTCTAAGGTCATGAATAGGAAGACATACTATAATGAAAATGTCAATACAGTATAATACAATATATAAATATAATATAATTTCTATTCAAATCCCAGCTCTTCAAAGAAATGTGAAAACTGATTACCAATTTCATATAGAAAGAAAAATGCCGGACAAGCAAAACCCCACAGAAAAAGAAAAACAACATAGGCGGCTTCTCCCTCCCTGATTTCAAAACATTTTGCACACCACAGTAGTCAAAATAGCTTGGTATTAGTACAATGATAGATGTATAGACCAATGAATTAGAACAGAGAACCTAGATATAAAACCAAGCACATACGGAAACCAGTTTTTTTATAAAGCACCAAAACACATCAAATAGGGAAAAGACAGTTGTTTTCAATAAACAGTGCTTGAATATTTGAATCCCAATCTGCAAAAGAATGAAATAGGACCCAAACCTCACACATAGACAAATGAACTCTAGATTGATTAAAAACCTCCATATAAACCCTAGAACTACAATGTTGTTTCTTAGGTACTATCGGGTTGATGTCTATCTACAGTGGTCCTATGTTCATGAAACACTCCCTGGTCCTGTGCCCTTTTCACAATTGTTCCTATTGCTGAGCCCATAGTCGCGGCCATGTGTCATTGTATCTCCCTGAGAGCCTTCCTCTTTTCCTTTTCCCTCCACTTTACCAAGTATGATGTCCTTCCCCAGGGACTGGGCCTTCCTGATAACATGGCCCAAGTGTGGAAGAGCAAGCCTCACCATCCTTACCTCTAAGGAGTACTCTGCCAGTACTTCTTCCAAGACAGCTTGGTTTCTCCTTCTGGCACTACATGTCACCATCAACTTTCTTCTCCAGCACCACAATTCAAATGGATCAATTCTTCTTTGGTCTTTCTTATTCCATTTCCAACTTGCACATGCACACAAGGCGATTGAAAACACCTTGGTTTGGGTCAGGTGGACTTAGTCCTCAAAGTAACATCCTTGCTTTTCAATACTCTAAAGAGGTTTGTGTAGCAGACTTACCTAATGCAATTCATCATTTCATCTCTTGCCTGCTGCTTTGATGAGGATTGGTTTTGAATCCAACAAGACAAAATCCTTGACAACTATAACCTTTTCTCCATGTTTCATAATGCTACCTCTTGGTCCAGCGGTGAGGATTTTGGTCTTCTTTACATTGAGTAATGGATGATCCACACTGAAGGCTGCAATCCTTGATCTTCATCAGCAATTGCTACAAGTCCTCCTTACATTGAGCACGTAAGATTGTCATCTGCTTATTGCAGGTTGTTAATAAACTTTTCTATAAACATTGTCAATGAAAACAAAACAGGGAAAAACTTAAGGGCCCCACTATAAGACATTAAACATACTAGCAAACATAATGAAAACACACTACAGAAGATAAAAGGAAAGATTGGACCTCCTAAAACTGGCGACATTTATGTACATTAAGAAGCGAAAAGATTCTCTTTGCCCAAATCCACTTTGGGCAAATAGTTAGGCTAAAATGTGATACTCTATCATTTGACCTCTCTTTTGACCCCATTTTAAATTGGTTGTAGTTGAAAAAATATTTTCTGGTTTTTTTATTGAGGTTCCCCTCTCTTTCATTTGGTCATATTGTTGAATCTTTAGGGGTTTTTTGGTCTTTGTTCTGTATGTGTTCCGTTATAGGGAACCTAGGATAGGCACATCTATAGAGATAGTCACTGGAATAATAATTCCCTAGGGGCATGGAGGGGAAGTTATAGGGAAATGGGGAGTCAGCCACAGTAAAGACAAGGAGAAAAAAGTTCTAAAGTTGATTGTGGTGATGTTCTACAACTCTTTCCAGTATGATTGAACTTCGCATTATACAAAATATAAATTATATTTTCAATAAAATGATTATAAATAAACATCAAAGGGGGAAAAGGGTAAAATCACAAGCACAAATTGGGTGGAAAAGTGGCAATGTCATGTCAGAATAAAGGGCTAATCCTTAAAATCTGTGGAAAATTGCAACACCTCAAGAAAAACACAAATAATCCTAATAAAAATATGCAAAATACATGAACATACAATTCACCAAAAATGATATCCAGGGGGTCAACAATCAGAGGAAGAAAGGCTTTTCTATCTTTAGCTACAAGAAAAACGCAAACTACAACATCAATGAGATATTACCTCATACCAGCACCGATAACAAAATGATAAAAAACAAAAACCCCAAAACAGAAAAATAACAAAAGCTGGAGCAGATGTAGAGAGACAGGAATCCTCACCCACTGCTGGTAGGAGTATCAAATAATACCGGTCCTATGGACTCGTTCTTACATGAAAAGAAGCAGGTTTCGGTGGTTATAGAAAGGCAGTGGACAGTGGAAAGAACACGGAGAAAGGATAAAAGAAAAGAAATGAATTAATTTTTAAAATAGACTCAAACACCCTAGTGATCATAAACACGGAACGGGATGGGGCCATGCTTGTTCTGCTGCGCCTAAGGCCTCTGTGTGTTGGAGCGGCCAGGTGGCAGCTCACAGCAGCAGCGTGTGCCACTTACACAGATTCAAGGCAGACGAAGGGTCAATACAATAAAATATGAAAGACATATAGTTTAAGATGGAAGGCTACGGGATACTGTAAGACTAGAACCATATTAAAAAGCAAAGAACATTGTCACAGTGTTATGGGTGGAGGGTGTTGTTGGAGAGAAAGGAAAGGGTAGAGGTCAGAGGAAGTAGTATTTATAGTTGCTGCATAAAGGACTGTGTTGAACTTAATGCCCAAAGAGGGTTCTAATGGCCCTTAATATTCATATTCTGTTTCCTGGTTTCGTTTAAAAAGTCACCATAACATTGCATCACATAACCCTTCCCCCATTTGAGGTTTCTTCTTTGACTTGCTCCCTACTTTGGCTCTAGGTAAGTCTTTGATGTGTGGCTGCAGAGGGTCCTGCTGAGGGGGGCCTGCTCTGGGCTGGGCCACATTTCATCCAAAAATGGAATTCAAAATGGGAGACTGTTCCCGGTCATGTAATTAACACTGCTGAAAATATACTGCTTATGAAAAGGAAAATGCTAGTGCTGATTATGAAATTTATGAGGTGCTTACATGTAGTGGAATGGAGTGAATTATCTAGTTCTACCGATGCTCTGACCCATTTAAAATGAGAACACAGGAGGGCAATGTGTTTGCCTCTCAACACCCTCAGGGAAGGTAAAGGGGTAATTTATTTCTTTGTGGCTGGCTGTTTATTCAGTCTAGAATTAGATAATGGGTTTGTATTTACATCTGTAAACCTCTCCCAGTCAGGAGATGATATGCCACTGAGGACAGCTGAGCAGCTTTCACACCGATCTCTTTCCTGGGAGAAAGGGCCTCTTGTTAAAGGGAGTCTGTGTGTTGTGGGATGTGGGTGGAAAGGGATATGGGGGAGGTCCCAGATCACTCTCACTGGCCTCATTTTGGGCCTTATCACTTCCTCTCTTTAGCATATTCTTGTTTGGTATGAAAAGATACTGGATTGGAGAAAGATGCTGCCTGGAATCTGTTGGACTACTCTCTGCGAAGCTGACAGTTCAAACCAACCAGCTCTCCAGAGAAAAAAGGGAAACTCTCTGCTCCTGTAGATATTTCATCCTTGGAAACCCTGTGTCGTCACTCAGAGTTGGAAGTGATTCAACAGGTAATGGGTTTGTTGTTTTGGTTTTGGGCTGAGTCTCCCAACCACCAAGTCTACATAAACAAGTTCCCCAAGGCTGGGACTTTCAAGAGGTCAGCATCCTTTTAATACTAAGCTGGACATAAGATTCCTTCCAGAAAGAGTCATACAAATATAGTCCAAACTCAACTAAAACTCACTGCCTTCAAGTTCATTATGACTCATTGCAACCTTATAGAACAAGGTAGAATGGCCTTCCTAGAGATTCTGAGGCTGTGATCATTTAAGATGGAGACAGCCGTATCCTCCCCCTGTAGAGGTGCTTTAAAGTTGGAACATTGGGTGTTCTAGGTAGCAGTCCAACACTCTTAACTGCTGTACCACCACGACTCCCGAAATTCTGTAGGATATCTAGTCACTAACTGTGTAATTATGAAGGCCTGTTTTATTAGCACATCCTTCTGTGTTTCCAATTTAAAACACAGCCTCAACATTTTGCCACCCAAATCCATTTATTAAGCAAAATTGCATGTGAAACTCCCCCAAATCAGAATTCTACCCCAAGAAATGTTGGATGTTTCCCAAAGTGTTGCTAACAAGGTGGGAAAAAATGAAATAATAACACTCAATATGATCAAAGAGTTTCACTTAAATCTTGGTTCTCAGTCTGTTTATTTTGCTCACCGACAGCCCCGTGCCTTTATTTTTATTATTGTTGTTGCATGCTGTCTAGTTGGTTCCAACCCATAGCAACCCTTTGTATAACACAATGAAACACTGCTCAGTCCTGAGTTATCCTCACATTCACTGCTGTTTGAGCCCATTGTTGAAAACACTTTGTAAAATAATTCCACCGAGGCTGCCTTCTTCTTCTTTCTCTTCATCTTCTTCTTCTGCTTCTTGTTCTTTCTACTCCTCCTCCTCCTCCCTTTTGCTGACCCTCTACTTAGCAAACATGATATCCTTTCCCAAGGATTGGTCCCTCTGAATAACATACCCAGAGTATGTGAAAAACCTCACTGTCCTTTTTATAAGTAGTCTGGCTGTGCTTCTTCCAACACAGACTTTCTCCTCTTTCTGGCAGTCCATTCAATATGATTTGCAACGCAATAATTCAAAGACAGCAAGGCTTCTTCAGTCTTTCTTATTCGTTGTCCAGCATTCACAGGCACTTGAGGTGATTGAAGATATCATTCCTCCAGCCAGGTACACCTTAGTGTTCAGTGTGTACCTCTTTGGTTTTTAACAGTTCAAAGAGGCCTTCTACAGCATATTTGTTCAAGGTAGGATGTAATTTATTTCAAACACTTTATTGAGGGGCTCTTGTAGCTCTTGTAACAATCAATAGTATCAAGCACATTTGTACATGTTGCCATCATTATTTTCTAGACATTTATAATCTATTGAGTTCTTGATGTCGGCTCCTATTCCCTCCCCCCCCCCCACTATTTTATTTCTTTATTGCTACTTCCATGGGCATATTGTGGGTCCAAGTAAAGATTCTAATTTTCCTAATGTGGAGATGTAATCCATATTAAATCATATAGTATTTGATTTTCATCAGTAAGCGTTTCAAGTCTTCTTCATTTTCATCAAGCGAAATGTGCAATTGTTGGTAGCTCATAAGTCTTCTTCCATACTGATGCCAAGTTGTTCTTTTTTTTTTTTGACCCGAAAAGGGCATTTATTAGTGGACTATAAATTAGGTGGGGGGGGGGGGCAGAGGTCACGTCCTGGATGCCTGTTCTTTCTCTTTGTCCTCCTGGGCCTGGATATTGAGCTCCTCGTCAAGGCGCTCCTTTGCACAGACCACCAGGCTCTGAGTTGCCATGCTGGCCCTCACCTTGGACTGCAGGTAGAAGGAGCCACCCACCGATTTGTCATTTACCTTGAACAAATGTTCATAATTCTTTTGGATGTCCTCAGGGCTCAGCTTGGCAACGTTGAGGATCTGCTGGGCTTCCTGCAGGCTGAGGCCCGATAGGTTGGAGGCAGCTGCTGACTGGTGGCCGGCCTGGCCCTGGGCATCAGCAGCTGCCCGGCTGGCTGCAAACTCCTGCCGCAGGGCCCGAGCAAAGGCTCTGCCCACCACCTGCATGCTCATTACGATGATCTGGGCCAGGTACTTGGCCATGGCCGCCGCTCTGCCACCAGGGGCGGCCTCCGACTTCCGTGGCCCGGTGGCCCCAACTCAAGGCCAAGTTGTTCTTTATGTAGCCCAGCTTCTGGAATAATTTGCTCAGTATATAGATGAAATAACTATGATTAGAGTATATAACCTTTATGAATAACTTTTGGTTAAATTGATAGGACAGCATACCAAATAACAGCAAGAAATGTTGAGTAGAGACGTACTATTTTCATGTTGTAAGTAGAGGCCAGAGATGCATCCAAATATCCTACAATGCACTGGAAACCCTAAAATAAAGAATGACCCATTCCAACATGTAAATAGTGCTGGTGCTGAGCAAGCCTGAAATAGAGGTAACAAATTTTAAGAATGTCCCTACTCTTTTAGATATTTGAGTTCTAATGTGTGTGAGTCTCGGTACTTTAGAGAAACAAATCACTGAAATTCATGTATAAGAGAGAGTTTTATATAAAGGGTAAGTGCACATCAAGAAAACATCCCAACCCAGTGCTGCACAAACCTACAAGTCCAACATTAACCCATATGTCCAACACCAATCGAAAAAGTCCTCCTCCATCTCACAAAACACACGTAATGATGCCAACTGCAGGAGGAAAGATGAGTCAGTGCATGTGTTATCATCTCAGCACTGGCAGGGCTCTCCACATGGCTGCTCCAGCACCCAGGGCTGCATCAGGGTAGGTCCATGTTGCTCCTCCTCAGGGATGTCTTTCAGGAAGTGAGCCTTGACAGCTAAAGCAGGGAACTGGCTAAGGCAGCTGCACCCTGGTCCGAGATCAGAAAGCAAGAGACCTGAGAATGAGAAAGGCAGGACTCATGGATTCATTTATCCCTCTGCCTTTCAATTGACCCCACGTGTGTTTATCGGCCAAGCTAGCCCAATAAACTAACTAGTTCATAATGGAACTCAGGGGAGCAAGGCCCTCAAGGAGATGATGGACACTGTGGCTGCAACAATGGGCTCAGGCAAAGGGACAATAGTCAGGGGAGCAGGTCCGGGCAATGCTTCTGTTGTGCATAAGGTTAATAAGAGTTGGAACTAATTTGGCATCTAACAACAATGGGGCTGACATCGATCAAATAATTACTATTTCCAAAGAATTGGGAGCATGTTAGTGTGATCCTATGCCAATACCTGCCAGAGGGAAAACAAACAGGGAGCTTGGAAACAAGGGCAGAGAAACTTCTCTGGGTCAGACTCTCAGAAGGTTCAGAGAGCGTTGGTTGGAGTGGATAAGACTGAGAGGCAGCCCTTGGGGGTCACATTCAGAAAATCCTGGAGAGCTCTGAGTGAGCATTTTCAGGAGGTAGGAACAGAAATGAAAATGCAATAACCTAAGTGTAACTTCAGTATGCGTTTATAAAAATGATCATTTTCTCAGAATTTGGGTAGCCCTGGTGGCATAGTAGGTTGCATGTGGGACTGCTAACTAAAAGATCAGCAGTTCAAACCCACAAGTCCCTCTGAGAGAGAAAGATGAAGGTTTCTTCTCCCCCAGAGATTTACAGCTTTGGGGCAATTGGACTCTGTCCTGTAGAGTCACTATAATTCAGAATCAACTTGATGGCAGTGAGTTATTGTTTTTACTTTTGGCTAGAAAAAATACATTTTTATTGTAATTTTGGCAATTTTAGTACTGTTCATCTAAAGAGTCCTAGTGGCACAGAGTGTTAATCACTGGGCTGGAAACTGGAAGAATAGCAGTTAGAACCCACCAATCACTCATTGGGAGAAAGATGACGTAGTCTGCTCTCATAAATATTTTACCACCATGGACGTATTACAGGACATGTCTACTCTATCCTTCAGGGGAGCAATGAGTCCAACTTTACGTAATGGCAATGGGTTTGGGTTTTTGTTCATCCAATAAATAATTACCGTATAATGTTATAATTATATTTGAATATCAATAACACAAGAGCTGCAAATATTGAGCACTGATATGTAAGGAATCAGATATTGTGGTCAGCTCTTTATCCTGAGACCTTACCATAATGCTACTCATCGCCTCATTTCACAGATGCAACTCCTGAGACGTGGAGCTGCCAATGAGAACATCTAATCACATGGCAACAAAGCGCTGGCTCCTGTTGGCAGAAAAGCTCAGGTTCCAGTTGACTGCCTATACTGGCCTTCCTGGAAATACAAGAGTTCGTGCAGAACAAGAAAAGCATGGTACGTGTTTCCTATTTATGCTTATGAATTTATGCCGAGTACTCTGAGCTATTGCAAGTGGTGACATTCCTGTTGCTCCTGGGTTGGTTCTGACGTCTGGGGACCCTCTGGGGCAGAGCAGAAGGGTCCCACTGGGTTTCCAAGGCAGCCATCTTTAGGACAACAGATTGCCACATCTCTTCCCTACTGAGTGGCTAGTCGATCAGCTAACCTATTGTTTGTCATCCAAACGCGTAATCATCATTTTGCTACCACTAAAGCCTCAATAACGAGAAATGTCAGGAGCTGATTAAACCAAAATAGGATGTTTCCCAAGCCCTGCTGCTACAGGCAGCAGAGGGTTAACTTGTATCCATACCTTAAGTTTCATGTCTCTTCTCCCAGTGAATCAAGGTCAGTTAGGTTTCCATTCTGGGTATCTAACTAAGGATGATTTTTTTTCAGCAAAACTTCATGAGAGGATAGTCGTTATGCAAAGGTGAAGAACAGCTCTTACGGTGAGTGATCTCACAGGAAATATAAAGAAAAATAAGACGTATACCAAGAATATTAGAATCTTCAAGAGTAGAACAAGGTCAACATTCAAAGAAATCTAAAGTAGGTGAGTAGCTGTATCCCTAACTTTGGTTGTGAATTAGACATAAGTTGGTCTTTTCCATTTAATTGAAAAATGGACCAAGCGGGTAGGAGTATGGCTCTTATATTGCAGATGGAAAAAAGAAATGAAGATAGGTTAAGAGAGTTTCTCCTGGCCACAGGAAAAGTCCCCCACCCCACCCCCCAATTTGAATATAATACTCATGGCCCTAATTTATTTTGCCTTTCTTCTGCACAACCTGCCCCTTGATTATGTGAAAATCCTTCATTTATTCTACGAAAGAGTAACTGGAGTACTGTGTCCAGCGTTGTTAAGAAATGGAGAGGATTTGAGCTGATGAGAACATGGCCCACAGTCAGGAAAGAAGATGTATCTTGAAGTTAGAAGGACATGCTTTTAAACTCTGGTTCTACCATCTTCAAGCTGGGCAGAGTATCACCACACAAGGTATGTCTTTATTTTATGTCTCTTTACTTTAAGTCTCCAAGTCTTTATTTTCTCTTCTGTACAATAAGGATAAATAATAATATCTACCTTGAAAGTGTGTTCCCAGTATAAAAATAAGGTTATATATGTAATGTAATATATGTAGGTAATATGTGTCAAACCTACTGTAGGAGAAATATCCAGATTCTCTGTTCCCATATATATTACAACTTAGAAAAACCTAGGTCAGTCTTACTCTCTCAAGTAGGGTATTTATGAATCAGAATGTATTCCATGGCATGCAATAACACAATGCCTAAATTAAGACAAAAATTCATTAAATGTTAGTTATCGTATTGTTATTTTAAGTTGTTCACTATTATAATCTTTTTTTTATTTTTAAAAGGGGGGGTAAGGAGGAGGGAGCAGCGCACCCACTATTATAATCTTGACATGGAGTTCAATGCTCAAATAACCACACTTATTAAGCATGTAGCATACATGCAAGACACGGGGATCTTTACAGAGTGCTAGGGATTGATAAGAACTATGGTGAAATAAATAGTGTGGGTTAGTCTGGGGACTTTAGAGAGAGAAATCCACAGACACTCATGTATAAGAGAGAGTTTTATATAAAGGGTAAGTGCACATCAAGAAAACATCCCAACCCAGTGCTGCCCAAGCCCACAAGTCCAACATTAACCCATTAACCTATATCCCATATGTCTAACACCAATCCAACAAAGTCCTCCTCCATCTCACAAAACACACACTATGACACTGACTGCAGGAAGAAAGCCAAGTCATTGAACGTGTAAACATCTCAGCACTGGCAAGGGCCTCCACACGGTTGCTCCAGCACCCAGGACTGCATCAGGGTAGATCTGTGTAGCTTCTCCTTGGGGATGTCTTGCAGGAAGTCAGTCTTGCCAGCTGAAGCAGGGAACTGCTAAGGCAGCTACACCCTGGCCTGACCATCACAAAGCAAAAGACCCAAGAACTCGAAAGGCAAGGCTCACTGATCCATTTATCCCTCTGCCCTTCAATTAATCCCACATGTGTTTATCAGCCAGGTTGGCACAATAAACTATCTAAGTCATCGTGCATAACCTGTCATAGTGTATAGCCTGTCATAGTGCATAGCCTGTCTGAGGACATTAAAAAAGTAATAAAATTTCTGGTTACATACATTATATCCATGGGATGTGTTGCTTACAGGCCACCAGTTTATAGCTAATATTCAAATTCAATTCCAATCATCCTATAAGAGAAGTCCAGTGAAGGGAAGAGATTAATTCTGAAATCCAGATTAGAATTGGCAACAGACTGCTTCTGCTGGCATCTAATAAAATTGTGTTATCTACTTACATTTTCTCAAACTCTCTGCAACTAAAAGAGAACAATGCCCATATAATTAACCAAGGAAAATAGGACAACTAGAGGGGAACAACGAAGGGAGAATCACAAGAAATGAAGGTACATGAAACATTAACAATTCTCTTCAGGGATCCTAAACTGGGAACAGATGCCTGTTCCTAGTGAGGACCAATGTCGCAAGAATATATGAGGCAGAACCCTAATTAACAACCTTGCTGATATTAAAGATGAGAGAGTGCAATACATAACTTACACTCATGAAAACAGAAGATTTACTTAGTGCCATATGCAGAGGTTCTCATTTACGTCTCAAAAGACCAAAATATTGATCTGACTCTGAAGCTGTAACAATAAAACAATGCTCTATTGACTGACACTGGAGGGTCACCTAATATTATTTACTGGAGTCGGTGGACCAACAGAGGGAAAGCGTTGCCCTAGTAATAAGTGGTAATTGCAGGGAAGTGAGGCATCGCCGTGCTCATTGACCCTTGCATCCTGATATTTTGATGGATTCCATCTAACTCCATTAGGATTGGCATTGTGATATTGCACCAGCTCAGCTGTAGAACAACAGTCCTCCGTTTGGATCATTGATTTTTGATTATGCTGCTCCTTAGCATAACCCATAAGCAATTCCCCTTGCCAGGCCTGGGATGTGGTAGCTGAGGGGGGAACAGATGGAGCACTCCATCACCTTCAGTTAGCTCCATGGTGACACAGAATGGCTGCCTCCTCCGGCGGCCTGAATGAGGGGACAATCACAATGCCTACCTTGTTAGTGAGTGAGATCTAGTCAGGCTCTAAAACTGAACCTGCATAAAATATGGCACCACTGGGGACATGTTTTTGGAAACTTGAAGTTCATCAAGTCAGGGCTAACATTGTCTATGAGCTGGTTTCTAAAACAGACGGATTAGATCTTTAACACCTCCATGAAAATTTCACATGTTCTTGGGAAAAAATGTATATTTGGAAGAGATGTTTCCAGTTCTTTGTATACTTGTGGATTTACTCACCTCTGCTCTCTTCAGATAGTGGGATCAGTAACAGTCCAGGAATCAATTCTTTTCCAGAGTAAGAGGCACGCTGATGAGTCTCTGTAGCCCATCTCCATGGCTATGGGATTCCAAATAAATAGCTTCTCTAGCTGGATATGCTTTGACCACATGTCGGCACAAACATATTAATTAGCTCATATAAAAATGGAGATAAAAACTTAATTTATGTAATAAAATATGTTTAGGAAAAAGTTTCAGGTCGAAAGCAATGAAAATATTCTCACTGTGAATAATTTTTCTCAGCAACCCTTCAGTAGGAGAAAGTTTTTAAGTACCATTTACCCCAATCCAAAACCTCATTGCTGTGAGGCCATTTCAAACTGGTGGTGTAATGGGCTATGCATTGCGCTGCTAGCTGCTTTGAAACTGCTAGCTGCTTTGTAGTAGAAAGATGAGGCTTCTAGTCCCATAAAGATTTCCAGTCTCAGAAACCCACAGGGGCAGTTATGGTCTGTCCGATCAGGGCACTATGAATACCATATATGTTTCATTAATTCATAGATGGAGATTGCGCCCTCTTTTGACCCACCATGGACTCATAATATGACTATTATATCAGGCCTGAGCACTGGGACGCTGTGCTCTTCTCAATAATTCCAATGATGGATTTCATATTTGTTTCTCTAGAATAGAGAATAAGGTTACACACATATTAGATCTAAAAGGAGCAAAAGGTTTTCTTGGAGAAAGAGTCTAAGCACGTCTAGGTTACAGAAATTTGGAAATTTAGTATCAAGTCTTGGTAAACTACAATCTTCAAAGAGTGACCCATTATAGTCAACAGGCTGTTTTCTTCCCGTGAAAAGGCCCAACTGGATGTGGTAGGCAAGGCTGAAATGGCAGAATAGAGAGATGCATTGGCTCAGTTCCTATGCTGACTCTGACTACACTTCTTGTCCATTTTCCTGACTCTATGATTTGCTGCCATGGCTCCCTCCTCCTAAAATGTTCTTTATGAAATATTCACCTGCCTGTGTACATAGGTTCCTGACTCCTTGCCCGAAGACAAAATGATTGTGCTGTTTATTCTGATCCACACACCTTTATGCAGATAATGCATGTGACTCAGGTTATAAACATTTCTAGCAAAGCATTATCTGATTTTGTTTCTAAGGTTGATTTTTCTATCAGGAAAATAAAGCACTCTCATGAGTGTTCAACTTGTGGATAGTTATGTTTCTTTGTATAGTTGAACTTCAATCTCATATTTATTCATCCATTGTTCATGTGAGTTTGGTAAACATAACTACCTCCCATGAAAGGGTAATCTATTTTGGAGTGCTGGGTTTACTCAGAGAACACCCAGTCTTAAAACAAACCCTTCCATTCTAAATATAAGTGAAATTACATTATGCATTTGGGAGAGTTGTTTTATGGTGTTCAATGATCTACCATGTCCAAGTGTGAACCAAAGAGTTGACTCTTGTTAACTGTTAGGTTGCCTCAAATCAGTGCCAATTCATAGACCCTCTATGTACAACAGACTACACTGTCTTGTTTAGACCATCTTGACAATCACTGCTGTGAATTCATTACTGCAGCCACTGTGCCAATCCATCTCATTGAGGAACTTTCTCTTTTTCACTGACCCTCTACTTGTTCAGACTTTGTCTCTGTGTTAGACAGGGTTGTCTAGAGAAATAAAACCAGGACACTTATGATTATAGATAGATATAGATAGATACAACACAAAGAAATAAACAACTAATTAGTCCACAGAGCAGTACAGATGGTTTAGTTCAACTCATTTCAATGAGACAGTGAATACACTGCCAGTCCTTCAACTCACGAGGGCTGCTGGGTACAAGTCAAGGAAGCAGACAGCTGAGTCTTTTGTCTAGCAATACAGGCAGTCTAGCCACAGGCAGCAAACAGCAGGGCAGGTCACCAAAAGTCAGCCAGATGACAGGGTCCGACAGTCCCAAGCTCAAGTGATGTATACACCAGCAGTGTGGTGAAGCAGGTCTCGAAGGAACCTGAAACTAGAGTGACTTGGTCTACGGGTTGGGTGTACCACAAGTAGTGTAGCTCACAAGTTGAGGCAGAGATCTAGCTAAGGCAGCTGCACACTTGTCTGATCACCAGCACACTTGTCCGATCAGCAGCGAGCAAGAGACAGAAAGGCGAGGCTCACCGAGCCATTTATCTCTTTGTGCTTCAATTAAACTTCAACCTTATTAATCCCACATGTGTTTATTGGCCAGGTTGGCACAATGAACCTACCTATAACAGTCTCACATACTTTGGACATGTTATCAGAAGATACCCATCCTTAGCTTGGTAAAATAGAGGGTCAATAAAAAATAAAAAGACACTTAATGAGATAGATTGACATGTAGCTGCAACAATAGGCTCAAGCATAACAATTGTGAGGATGGCGCAGGATAAGGCAGTGTTTCTTTCTGTTGTATATTTGGTTACTACACGTTGAAGTTGACTGGATAACACCTACCAATGATTACCAAGAATATTGTCCTTCTCCAGGGACTGGACCCTTCTGATAACATGTCCAAAGTACATGTGACAAAGTCTTGCCACCCTTGCCTCTAAGAAGCATTCTGGCTGTACATCTTCCAGGAGAGAATTGTTCATTTTTCTGGTGGTGGTGCTGTTCAATGACCTCACGACAGTTCTGACTCATGGTGACCTTCTGTAAAACAAAACAAAACACTGCCTGGGCCTGTACCATCTTCATAATGACTGTCATGTTTGGGCCATTGTTGCAACCACTGTTTCAATCCATCACATCATAGGTCTTCTTTTTCTCTGTCCTATTTTCCCAAGCATGATGCCCTTTGTAAAGGACCAGTCTCCTAATAACATGTCCAATGTCCATGAGACAAAGTCTGGCCATCCTTATTTTCAAGGAGCATTCTGACTGTACCTTTTCCAAGACAGATTTGTTTGTTCTTACCAAAAGAGCCCAAATCCATGGTACTTGCATTCTTCTTCACCAGTACTATGTGTATAATTCAAATTCATTGATCCTTCTTCTGTATTCCTTTAGTCAATGTCCACAAGGTCAGCAGTTCAAAACCAGCAGGTTCTCTGTGGGAGAAAGATGGGGCTTTCTACTCCCATAAACAGTTAAGTCTTAGAAACTCAGAGGGCAGTTCTCTCCTGCCCAAGAGGGTCAATATGCATATGCATCTACTTCATGGCAGTTAGGTTGGTTTCTGTTTGGAGTCTATTCTTAGACTATGCTTAGGATGGTTGTTTGTTTGTTTTTTTTGTAGTCTGGAAGCTCTGTGGAAATCTCTTCACCTTGGATGATCCTGCTAGTGTAAGAAATACCAGTTACATAGCTTCCAGAACCACAGGAACATGCAAGGCACCTCAGTCTGGCAAATGGAGGGACAGCTTTTGAAGCCCCATTGAATACACTAAATTATTATGAATATGCTGTAGTATGGTGCTGGAGGCTGTTCTAAGACCAACCACTCCTCCCACGCCATTCGACTTCTATGCCAGATAACTCATTGCCATGGCCACACAGAACTCACACACAATATTCACAATTAAAGGGGTTTATTAACACTTTACCACAAGTCAGGTTCAGGAAACAGTAAGGTTGCAGTTGATGGTCAACAGCAACACCTCTCCTTGGGCAGTAGCCAAGTCTTTCTCCCAAAATATGGTCCTTTAGTCTCTGCCTCCAGATCCAGGAAGTGAGCCAGTTCCTCTGCTTCCGTCCCCTTATCTCAGGGCTGCTGCTCTGTTCTAGCCCATGGTCCCCTTGGCTCAACCTGTGGTCCCAGCTTGGCTCCCTTGCTCTGTGCCATGGTCCCCATGAGGCCACCTCTGGGGCCCTTGGTCTCAACCTCTGCCGGAGACCTCGTGGCTTGTGGCTCTGATAGCTCTCCTTCAGACGGCCCTGGGATTTCCGGTGGCCGTTGGCAAGATGGCGCTGACACACAGAGCCATGGTTTTGACAGAGGAACGGTTTTATTTTCCAGCAGGCAAGATCCCCCAGGAAACCCCAGAGTGGTGAGTTGGTTCATATCGTCAACAAAAAACAAAATCAAAAACGTGCTGCCAGTCAGTCAGTGTGGACTCATCGCAGGCCTATCGAACAGTGTAGAATGGCCCCTGTGAGTTACTGACACTAATTTTTTACTGAATAGAAAGTGTCCCTTTTCTCCTGAAGAGAAGCTCGTTGTTTCAAATTGCTAACCTCTCAGTCAGCAGCCAAGTGTGTAACCCACCAGGCCTCCACGACTCCTGTGCACGCTACTAAGGTGGAGATTTAATCCCTCCTAAGTGCTGACCGTTCGCATAGAAGAGATCAGCTTCTAATAGGGGGTTGTGGTCATAGGCATAGATGTCATAATTTATATCACGTAAACGATTATAGCCAGAAGGCCCATATTCAATTGACTACATCTGACATCATGGTTTTGGTCAAGCACAACGTAGGTCCTAAAAGTAACATGCTTAATTTTGAATCTTTTAAAAATGTCTTTGGCAGCAGACTTGCCCAATGCCATATGTCATTTGACTTCTTGGTTGCTGCTTCCATGGGTGTTGTTTATGAATCAAAGTAAAATGAATTTTTGACAACCTCGATTTCTCTGTTTGCTGATCTAGTTGGAAGGGTATTTGTTTTCTTTATGCTGAGGTATAATTCGTACTGAAATCTTTGAATTTCATCAATTTGTGGTTCAAATATATTTTGCTTTCTCAGAAAGCAAAGTTGTGCTATCTTCGTATTTCAGGTCATTAATGAGTTTTCCTTCAATTTTGATACCATGTTCTTCTTCAGATAATCCAGCTTCTCAGACGTTTGCTCAGTATGCAATTTAAATAAGTATAGTAAAATAAGCATACCGTTCCTAATTTTAAACCATTCCATATCCTCTTCTCTGGTTCAAAGGACTGCCCCTTGGTCTATGTACAGGTTCCATTTGAGCAACAGTAAGTGTTCTGGAATTCCCATTCTCTGCAATATACTCATAATTTGTTTTGTCCTACATAGTTGAGTGTTTTTGCACAAAAACTGATAAACCTCTTTTTGGAATGATCTGTTTTCAGTCAAGACCCATCTGACATCAGTAATGATTTTCCTTAGGCCACTTACTTCTCTCCTCAGGGCAACACAGGTTATTGTGAGTACAGACTGACTGGGTGGTGCTGAGCAAACATAACTCTCTTATTTGAATCTGGCAACATCTTTATTTAGCTATGATAGTACAGTGTTACCCAAAGTTTCATTTTATTCTATTCTTTGTTTTTTTTAAATATTATTTTTGAAAAAACAAATAAAACAAAACACCTCACAACATAAGGCACAATGACAAATCAAGTTTGGTAAGTGTGACACACGATAGCTCCCTCTGACGAGCCCTGAGAGTGGGTTACACATGGGGCTGCTAACCATGAGGTTGGCAGTTTGAAACTATCAGCTAATCTGAAAAAGAAAGGTGAGGCTTTCTACTTCTGTAAAGAGTTACAGTCTCAAGAAGCCTATGGCCACTCCTACCTTGTCCTATAAAGCTACTCTGAGTCAGAATCAACTCAATGGCAGTGAGTGATCGCTCCTTCTTGGAGATCCTGAGTGATGCAAATGATCAATGTGCTCAAGTGCAAGCCCCAATGTTGGATGTTCAACTCCACCCCAAGATGCCTCAGAAGAAAGACCTGGCGATTTACTTCTGAGGAAAACAGCCGCTGAAAACTGTATGGAGCCCAGTTCTAATCTGACATCCATGGGGTTACTGGGTGCGTTCAACACATATGTCCGTTCAGCAGCAAGTAACAAGGCTAACTCCTAGAGTGTTTCAATGATCACAGATTCTGAAAGGTTTTGCTTGGCAGAAACCTTAAAAAATTGTTTTAATTCTTTTTAATAAACGATCTCTAATTTATTTGATTATAGAAATCATTTTTTCCCTCCTAAGTAAGCAACCACACTACACCAACAATCACAGAATTAAGTGAGCTACAGGACATCCTTCAGGAAGCATTTACTCAGGAATTAGAGTCCAGTCTTGCCTGGGAGGCATTCTTGTCTCATTAAGGCGATTTCCCTTCTCTCTCATCATATTCAAATGCTTATTATTATTATTTTAACTAGGCCCCCTACAAAGTAGCCCCGTTTTCCTGTTTTCAGGCATTTCCCAGGATCCTTCCCTGTTGTCCTCTTGCCACCTGGACTGCTGTGTTTTCTAATCATATCCTAAATCACTGCCCAAAATAAACGTGTGTTGCCAAATGTCAGCCTTTTAATGTGAAACCTCGTACCTGTGTACTTCCTCCTGAATGCATTTTGCTAAAGGGCATTTAAAAAAACACATTACATTTTATGATGACTTTAACAAACAAGTCAGTGATCATGATTTCAATATAAGCAGCAAGCAGTTAAAGAGAAAGGTCAGCTAAGCCATGGCAGATAGAGTTTCTCCTTGGAAATGACTGACTCGCACTCTGCAGCAAATGGAAGTTCGCCGACTCCCTAATGCTATAGCTGAAACCTAGATCCTAACTAGTCAGACTAATGACTCCAAAATTAAAATAGTCCTGGCCCCTGGCTGCAGCTAGTAATTAAGTTTTAATTTTATACAGAAGCATGTCATGATTTTGACCCTTGACTTTATTTAGTTCTCTCCTGGCATTTCAAAAGCATGACCTGCTAAATAAGGCTGTTGAAATCAGTACTATGTAGAGGCACAATTGCAGCAAATGTGCACATGGAAATTACAGCCAGAGGGGCAGTTCCTAGTGACGCTGCCTCCGTGAACTGAGAGTTGTGCTAATTGCTATTGCCATATTATTTAAAATTATAAATTGGACTATTAACAAGTGGAATTATGTAAGACCCGCAGAAGCAAAAGGATTATTGTTGTATTAAAGCTGGGGAATGTTACAGGAGAAGGGATTTATGGAATATCTCTCTATACTAAAACCAACTCTGCCCTATAGTATTACGCTGAGTTGGAATCTACTCCACGGCAATGAGTAGGAACATTTAATATGACGCTTTGCTCTTGAAATAAGGATAGAGAATATTTTCTCAAAGGGTATAGGTCAAGGCTATAGTGAGACAGTAGGGTCCTTTCTAGAACGGCCAAGAATTTTGCCCCTGGGGATCCCTTTCTTAAAAAAAAAAAATGTGTTCAGTCTTTAGATTGAAGAGAGCTCAGGACTAAATGAGGGGTTAGCACAGAAAACCCCTTGTGGTTCTTCTCAGTGTCTCCTTTTGTCTCAGGCGCTGGTATCAGTGGTACCACGCCCCGTCCTGAACACTAAAGCCCATCAGTGACCAGACTGTGCCTCTTGGAGACACACTGGTTCTGCCTTTTGCCCCCGGGGCTTTTCGCATCCCCCCCCACTCATCACTCCATTCCCCAAATGGGTCTTGCTGATATTTTTCTTCTCACCACATAGAGTTTTGCACCTTATAATCTGGATGAGCATGCTTTTCTCCACTTCCTGAGATCATCAGTGACGTTTTATCTCCTCTTTTTGATTGACACTCTGGGAAGCTTCCCTTAATACATGGAGGGTAAGGAACATAGGCTTTCTTGCAAAAAAGGAAGCTCTAAATTATGGATGTAATGTTGGCATCCTATAAGAAGTACTTTTATAGAAGTAAACCTTACACATCTATCTCAAAACACAACTGTATTGCTTTATGCCATTTAATCTGATTTTTATACTACTTTATATACTTTGAACTTGCCACCTCTAAGATTTAAAAAAGAAAGAAAGAAAACTGTTGCTGTTGAATTGACTTTGACTCATCAAGGGGAATCCATGTGTGTCAGAGTAGAATAGAACCAGAGGGTTTCCAGTAAATGACTTTTCAGAGATAGATGACCAGGCCTTTCTTCTGTGGTGTCTCTAGGTGGATTGACACTGTTAATGTGTTGTATTAGCACTCGCATATACGGTTTGCACTAACTGTGTGCACAGCTCAGGGACTCCAATTCTCTTCTATAGGTCATCCTAATTGAAAATGAGAGGTTAGATTTCAAAGATACACATGAAAATTAATTTAGTTGGTACCTTGAGAATACATTTGCTCCATAACTCAATGCAAGGAATGTTATATAAGTTCACACATTAGAGCTGAGAGACTTCTTTAACCAAATTATTTTGTTGGTGGAAAATTATAATTGTCATTAATTATAGAGGAAAATAATATTCTTAGATCTTTAAAAACCAAAGCATTAGATCAATGAATCACTTGGAAAGTAATCTTAAAAAATTTCAGGTCTGTTTTCAGGTTTTTGAAATGTAAGATTATGCTTATTTCCATTTCACCCAATATTACCCAATGTTTTGCCCAATATTACATAAATTGGCAGTAGGGGATTAACTAGGAAAATATTAACACAAAGAGAATTGAAAGCTGCAAAATTTTAATGCAGAAAACATGAGAACAAGAGATAGTCAATCCAGCAGATTTAGAGTCATTCAAAAAAGAGCTTCAGAAAACATGGGCAACTGAATGGGAGGGGAATTGAAACAACATATTGTCCAGAACTAATGAGCAAGCGCAGATTATTCAATAAGGGAAGTAATATCTGTGGTGAAAATCATTTAAAATTTTTCACTGCAAATTAGTAAGTACAAGTAAGCCCGTGTTGACCTTGTTTACTGGGTAATTCTATAAAGGATTAGACATTTGAAAAATCTTTGATTCTAGAGGATGGTGCTATGAGGTTGGGAGAGATATAGATGTAGCCATATTTAGAAGCAAAATCTCTGGCACAATTAAAAACTGAAATGTCTCAATACCAATTTGAAACTAAGCACAAGTAAACCTGTGCTCACCTTGCTTATTTAGAAATCCACTAATGAGAAACGTGAAGTTTCTAATTGAAGTAGTTCACCAATAGCCCAGTAAAAAAAGATTCATGCCACAAACATGATTGCGAAAATTTAGATCCATAGCAATAAATAAAAGAACACCAATGTTTAACATGTAGTCAATTTGATATCTGTATATTCCACCTGGAGAAGCCCATGTGTTGTTGGAATTAAGTATTCGCTGTGAACATGTTGGTCTTGCAAATTCTACCATGCAGTCTCCAGCTTTATTTCTATCACCAAGTCCCTATTTCCCAACTACTGTTCCTTCTTGGCTTCCAACTTTTGCATTTCAGTCACCAATAACTATCAATGCATCATGATTGCATGTTGGATCAATTTCTGTCTGTAGAAACAATTATTCAATGTCTTCACCAGTAGATTTTGTGTTGATGCATAAATTTGAATAATGATTGTATTGTTTTTCCATCAAGGCAGATAGATATAATCCTATCACAAACAGCATTGTACTTCATGACTGATTTTACAATGTCCTTTTTAACAACAAATGTCACAACATTCTTGATTGTATTATTCCCAGTATAGAAATCAGATAATTTTCTGATTCAAAATGGCCAATGCTAGTCTATTTATGCTCACTAATGTCTAGGATATTGATCTTTATGTGTTCCATTTTGACCACCGACAATTTTCCTAAATTCATATTTCACACATCGCAAGTTCTGATTATTCGCACATTTTTGGAACGGTTTCTCCTTGAATCATGCCCCACCAGCAAATGAAGATCCCTGAGGTTCTGTACCCACAGGATTTACTCATCACCATGGGTGATCCATGCCAAGAAATCAACTCATCCTCAGTCACATCTTGAGTGAGTTCATACCAGAAGTGCCCATCCTCTGGCACTATGTCTGACAATATTTTGCTTCCATTCATTAGGACTTTAATATATGACAATGTTTCCAACCTATGCATATGGTTTTGAGCACCTCCTTCCTCCAAAGTGGGTAAGCAAGTCTTCTTCATAGTCTTTTTCTTAGTTTGAAAGCTCCACTGAAATATATTCACTTTTGCTAATCCTGTTGGCATTTGAACAACCAGTGACATAGCTTCTAGCATCACACAAGCGATCATAGTAGGACAAAGACATCTTCGGGAAGAACCGCTCAATTTCAGCAGCTAAAACCAGCTAAACCAGGCCAGGAGCTGACTATGGAACAGGCCATCAATTTCTCATATGTAAGTTTAGGATAATGCTGAAGAAAATTAAAACAAGTCCACTAGAGCTGATATGACCTTAAATTTATTCCACCTGAATTTTGTGAACATCTCAAGAACAGATTTGATGCACAGAACATTAACGGTAGAATACCTGATGAGCTCTGAGAGGACATCAAGACCAGCATTCAAGAAGAAAGCAATAAAAGTCATTAATATGACAGGAAAGAAAGAAAAGATGAAAGTGGATGTCAGAAGAGATTCTGAAACTTGCTCTTAAACATAGAGTAGCTAAAGCAAATGGAAGAAATGAAGAAGTCAAATAACTGAGTAGAAAATTTTAAGAGACAACTAGAGAAAACAAAGCCAAGTATTAAAATAAAATACGCAAAGACCAAGAGTTAGAAAGCCAAAAGAGAAGAACACACTTAGCATACTTTAAGCTGAAAGACTTCAAGAACAATTTCAAGCCTGGAGATGCAATATTGAAAGATTCCGTGTGCAAAATATTGAACAATTCAAGAAAGCATCCAAAGAAGATGGAAAGAATACACGGAGTCACGGTGCCAAGAAAGACCTAGTCAACAGTCAAGCATTTCAAAGGGGAGCTTTATGAGGAAGACCCAATGGTGCTGAAAGAAGAAGTCGGAGCTGCACTGAAAGCATTAGCTGAAAACAAAGCTCCAGGAGCTGATAGAATACCAAATGAAATGTTTCAACAAGCTGTTAAATCACTGGAAACATTCACTGATTTATGCCAGGGAATTTGAAAGACAGCTACCTGGTCAACTGAATGGAAAAGGTCCATATATGTACTCATTCCAAAGAAAGGTAGCCCAACAGATTGCTCAAATTATACAACAGTATTATTAATCTCACATACAAGTATGATTTTGACGATGGTCATCCAACAGGGCTTGCAGCACTGTATTAATAGGGAGTGGCTAGAGGTTTTCAGACCATATTCAGAAAAGAACATGGGATAAGGAATGCCATTGCTGATGTCAGATGGATTGGCTCAAAGTGGAGAATACCAGAAAGATGTGCACTTGAGCCAGACCAAACTATGATTGGCCTGGAGAAGAATATCAAGGAATCTGAACACTACATTGTGCTCAGGCAGAACCAGTACATGGAGCCAAAGGCAGTTCCATGAACAGAACAAGGCACTACTGTATGATTTAAAATGAGCAAACGTGTGGGCAGGGCTGTGTCTTCTCACCACACTTATCCAATCTGTCTGCTAAGCAAATGGATCAAGAAGCTGGATTATATGAAGAACAT
The DNA here is from genome assembly GCF_050624435.1 of Tenrec ecaudatus. Taxonomy (NCBI): domain Eukaryota; kingdom Metazoa; phylum Chordata; class Mammalia; order Afrosoricida; family Tenrecidae; genus Tenrec; species Tenrec ecaudatus. The sequence goes on from NC_134547.1 coordinate 42,208,207, forward strand.
GGTATGAGGATTGAAGGAATGCTTATTAACAACCTGTGATATACAGATGGCACAATCTTGTTTAATGAGAGTGAGGAGGACTTGAATCATTTACTGATGAAGGTCAAGGACTTCAGCCTTCAGTATGGATTATAACTTAATGGGAAAAAGCCCCAATCCTCACATGTTTACCTATAAGTAACATCATGATAAAAAGAGAAAAGAGTGAAATTGTAAAGGGTTTCATTTTGCTTTGGTCCACAATTGATCCTCAGGGAAGTAGCAGTCAAATCAAAGGACACTTTGCATTGGGTAAATCTGCTGTACAAGACTTCTTTAAAGTGTTGAAAAGCAAGGTTACTTTGAGGAGTAAGGTATGTGTGGCCCAAGCCATGATATTTTCAGTCACCTCGTGCATTCCAAAGTTGGACATTGACTAAGGGAAACCATAGAATAATCTATGCATTTGAATGTTGACAGTACCATGGACTGGGAGAGCATCATTGATGTCTCCACAGAAATGGGTGTGTGAGTACACACCCCACCACAGTGCACCAAACCTTGAGGCCAACGCAACCACATGAAGCAACTCATGAACCGAGAGGTCTACAGGGCCCGCCCCAATCAGAGCCAAATTGATGCCACCACCCTGCTCCACATACACACCTACAAAGATGTGCTGCAGAGGCCAACACTAACCCTGCAGGTTGGGGAGAGGGGCTGGCCTGCCACATCCATAGATACTGGCTCCAGCAGACTAAACCACTTCAAAGCCCTGCTTCAGCTACCCACAGGCTCATGAGTACTCTGTAAGTAGTAGAGTTCCAAAAGTTGACAACAGTGTCTTGACTGGGCCTCCACGATGGCTGAAGAAGTCCTCGTGCCAAGTTTAGAGCCTGGTCAAACTTCATGGCTTCCAGTAGTGAGCAGGACTTTAACCCATCAGTGTTTATTTACCTTTGATAAAGCACCTCTTTCTCTTTCTAATGAAGAAAAAACAAGTAAGGCTTCAACTTTTTTTCTGAGGAAAAAGAAACAACTGAGATGGATTTTTAGTTGTTAAATAATTCTTCCTGAACAACCTAGCACACATAGAACAAACAAATGAGCCGAAAGAAACGTACACGTACGGGGAGTAGCCAGCATGTTAAGTGCCTTCTGAAGAATTGAGCCCTAAAAGTTTAGGAGGTTACTTGGAGATTTCCAGGAGTCAGCAGAAGGAAACATTTTTATTTCTATTACTGAGGGAAGTGATGCACAGCTTGACCTTCACTGGTCTGGTTTTGGAGAAAGCTTGGAATAAACGGAAGATATCTCAGCTCGTTTTAGCTCAGCAGTAAGGCATCTTGAATTGTACTCTCCAGTCCCCAGAGGATTTTACTTTCATCATCATGAGATCACAATTGTTTGATATATATAAAATAAACACCCGATTCAGGTACACGCTCTCAAATGCTCACACCGCATCTCCACATAGTTGCCCAGGACTCGGGGTGGGGGAAGGGCATAAGGCATTGAGATACCCTCAGTATCATTTCTTTTCTCCTCGCTCTCAAACCACAAATGATCCCATGTACAACCTACACGCTCTGCCAAATTACTGAATCCACAACAGAGATTTACCGACAAGAGAAATCTTTGTGACTAGAAGTGCTTTTCTAATTCATATACAGAACACCTCTGATCCCAAGAGGCTCAAAAAGTGTAGTAATTGCCCAGAAACACACTGCTTGGAGTGTTTTATTGCAGTTACAAAATGAAACATATACATAAAAATTAGGAGCACCGTTAGATGCAATGTATTAACTAGGTATTACGGGCATCCTGGTTGCGGCCATGATGTCACCCTAAGCCAATAAGAAGGCTCCTGGCAGCCCACATTTAACCACAGCTCATACCCAGGTTGTATTGCAGGGCCTGCTTCTTCAGAGAAATTGTTCATAAAATAAAATAAAGACTGATAGTGTACATAGGGCCTAGCTTATCTGACTTTACATTTCATTTCACTCTCCAGGGCTTATTTTTCTTCTCTACAAGATGGAATTCTTGAAAGGAAAGGGAAGATGTTATAAATTGACATGTTATAAAATTATATCCTGTAATAATACTGAAATATAGGACTGTGAGGAGCTAAAGGAGAGATAATTTTCCAGCGAAAGCTGTAACATTTATTGAAGACAGAAAAACATGCATTATGGAAACTGATGGCTATTCATATTCTTCTACAAAATAAAAGTGTAATACCTAAATTATTTGTTTTATGCCCATAAAATAAATTCTTATTTTAGTTATAAATGAGAGCAATGTGAATGTGTTCAAGAGGACAGGAAAAAAATTAAAACTGAATCAGGAAATGAAATAACATGGGTTTTAGGGGAAAATAAATTGTAATTTTATTCACAATATGAAGTTTTAACATTCATTCAACTCAACCTAACCGAGATTTCCCAAGATCTAAGTAATATCTTTTTCTCAAAGACTATTTTTATTCAGAAATTTTTAAAATATTTAAATATAAATGGATTGCAATCGGGTGTTCCTCCAGGGAAACCAGTCAGAAGTGGGTATTTGAAAGCCAGCCAGCCATTCCCTTTAGAAAACACTATCTTTAAATTTTTCTTTTTAAGCTAATCAGTGGAAATATTTGACTTTCTTTCTCTATTTTTTCCTTTCCTTTCTTCTATGGGATTTGCTAGAGAAAATCATCAACATAATTTGTATACATCTCAGGGTGAAAATCTCAAAGAGTTATTTTCTCTTCAGTATGGGTCATGGGCTTGTGCCCTGGAGCAGGAGCAGCTATGTCTGCAAGCCACCAACAAGAGCAGGCATCTTAAAGCTTTGCCTCTAACCAAACTAAACCACATCTTTTTTTCTGTTTATGTGACTGTTACTCTCTGTGACTAAGGACTGAGTTGTTGTGTCAGTCTGGGTAGACTAGAGAAACAAATTCATAGACATTCATATGTGTATAAGAAAGAGCTTGATATAAAGAGTAATTGTATATTAAGAAAACATCCCAGTCCAATCCAGATCAAGTCCACAAGTCCAGTATTAGTCCATATGTCTGATACTAGTTTGTAAATTCCTCTTCAAACTCACGCAACACATGCAATGATACTAGATGCAGGAAGATCACAGGCCAGTGAGTGGAAAGTCTTGTGGGTCCAGTGGTGGTGGAAGCATCTCAGCACTGGCATGGGTCTCCACATGGCTCTGGCTCTATCAGCATGGCTCCGTGTGGCTTGTCAGCAGGAAGGTGAAACAGGGAGTGAGGATCTTACCTCTAGTGAGCTATTATCTCTGTAGTGACTCCAAATGAGGTCATCAAGCTGTGACCTGATTGACACAATAAACTCCACCCCTTCACTCTGAATGGTCTCAAGTTGACACCAGATTATGCACTTACCACTGTCGTTCATAGCTATATTTCTTCACCTAGCTTATCACTTAGACCCCAGTAATTTTCCAAGAAATATTTGTTGAACAAATGAATAATTGAATGAAAGAATGAGTAAAGCAAAATATCCAATTTGGTCAAGGACTTACTTCACCCTTTCAACACAACCCTGCCCCATAAGCACCAGGAACTTGCAAGCTAATGGAGAGATGCTCAGAGCCCCTGGTTTGATATTTTGAAACCTGCCTAGTGATATTGATGATGACATATATAGGAGCAACTAATAAAAGGGTACAGTCCCCCACTGGTCTAGGTTGCTGGGTAGAGAGTAGGCACTGAGGACAGGTGCTGGGGAATGACCAAGAGAGATCAGCAGAGGAAGGAAAGGGCCTTTTCCAGGTGGTGATTTGAAACGGATCCTGTTCAAGCACTATATTTTTCTGAATGTTAATAGACATCAAGTCACCTCCAGCGCATGGTGAACTTGTGTACAACCAAATGAAACCTTACTGGACCCTATACTCGCACTCAACATTGTGACAATTGTACCACGCCCACCTTACTCAGGCTCTCCCTCACACCTGATGGTCCTCCATTTCATCCACATGACACCCTCTTCTATCAATAAACCCTTCCTCAGGACATGTCCGAAGGAAGCCCATTGGACAATGTTCTGTGGTACTCTATAAGGTTTTCACTGGCTAATGTTTTTGAGTTAGGATACCAGGCCATTTCTAGTTTGTTTTAGTCTGGAAGCTGTCTACCATGGGAAATTCTGTTGATAATTATTGGCATAGCTTCTGATATCATAGCAACAGGCAAGCCACCACAGCAAGATGCACTGACAGGTGGGTGGAGGACATACTGAACCTCCATCGTAATGAAGTGGTGTACAGACCACCGCTGGTTTCAGGGGTGACATTTCTTGTAGCTTAGTGCTGAAGCACAGGGTGGGGGAAAAATGAAAACACATCTCCCCAGCTCCCCTAAAGTTATGTTTGATCCTTCCTTTCTTTAGTCTACTTCTCTTTATGTATAGTAAAAGAAAAAACCCTTTGAAATAAAACATTTAAAAAATCATCTTAAAGAATGGAAATTGTGGCTTATCCAGCCCATTGTGCTACAACGTCTCCTCCCGAGCTTCTGAATCATCTCTCCTTCTGTGTCTGCTCCCAGTCCTAGACCACCGTGGCCTGGGTTGCCGTGAATATGTCACTTCCCTTTCCTGTTATCACAATATAAAGAACCTCCATGCTGACCTTTCTTTCAAAACATCCTTTGTTTCGAATGAAAAGGTATCCACTGTTAGACCCTTATCTATAGGGTCTAGCATGAGGATCAATTCCAAAGAGCAGAATTCGTTTACTTTGTATTAAATGAGCTCGGTTGAGAAGTCTCAATTTTGGCAGAAAGGTGCATTAATCACAAGGAAAAGAACAGATCTCGCTTTTCACAGCTTCTGGTTTACTTTCAATACAGGCACACAGTGAGCCTTTTGTTCCTGAAAAGTAGCACTGTATTTAAATACAGTAAATATAACAAAATTGCCTTCTTAAAATTACACAAGGGTTCTTCCCAGCCCAGGATGCCTATAATGACCTCAGTGTTGCCCGACTAACTTTACAGCCTCAAAAAAACTCTAAATTAGTTTGGACAGATGGGTTTTATCCCGAGGAAATCAATGAGTTTTTGTGAGTCTGACTTAATTTTTATGCAGCTAGCACTTTGAGATGAAATTAAAATATGTATGAAAAACATATTAAAGTTCCCCTTGGGTCCCTAGTTGTTTGTACATTTACAAGGTGTTAAAGAGATGATTTAAAAACTAGCTCTATAAGGGATCAATGCAAGCAGACCATGATTTATGGTCGTTCATGCCATTTTTGACACTTTGGGCCTAATGTCTTGTGCGTGTTGAACCACTAATTATCTTTTAATTCATAAGAGCTTCATGGTATTTTATAAGTGTAATATAATATATAGGCCTGGATCACTAGAAAAACTCTGAGAACAACATGCTTTACATGTTTGACTGAGTGGGTAACATGTGTAAGCAAATTTGGGCCGAACCTGGCGGAGAAAGTTTCTTCATGATGCTATTAAACTGCAGCCCTGGCTTTTCTCGCCCCACTCTGGAAATGTTAAAATTGGACTCTTCTAAGGAATATGCAGAGTTAAAGTTTTCGTAGATTCAAAGTTCTATTTATAATGCAAACCAAAATATCACCCCTACCCACGGTTCTCATGTCCACTCTGATCATAGCCGCCCTGTATAGGACTGACTGCCTCTCCGTGTTCCCAAAGTTGCAAATTTTCACCGAAGCCACGCCTTTCTTCAGAAGAATGTGTGGTGAGTTGGAAGCACTGACTTTCATGTACTGCGCTACCAATTGTCTTTAAAATGTTAAATGGAGCCTGAACCCGGTAGGCGCCAGATCAATAATGACTGATTATTGATATTAGAGAATAGTAACTGAACCATACTTATATTGAATTCTAGCTTTTCTCTTTCAAATCAGATTATTCAATAAAGTTCAGTTAGGGCTACAATCAATATTTATCAAGCTTACTCGACATGCCAGCCAGTTATTCCATGTTGTAGGGCCTTAAAGCTAGGATGCAGTCAGCAAGCAGTGCATAGTTTCCAAACATCATGAAAGACACCTATAGATAAGACAACATAGAAAGTGTTCATTTGACTCCCATTTTATAGACAACGAAAAGGACACACAGGCATATTTGAAATTCCGCAGTTGCATAGTGACAGAACCAGGTTTGAACTTTTGAGAGTTAGCTACAGAAACAAGAATGTACTAGGGCACATGAGGAAACTCTCCTGGAAAGTCCAGGGTCACCAAACTGCTGCCTAAAATTGTGACATCGTTCTTGGTCCTCACTCCCGAGACGATTGGAAAAGTCATATGTACTTGAGAAGCACAAAGAAACTACTCGTCTACAAAGGAATTTTCCACTATTCTTCCCAGTTGGGACAAAACCCAGAGACTATAGACGCCATGACAAGGAAAAGCCACCTTTCCAGATCTTTCCTACCTTATGTCTGTCAGCACCATGTTGGGGATGGGGGACCACAAAAACTTTTTTCTGGATATGAAATGTGCAGAAGCAGATATTACTGCCCACGTATACCGATCCCTGCTCCTCTGTCAGTTTGTCTGATGGTGTTGGCTCATGTTGCTGTGATTCTAGAAGTCATGTCCCTGCTATTTCAAACACCTGTAGGATCACAAGTGATCAAGCAAACGGAGCAGAGCTTTCAACTAAGGCAGACCAGGAAGAGGCACTTCGGAAAATTAGCGAGGAAAAACCCTACGGACCCCAGAAGAACGCTGCTCTGTTTGCTTGCTCTGGACACCGCATCCGAAGGGACCCATCGATAGAGGAGGACATCATATCTGGTGACATGATGATGAGGGAGACCCCCGTGAGGTGGAGTAGCACAACTGATGAGTGTGAACACGTGTAAGGCTGATGTGGTACGATACATCAGTTCATTCGGTTGTGTCAGGCACATCACCAGTAAAAGCTGACCACTTGGCAGCTAACAGCAAAACATGTAAAGGGTAGTTACTATTTGATTCTTATATTTCATAGGCTTTCTCATTAAACTACAATGAGATACCGGTGGCTGCTGCTTGTGACAGGTCTAAACCAGGCCTGTGCGCTGCAAGCCCGTTCTTATCATCACGTTGGGCAGGTTCAATACCCTTGTTTTTGTTGGTCATGGTGCTTTCATGTTGGCTGCTTTATCAAACTAGATATAGTGCACAGTAAACCACTCTGGTATATTATGAGTTATACAGTATATTGAGTTTTACATTTATATATTTAACATATATATATATTCATATATATGTGCACACAGAATGTAGCAAACATATCCAAGACCCCTGAGTATTTCCTTAAGCCTCTTTGTAATCCATTCAAATATGATCTCTGCTCTTTCATCTCATCTTCCTACAATATCCATAGCCCTCCTCCCCCTCCGACATGAACAGACAAGAACAAAGCAGATTTTTTGTGATTGCTTTTGGATAAGGGATAATTTATGGCAGCCCCATGTATCATACGGTCTGGCTGAGCTACAGGGTTTTCTTGGCTATTACTTTACAAAAGCAGATATCCAGGCATTTCTTCCATGGCACAACTCCAAACTCTCTGCCATCAAGTCAATTCTGACTCAGAGTGACTTTATAGGACAGGATAGATGGGCGCTGTGAATGTCCAAGCCTGTAAATCTTTGTGGGAGTAGAAAGCCTCATCTTTCTCCTGCCAAGGGCATGATGTTTTCAAATCACCAACCTTGTGGTTAGCAGCTCAACACATAGCCTCCTTTGCCACCAGGGCTGGAGGAGCACAGAGCACCAATCTTTAGATTCGTAATGGAAAGAAAACTAATTTTAACACAGAGAGGCCTACAACTTTCTCAGGCAACTTGGAATCAATTTTTGGTCAATACAGATTATTATTGATTTGGTCAAATTTTATATGTTATATAACAGATAAGCATATAATAGATATCCTCTTTCACTTTCTTTTTTTAATGGGCTCAGTCATTGAACATAATAATTTTTAGATTCATTTCTGATGCTGTATGCATTATAGTTTGTTCTTTTTTATTCCTGAGTTGGATTCCATTCATGAATATACCACAATTTGTTAACCCATTGATTACAAAAGGCATGGGAAAGGAGTATGCTATTTGTTGTTGTGTTCCATCGATGCGGTTCTAACTCAAAGAGATCCTCTGTACACAAAGAAGGAAACATGGTCCAGTCCCGGGACACCTTCACAGTTGTTATGTTTGAGCCAAGACACCGCGTCAATCCATCATATCAAGTTTCATCCTCTTTTTCACAACCTGGCTATTTTGTCAACCACGATGCCCCTTTCCAGGGACTAGTACTTTTTGATAAGGAGCCATTTTACCAAGTATGATGTCCTTCCCCAGGAATTAATTTTTTCCAACAACATATCCAAAGTATGTGAGTCAAAGTCTTGCTATTCTCTTTTCTAAGAAGTGTTCTGGGTGTACTTCTCCAAAGACAATTTTCTAAGAGAAGTTGGCATTAGGTAGATATTGCTATCGCTTATTAACGGGTGAGAGTCTAGAGTCTATGAGAGTGTAGATAAAGGCAGACACAGAGACAGGTCCTGTGGTAGTAAAGGCTGTGAGGTGTAGCCCCTGGGTTTTGTTGAACATGGGAAAGATGAGCATAACACAGGAAATCATTGTATGTATAACGAAAGTCCCCGTGGAAACTTCACTTATCCAATTTATCCAATACTGATCATACCTAATAAATTTTTATTTTTATCCACTCACATGGAAAAGGATGCAAATGAATTGCATACCTGCATTTATATTTGATTACTTTCTAGTTAAAGCAAGTCATTAAACTGTTTACTCACATTTATGAGACCAGGCCTTGAATTTTTATGTGTATCAGTTAAACTGAAAATATTTTACTGACTTGGCAAACTCTGTAGCAATCAGAGATCATCCGCGTAATGGCCAAGTATGGGACCAAACCCTCATCAGCCTCGGACAAGTTTGCATCTCTTCTCAAAAGACAAATACAGGAAGCCTCCAACTTTACTTGGCCACCTTAGGCAAGTGAAGCAGGCGAACATAGAGAACAGGCACAAATTGATTGAAAAAAGCTGTCTTCAAGGTATGATTGCCTCTCTCCCCAAGTCAAGAAAGTATAAATGTTCTGGGTGGCTGTCGTTTACTGACTTACTTTATGTAATTAAGCATACTGCTCAGCATGCTATATACAAAATCTATATTTTCTTTCCTCATAAAATTATGCTATTTCTTAAAACTGGAGCCCTTAGTGCTTTGAGCACATAACCCACAACACTACTCTCCAATTATCCATCCACTCAGAAGTCTTCTTTGAGTTCAGACTAGGGTAGATGTTATCATCCTATATAGCCACAGTTGATCACTCCTTCACTTACTGAAACACTTTCCCTATGTCTAGACCCCTACGTACAGTCGACTGAAATTGTGCTCCGTCCCACACTATCTTTGTGATCATGGGTCTGCTTGAGTATGGCCACTGTATTTTGAGTGCCTTCCAGCCTAGAATGTTCACCTGTCAGACTATAATAGGAAATATTCTCCTGGTACCCATAGGGTTTTTAATGACTACATTTTAGAAGTCAATTACCAGTAGCTGTCTTCCAAATTTCCTAGCATAGGTGAATGAGTGCCTCCTGTGCTGCTGCACCTTGCTCCACCTCCTTTGTTTAGACGTTCAGGATTTGACAGCGCTTTGAAGCTGGGCATACGGTTTTCATTGGTTTCTTCCTTAGAGGCCGGGAGCCAAGTCCTCCTTTTTGTCTGTTCTTAGTCTGGAATGTCTGTGGAAACCTGTCCACATTGGATGATCTGCTGGCATTTGAAATGCTAGTGACACAGCTTCCAGCATCACAGCAACACATACGCCACCACAGTACCACCAACTGGCAGATGGCGGTGCAGTAGACGCTTAGTGTTTGCTTAAGAATAGTTACACTGACCATCCTCCTTTTATATATGAAGAAACTGAGGCTCAGTGAAGTTATACCACCTAAGAAATATTTACTTAGTCAATACTAGAGACAGACTTAGAGACAAGGTATATTTAAATGTCATTTGCACCATATCACAACGCCTCAAGAAACGATCACACCCTTTCATAGGATATAAGCTGGCCCCAGTTCACATCTCTTAATTATAAAAAGAATATATTGTAAATGTTTCCTATGATTCTAATTTCTTTGGTATTTTTCTAGGAAGTGTCCAAAAGTCTTACGTTTTCTTATTCATTTTCCCCAAAAGCAAACACTGTTCTATTATTGTATTCACCTCTTTTCAGGAATCAGACATACTTAAGCTGGAAAAGATCTTGTTCAGATGTCCAATTGATGGCCCAGAGAGAGCAGTAACTTTCCCAAACGTACCCAGTACCCAGTAGCAAAGATGAAACTGGAAGCAGGACTTTTATTTCTTGCCTTACCCCATTTGACTTGGGATGGCCGGTCAACTCATAGGTGAAATGTGCATGCATATGTGTGTGTGTGTGTGTGTGTGTGTGTGTTGCATGAGTGCTCTTTTCTCCAAGAAAAACATTAGAAAACAAAAACAACCAAGTCACTACTCAGGTGATTCTGACTCATACTGACCCCAAGTGCTCCAGCAAATCTGCATTCCATAGGATTTTCAAAGCTGCGATCTTTGAGAAGCAAATTGCCAAGACTTAGCAGATGCCAAGGCATCTCAGGGTAGGTCAAAACCACTGCTTTTCACTTGGTCATCAAGTGGCTAACTGTGTTCACCCACCCCCCTTTACTTTGATCTAAGTAAAGGATCTATAATAATGTGCAATTCAGAAAGAGGAGGTGAAGCCGGTCTGTCATATACAACCACTTCGTCACAGAGCACAGCCATTGCCCTGTGCTGGTTAGACGGGATGACTTCTGCTCATTGATTGATTTATGTGTTTGCTCATTGTCCTACCATATCCAAGGATGCCTTCCTTTTCCATCTTCCAGGGTTTCTTTTGAGCTTTGGCCAGAACTTTGGTCTTTTTGTTAGGCACTAGTAAGTCAGTTCCAACTTATAGTGACCTAACGTACAGCTAAGTGAAACAATGCCTGGTACGGTGACATCCTTACAATTGCTCTTCTGCTTGAGCCCCTCACTGTAGTCACTGTGTCGTTCCATCTTGTTCGAGTTCTTCATCTTTTCGCTGCACCACAACTTTGCAAATAATGATGTCCTTCTCTGCAGACTGTTCTCTACTGACAACACGTCCAAAGTATGTAAGATGAAGTCTTGCCTTTCTTTGTCTCTGAAGAGCACGCTGGCTTTACATCTCCCAACACAGGTTTGATTGCTCTTTTTAATTTAATTTTATTTAAAAATATTTAAGAGTTTTATTCGCACACAATCCACATATCATACAAGCCAACAGTTCGATTATATCAAGAAGAGTTGTACAGTCATTGCCATAATCCATTTTAGAATTTTTCTTCATTCTTGAACTCATTGTTATTAGCTCCCCATTTCCTGCATTAATTCAGTTGCTATGCCGATAGATTTACTTATCCTGAATTTCATATACATAAACACACACATGCACCCCTCCCCAACAAAAATAAAACAGAGACAAATCTCAATCAAAAGCAAAGTAGAAAATATTAAAAATGAGAATAACTTTAAAGGGGGTCTTAAGGGGGGTTCCAATGATAAGGTATTAAATTTTAACCTAACTACATCTGCCATAATCTACTTTCCCGTGTCAACAGAGCGATTCACATCCCTCAACCATGGGTAGAGTGGATTCATGGGAGATATAATTCATTTGTGGAAACTGCAATTAGATTTTAGTTCTACCCTGTCATCCATAGCCTTCTGAAAACCAGTTTTTCACAATTTAAGCTCTGATACCATTCCCTCCTTCAGATTTGGATTGTATTATTTATAAACCTTGGATTAAACAGACGTGTGCTTCTTTCATGTGGACTTAGTTGACGGCTCACAGAGATAGATAGCTGTTTGTATGAAGACGAGCCTTTAGGAACCCAGATGTTATTCTTTCTAAGTTCTTCACCAAATTTAGCTATAGTATTGATATCTTCAGCAATCTTTTTGTAAGGTGGGCCTCGATCAGGACCTTGCCATAAGAACTAATTGTTCTTAGATTGGGTTTAGGATTAAGTGTGAGTCCAAAAAACATTCAAATATCTATGTTTTATGTATGTCTCTGGTTTGCTTTAGGGACATCATTTTTATTTTATATTAGAGAACATTATCAATCATCTCCTTGGGGCATCTGGTAATTCTCTTGATAGTGCTATTAATTTACCCAGTAGTATAAAATATAAAACACAGTATAGGACAAATATAGGCTGGCTACCAACCAAAATACATGAATTGTTGGCTTATACAAATTAAATTCTTTAGGGAATGGACACTATTTAAACAAGCGATAAGGGTTGGTGATAAGGCAAATCTTTCAATAATGCTCACTGACACTGGCATAACCACACTCACCAGATGAATACATATAAGAAAGCCAGGGAGGCATGACATGAGTAAGTTGATGTTATTCCCAGCCCCCCATTCATTAGGCACCCTTGAGTCAAGAGATCTAAACCAAAGTCCAACAACTGCCCATTTTATACCCTTGGAATGGCGGCCATCTGCTTCTTCTCACATTAGGGAGTTTCAGCCATAAGTCCAAGTGGTATAGATGAATTGGAGGTAGAGCCCAGTTCACTTAGTGGGGTTTGCACGTAGTGTTCTTCTGGTTTGGCTTATGAAGGTTGTTGTGCACCACAAAAGAGCAGCATCTAAAGTCTCAGTAATCTATATCACATGGTCTGGGGCACCAAAGGCTAGATAGAAACTAGGTCAAAAGTGTCTAATTAGCAACATATTACCAGATGTATTCTCCACTGTGGTTCTATACAAGTATTGGTAAGTATATTTTTTCCCCAATGAGAAGTTGCTTCCCCTCATTTTCCTACCAATAGGCATGTAGCTACCTGCTCTGAGACATGCATGCTCTCGTACCCACACCACGACTTGAATTTCCAATAAGGGTTGCTTATTCTTCACCCTCAACACAATTCAAATGCATCAGTTCTTCTTTGGTTTTCCTTATTCAATGTTAAACTTTCACATGCTGTGGTAGTTACATATTCTTTCGTCAATTGGAGACTTAAGAGTGAAGTGGTGGAGTTTAGCCTGTCAATCAGGTCGCAGTTTGGTGACTTCATTTGAAGGTACTAAGGAGATAAATAACTTGCTGGAGGAGGGACAGACACTCCCTGCAACCATTCCAGCTAAGACACATGGAGATACACTAGTGTCCTGAGTTGGAGGAGATACCTAGAGACTCTTGGCAATGCTGAGATGCTTACACCACCACTGGGTCCACAAGACTTCCCACTACTGGCCTGTGATCTTCCTGAATTTGGTATCATTGCATGTATTGCGTTAGTCTGAAGAGGAATTTATAGATTGGTATCAGACATAAGGGCTAATATCAGACTTATAGACTTGATCTGGACTGGGCTGGAATGTTTCCTTAATATTCAATTGCTCATGTATATAAGCTCTTTCTTATACACATAACAGTGTCTATGAATTTGTTTCTCTAGTCTACCCAGATTAACACACATGCATATGAGGCAATTGAAAATACTATAACTTGGGTCAAGTGCTCCTTCGTTCTCAAAGTTATCTACTGCTTTTCAACACTTTACAGAGGTCGTGTGCAACAGATCTAGCCAATACATGCATCCTTTCATCTCTTAACTGCTAAGTCTATGAGCATTGATTGTGGATCCAACAAGATGAAATCTTTGACAACTTCAAACTTTTCTCTGGTTATTGTGATGTTACCTAGTAATCCAGTTGTGAGGTTGGTAGTCTTCTTTACATTGAGCTCTCATCCACACTGAAGGCTGCAATCCTTGCTCTTCATTACCAAGTGCTTCAAGTCTTCCTCACCTCCAGCAAGCAAGGTTGTATCATCTGCATATTGATAATTAATAAGCCTCCCCCAATCATGATGCTACTTTTTTCATATAAGTCAATTTCTCTGATAGGTTGCTCAGCATACAGATTGAATAAGTACGGCGATCAGATACCTCCACTCACACCTTTCTTGATTTTAAACCATGCAGCATTCCCTTGTTCTGTTCACACAACTGCCTCTTGATCCATGTATAAGTTCCGTGTGAACCCAATGAAGTCTTCTGGACTTTCCATTTTTCTCAAGCATATCCACAGTTTATCACTCACATAGTTTAATGTCTTAGCATAGTCAATAAAACACAAGTAAACATCTTTGTAATATTCTCTGTTTTCGGCCAAGACACATTGACATCAGGAATGATATCTCTTGTTCTATGTCTGCTTCCAAATCCAGCCTGAAGCTCTGGCACCTCCCTGTAAATATACTGCTGCAAACATTGTTGAATGATCTTAAGCAAAATTTTACTGTGGGTGACAGAAATGATACTGTTCTATAATATGTGCATTCTGTTTGGTGACCTTTCTTTTGAATGGGCACACATATGCCTCCTTTCCAGTCTGTTAGCTAAGTACCTGTCTTCCAAATTCCTGGCCTCGATGAATAAATACTTCCATCGCTTCATCAGCTTGTTGAAACAAGTCAATTGGGATTCCATCAATTCCTGGAGCCTTGTTTGTGGCTAATGTTTTCAGTGCTGTTTGAACTTCTTCCCCCAGCACCATTGGTCCCTGCTCATATGCCTCCTCTTGAAACGATGGAATATCGACTAGCTGTTTTAGTGCAGGGACTCTGTGTGCTCTTTTAATTTTCTTTATTTTATTTTTAACACCATTTTATTGGGTGCTAATACAGATATCATATCATTTCTTAGTTCAATCTTCTCAAGCAGTATTACACAATTGCTACCACAATCAGTTTCAAAATATTCTCTTCCTTCTTGAACCCTTTGATATCAGCTCTCCTTTAGCCCCCTTCTCCCCCACTGTATGTTCTTTGCATCGTTCAATATTTTGCCCATAGAATCTTTCAATATTGCAACTCGAGCCTTGAATTTTTTTCTTAAATCTGTTGAGTTTAATATATTCCAAGTATGATGCTTCTTGTGTGTTTTTCTAACTCCAGGTCTTTGCACCTTTCATTTTAATAGTTTACTTTTTCTTCTGGAGTTGACCTTTGAAACGATCTATTCAGCTCTTTGACGTCATCATTTCTTCTATGTGCCTTAAGCACTCTTTGATTAAGAGCAAGTTTCAGAGACTCTTCTGACATTTATGCTGATCTTTTCTTTCTTTCCCATCTTTTTCATATCCCTTTGCTTCCTTCATGTATGATGATCTCCTTTGTTCTGTCATTCGTGTTCTGTCTCAATTCTATTCTTGAGATACTCTCAAAATTCAGGTGGATAGACTCAAGGTCATATTTTGGCTCTTGTGGACTTGTCTTAATTTTCTTTTCTTTTGCTGAAATCTGAAATTACATATGTGAGCAATTGATGGTCTGTTCCACAGTCAGCCCTGGCTTGGTTTAAGTGGTTGATATTGAACTTATCCATCATCTTTTTCCACAGATATAGTCCATTTTATTTCTCCATATTTCATCAGATGTTCCATTGTATAGTTTCCTATTGTGTTGATAAAAAATGTATTTGTGATGACGAGATCATTGATCTTGCTTGACCATGCGTTTTCCAACTTCATTTCTATCACCAAACCCACAATTTCCTTCATTGTTTCCAATGTTTGCATTCCTATATCCTATACTTATCAATGTATCTTGATTGTATGTTTTATCTTTTTTGGTTGGTAGAAGTGTTGGTTTGTGCATGAATTTGAATAATAGATTTATTGATTGTATTTTCTTAGATGCAGATCGATACAAGCCTACCACAGACAGTATTGTACTAGAAGGTTGATCTTGAAATGTCTGTTTGAGTAAAGGTGCAATGTTGCCCCGCTTGATTAATCCTCATAATAGTAAGCCTTGTGGTTCTCTGGACCAAAATGGCCCAAACCAGTCCTTTTCAGCTCAATCATGCCTAGGTTGATTTTTATGCATTCCACTTATCATTTCCAATTTTCCTGGCTTCATAGTTCATGCATTCCAAATTCTGATTATTAATTGATGTGTGTAGCTGTTCAGGCTCCATGAGCAAAGGAAAATCCTGAAGACTTTTCTCCATCCACGTTATTATGGGTCCTTTGTTAGATATGATTTGCCAAAATTATTTCTCCATTACCCATCCTCTTTTTGCTCTTTTGGAAAAACCTTTGATGAGCAAAAGTGCTTGCTTATCAAAGTGCTTTTTAGCAGTTCCTGGTTTGAAACCATGAGCCCCTCCATGGGAGAAATCTGAGGCTTTCTACTCCTATCGAGAGAAATTGTTCCAGAAACCGACAGGAAGAGTTCTACCCTGTCCTATAGGATTGGTTTGAGTTGGGATTGACTCAATGGAATTGACTCGATGGCAGTGAGTATTTATGTATATATGTATGCAGTATGTATGTAGTTTCCTAGTTTATTTTTGGTGTACTTTTAATTATGTTTGAGATATTATTTAAGCTATAAATGAGGACTCCTCAGTTTGGCTCTATTTTTCTTTAATCATCTGTTTTAATTTTAGGATTTACACTTAAATCTTTAACCCAACTTGTGCTAGTTATTTCATATAATGTGAGGTATGGATCCTCTTTCCCTTTTCTTCATATAGATACCTATATTTTACTGATCACACCAATTTTTAAAGACTATTTCTTCCCCCATTTAGTGGATTTCTGTTCTTTGTTGAAGATTGGCTATCCATAGAAGGATGGGACATCATCATTTTAAGTAAAAAGACTATGGCCTCAATTTTTCCCATATTTACCATCAAGTCTACAGCAGAGCTATGCTACAAAATTGACACACATAGCAGACACAAACTGCATATTTCCATGTGGTCAATAAAATGGTGGAATGTTAGGAACTACAGTGAAGGAGAATAAAAACCCTGAGAGGAAGTCTACAGGAGGTTGTGCTAGGAGGCTTGCTTCTGCTGAGAAGCAATGAATTCCCACTGCCATGAAGTCAATTCCCACGTACGCTGACACTACATCGGGTTTTAGAGATTCTAAATCTTTATGGGAAGATCGTCTCATCTGTCTTCTGAGGAACTATGAGGTTCAAACAGCTGACCTTATGACTGGCATCCTAATGCCTACCTACTGTGCCACCAGTGGTCCTTCACCAATGAGTAGAAAGGGTTATTCTAGTGCTGATTTCAATGGAAATTTTGCTATTTTCATCACTCTCTCCACCACCCATTCAGTTTTTTGCTACATCTTCAATGGTATCCTCACAAAGTATATGCTGGGCACATCACCCCTATATTTGTGGATGTTATCCCAATTGGGATTGCGTTTTTATGTCACTGAGGCCAAATTGGTACAGGGTATCCATCACTGTTGAAATATGAAAATAACAGATTATGCACAAAAGCAAGCAAACAAGCATAATTAGGAGAACGTCAGATGCCATGTGGTGATTGCTAAGGAAACAAATAGTTCCTAGAAGATCACTAGAGAAGCTGAGACAAGGAAGAACCTTCCCCCAGAGTTAACCTTCTCAACTGGGAGAACACCAACTTGGCTTCGTAGTCATCCACCTGGGCAGTGTCTGGTAAAGGAGCACTAGATAACTGAGCCAAAATCAAACCTGTGCCACAGAATAACTTCTGACTCATAGTGATCCTGGTTGAAGTTCCCGAGGTTACACATCTTTCTGAGAGCAGATAGCCTTAAGATACTTTCCATTAAGCGAGATATGTGGGGAACAGAGGGCTGCGGAAAAATATTGAAAGTACCACAGATTGACAAAAAAACAACCAACCGACCAAATCTGTTTCAGAAGAAGTACAGGCGGAATGGTGCTTTGGACATGTTATCAGGAGAGACTATTCTCTGGGATAAGATATCACAGTTGGAAAAACAGAAAAC
Organism: Tenrec ecaudatus; assembly: GCF_050624435.1. Lineage (NCBI taxonomy): Eukaryota > Metazoa > Chordata > Mammalia > Afrosoricida > Tenrecidae > Tenrec > Tenrec ecaudatus. The sequence continues at coordinate 42,226,116 of NC_134547.1, forward strand.
AGTATAAAAGAGGAAGACTTGTGATGAGATGGATTGCTACAGTACTTTCAACAATGGGCTCAAATATAACAACAATTGTGAGGATGGTGCAGGACTTGCTGTGAGTTGGAAGCTATCTGAAGGCCCCTAATAACATATAAATTGAAAGAGGACAGGCCAGAATTGTAAAGACAGTGACAGCTAAGATCCTTGTAGGGTTGTCTGTATAGGAATTAATTGGGTGAAAGGGAGTTTGAGATGTGGTGAGCATGTCCAACAAAGGAGAATGAACAATTTCCATTGGAAAGTCAATCTGCTCACCAGAAACACTTTACCTTCCGGTCCCTTCTTCCTCTCCACACAGAAGTCATTTAAAGCCAGTGATTCTCACATTTTCCCACCCCGGCCCTGATGTCCCTGTCTTTCTAGCCTTCTTTCAGTTGCTTGAAAAGTCCTTGCTTTCTCTGACATCAAGGAACATGCAAGTACTTCTTCCTCTTCCTAGAATGCTCTCCCAAGCTAGTTCCCTCTTCCAATATTCCTTTAGATGCCAAATGCTTCCTCCTTTATCATTTCTCTGATTTTCAGCTCCTGGGTAATTTTTCAGGGAATTGGTGGGTCTGTCAGGTAGATGTTAAACTGCTAACTGTAGCTAGCAGTCCAAAACAGAAATGCAAAATGTGGCAGCAATTGTTGAGAGAAAGATGAGGCTCTTGTAAAGATTTACAGCTCCAGAAAGTCTAGACAGGATTGCTATGAGTCAAAACTGACTTGATAGCAGTGGGTTTGCTTTGGTTTTTGCCCTATTCTAGCTTGCATTCAACTCACTCTCAATTGTGCTGGGCTCAGACTCATAGCATCTCTGCTCCTACCATGGCACGCTGACCACCATCATTTACTGACTCTTGTAATTGTTTACTGTCTCTCTACTATGGATACTTTAAGGCCTTACGAGCATATATTTTCATTGCCCATTCCTGGCACAGTCCCTGGGACAAATATCCGTTGAATGAAACACTTAGTCATCAGAGAGAATTATTAGTTATGGGCAAGGGCCCACCAAAAATCAACTGGTGGATTTTGTCTTAATTCATGAGATAACGGAACCCCACTCAGCCACTCTCATGCCAATCTCTACTCTAATTCAGGGCTTCTGCAGAATCCCCACTCCCAGCTGGGTGTATGCTCAGCCTTTCTTATTTCTTTCAGTTCAAACCAGAGCATGCTCTGTGGTTTAATTTCCTCTTTTAAAAGCAGTTACTATAACAAAATAACAAGAACCATGGTTGGGCCCTGAAATAGCACACACTTGCCAGCCCCATCTTTGGAAGGCTGGCTACAGACATGGGAAGATTATTAACACAATAAACCATAATTCTGCAAATTTGTACTTAGGGACCTTTTTATTACCGATTGGGGACTATTTAATCTATGGCTTAACTTCTTGGTTACTGGATTACTTGGTTACTTGGTAACCAGGTAATTGACACATGAAGTGCAAGAATTTACAAAAGATGCCATGACCAGTATTATTTTTTTATGAACTTAGTAAAATCTCTAGTTACATATTTTGAGTTTTCCATGAGGTTCATGGCATTTTAATAGCCACATTCTATATCATAACCAATTTCCTAACAGGTTTAGGGTTACTCGTAACCCTGCCTCAAAGAAGGCTTTTATGAATTTTTGCCTTTATTGATAAATTTTTATAAACTCCCTGGCACCACATAAATAATTCTCAAATTAAATAATTTTATATTAAATGATTTTTAAATGAAAAGACCTAGAAATGCTTCCACGAAGCACGTGTATATTCCAAGTCTTGTTCTTCTGTGAAAAGAATTCCGGTGCCCCCATTTCTTGTATAACCTCATCATGCAATTACCTCTTCAAGAAGCAATAATAATTCCTCAATTTGTAGCGAAGTACTATGAATTAAATAAAATACTATGTGAAAGAACTGTGGAAACTGTAAAATATCATATAAATGATTTATTATTAATAATATCATGGAAGCATTCTACTGTGATTGGTGCATTATTAAAATTTTCTCTTTGATTCTTGAAATGCTATAATTCCAATAATACCCGTATAACTCCTCAACTATAAATCCCAATCTCTTAAAATACAAGTTGGTTCAACACCTTCCTTCCCCGGGGGCAGTGGTAGTCCAATGGCAGGCTTTCTGTGTTCTCTCTGGGATCCCCAGGTTTGAGTTCCAGTCAATGCACCTCAAGAACAGTTACCACCTGTCTGTCGGTGAACGGTGTGTGTTACTTTGATGCGGAATATTTTTTAGCAGAACCCCCCACCTAAAGAAGACTGACTGGGAAGAGAGCTTGCTGATCTACTTCTCCAAAAGCACCTAATGAAAACTCTGTGTATTACACAGTCTGATTGCAGTGTGCAGGAGATGACCTTGAACTGGAGACAGCTACCAACAACCTCTCTCCCACTCCTAATCCGGAACCCTACGAGAGGTGAAAGACCATCTTAATGTTGCTTGGTATCACTGTTCTCAGACCTGAACTTCACTCCTGACTCTCTGGTCATAGAGCTGTCCCACAAAGCAAGCAAGCAGGTAGGCATGTCTTCATTCTCCTAAGCTAGTACCCGGGTGGTGGGCAGTCATGTCAGTATTGACCCTTTCCCCGTGCTCAAACAGAATACCTCTGGGAGAATACTTGGCCTCTCTTGCCATTCTACTACTATAAAGATATACAAGAAAGCAACAAAGCCCACATGGAAGAACCACGTGAGGTCACGAGGTGTCGAAGGGATCAGGTATCAGGCATCATCAGAACAACAAATTATATCATTGTGAATGGGGGGGCGTGCAGAGTGGAGACCCAAAGACCATTTTTAGGCCATTGGAGATCCCCTTACTAAAGGGTTGTGGGGAGAAGACAGGCCAGTCAGGGTGCAGGGTAGCAACAATGAAACATACAACTTTCCTCTAATTCCTTAATGCTTCCTCCCTACCCACTATCATGATCCCAACTTTACCTTACAAATCTGACTAGACCAGAGGATGTACACTGGTACAGATAGGAACTGGAAACACAGGGAATCCAGGACAGATGATCCCTTCAGGACCAGTGGTGAGAGTGGTAGTACCAGGAGGGTGGAGGGATGGTGGGTTGGAAAGGGGGAACTGATTACAAGGAACTACATATAACCTCCGCCCTGGGGGACTGACAAAAAAAGTGGGTAAAGGGAGATATTGGACAGTACAAGATATGACAAAATAATAACTTATAAATTATCAAGGGTTCATGAGGGATTGGGGAGCGAGGAGGGAGTGGGGGGATGAGGAGCTGATGCCAGGGGCTTAAGTGGAGAGCAAATGTTTTGAAAATGATGAGGGCAATAAATGTACAAATGTGCTTTACGCAATTGATGTATGTATGGATTGTGATAAGAGTTGTATGAGCCCCTAATAAAATGAATTTTTAAAAAGATATACAAGAATACCTGTCAGCAGTAATATATATATATATATATATATATATATATATATATATATATGGAAATTAAAATGTTAAAGACATTCATTCACTTACATTTGTGTAATGGAATTTTCATTGAAGCAAGAACCCAACTTCACACCTTTATTTCCTTGGACAGAGATAGAAGCTTAGCATGGTTGATTTGGGGGTATCTCCAATAAGGAGCTTGAGGCCCCTTTCCTCTTTGCAGATCTCTATGGTAGCCTAAAAGGCAAGGAACTTGTAAACTTGCCCACCCCAGGAGGAGAGACTGTCCCGGCCTTAGTTCTCTCTTATACTGTAAAATATAAGCAGAAGTAAAATTTGTGTAGTTCATTACTACTTATGAGTAAATGTACATTGATTTTATTTCATTTTCTACCAATAATCCCCTAAATGGTATTATCTAGATGAGAAAATTAAGGTTCAGAGAAGTGTATGGAGTGAGGCTCACTTATCCAAGGGATTGAGCAGAAGGCTTGATGTCGTTGTTAAGCCATTCTTCCTCCCATTCATTCTACCTTTATCCATTTAATGATCCCCAGTGTCTGGGGGGCATTACAGTTCAGGTCACATTGAAGTTTAGGTTCCTTTGCTCCCAGCATTCCCTGTAACCACACCCTCCTAGGCCTTAACAACCAAACGTCCTATGTCACAGTCATTGAAGGTTTTTTTTTGTTTCATTTTTTCTCTCCTTCCCAAATGTGATTAGGAACACTTTTTAAAAATGTGGCTGCTACTTGATTCATGATGAATCCTGGCTGTCCTGTCTGCCTGCCTCCTTAGGTTACAAAACAGCTTCACAAAAGAAGACATATTTTTCCAAATGAAGCTAGCTCAGCCACTCTCTGATGGCAACTTCGGTATGCTACCAAGCAGTTCCACTGCCGAAGACTAAGAGGCTAATAATATTTCATGTTCACTGACGATTTCATAATGCCAGGGTAAGGCTGCTTCCCTGAGAGCTCTTGGCAGAGAGAAACGGGTTTTTGTCAGAAGAAAAAAGTAGTGGCCAGTTCTTCCAGATGCTTCCCAGTTCTTATAACAATGATATTGGCTCACGTGAGATCAGACACGTCCGACTTAGTGAAAATACTGATGTAAAAATCACCCGGGTAAGTAGGAAGGATGCTCTGAAATGGAGCTTTTGTTCTGGCATAGCTCATTTATTGTGAGGAGAACCCGTCGTCTTTCCTCTCCACCTCTACCAGCTGCGAGGAGGCACTATTAATCCTGTGTGCAGAATGTGGTGTGATGTGGGCATGAAGGGCAGAGGGAGAGCAGGAGGTGACCCTGATGCTTATTGGCACTTCTTAGCAGTGTCCCAGCTCCCTCACAGTCCTGCTGGGACCTCAGGGCCTTGCACGAAGCAGGTTCTCCAGAACCAGGAGAGATTCCAGGTGCCCTTGACTCAGCTCCCCACCCTCTCACCCCAATACAATGAATGAGCTGGCCTAGCTCAAGGTCACTATAGGTCCAAGTGTTCCTCGTGCCCCCTCAGGCAGCCTGAATAACAAATGAGCTACATAATAGGTAACACATGTAGACATTTTTTACAGCTTTACCAAGTGCTTTTACACAGTCATTACAAGACTGGGCCCAAGAGAAAGAGGAGCCCAGCCTCTTCTAATGCCAATTGTATTAGAAAATGTATAAATTCTAAAATAGCTTTATAATTATAATATAGTTTGTTGTTTACACTTAACAAATTAGAGCCTTTAAAACACATATATACACATATGCCACAACTACAATGCTTTTTGATTGTGCTGCTTAGAAGATCATTACCAAACATTAAAAACAGTCATTTCTAAGACCTTGCAGACATTATGGTATGGAGTTCCTGCTGGTACAAGTACATGGCTAACATCCTCAGCTGCTAATCAAAAGGCTGGAGTTTCGAGTCTACCCAGAGGCACCTCAAAAGAAAGGCCTGGTGATCTCCTTCTAACTAGTTAACCATTGAAAACCCAAGGGAGCACAGCCCTCCTGTGAAGCACCTGCGATTCCCAGGAGCCAGAGCCCGCTGAGCAGCATCTGGTGAATGATGGTGGCGGGGGTGGGAGGACAGGCAGTCTGGTTCAGGACCGGGCCATAAGGGCAGAAATAAAATGGCCGGCTTCTTCTTTGCAGTCTGCTAGCATATCCTTATGACTGTAGCTCGAAAGCAGAGAAATGTTTGGTTTTTTTTTAATTCTTTATGTGAGGCTGCACCCTCCCTGTGACAGGAAAGTTCCCAGATGGCTGTCCTTCAATGGCACAAGGAAGAACGTGCACTTCTGCTCAACTTCATGGATTCCCCCCAACCCCGTCCCCCGAGATGTCTCATATGTCAGTCTTTTCAAATACACAACCTCATGCTGTGATGGGGAGAAATATATTCTTTCAACAGATATATTACTTTAATGACTCAATGAGCTTTGATGGAATAATAGCTAAGATACAATGGGAACAACCATTCTGTGAAATTCAACGTCATTTTCAGGGTAATGCTGCAAACGATGAGACCTCTGCACCACACTGTATATGGTTGACCTTAAGACTGTAAATTGAGAAATCACAGAGAATCCTTCAGCCTTCACCATCTAAGAAAATCAACCTGTGAATGTCAATCCCTTGTAGCTAAGGGGAGCCCTGTGCTTTGAGTTGGGCAACTAATTGCAAGTTCAAAGCCCCCAGCTTCTCCACAGGAGAAATATGGTGTTTTGTACTCCTGTGAAAAGTTACAGTCGTTTCATGCTGTCGCGCAGGGCCATGATGAGTCAGCATATGAGCATTGCTAAGTGGTGGAATGGATATGTTTTTGTCTGCTAACTGAAGTTCTGGTAGTTCAGAACACACCCAGCAGCTCTGCAGGAGGACCATTGGCAATCAGTGTTTGTAAAGATGGAAACCTAGAACACCCCATGGGGTGTTCCACACTGTCACCTGGGGTCACTGTAAGTCAAAACTGACTCAGCACCTCCCCCAAGCAACACTGTTACCTGAAATGCCAAATGATTTATATTCCCGTAGGATATGATTTTGCCTCTCAACCTTGGACAAAACTTTAAAAAGCCATAATTAGTATTTGAGGTCAGTTCTCTTAAAGAGGTATCGATCGTGGCTTTTGCAAATAAAATGCAGACAACTTGTCATGCGTCGTTTTATCATTGGCACTCTTAACATCATTGGCTGCTTTATATCATGTGTGAGCCTTTTTCAAACCACCTTGAACAAAAAGCAAATGTGTTATCTCATAAATCAACACTGATTATACAAACACAACACAATCAATCAGGGCTTTGATCTGTCCCTTTGCAATGGGTTGGCTTTGTCCTCCTCTCAGTTCTGACTTTTAGTTGGGAACTAATTGGCTAAGAATGGCTTACTTTCTGTAGATCATCAGAGGAGATGACCTAGCTATGTGTCCCCTAAACTATGTTTTAAAGGAAACTTGTATCCTTGGAAGATAAAGATAGTATATCCTAAGCATAAGGCAGACTTGCCTGTAGTCCATCAAAATGTTTGGGTTTCCTAAACTCAGAATGACCCAACAGAATGTTGAAATTACATAACAATATCATTAATATCACATGTAATTAAAATTTTTCTGAAGATAAATCAATAATCGTTGCAGCACTACATCAACAAGGAGACATCAACAATTAAAGCTAGATTCAGAAGAAAATGTGACATGAGCAATATAATTGCTGATGTCAGATGGATGTTGGCGGAAAGCAGAGAATGGCCGAAAGGTGTTTATTTCTATTTTATGGATTATCCAAAGGGATTCACAATCAATCGTGAATAGCATAGAGAAGAAAGGGAATTCCAGAGCATTTAATTGTGCTCCCACGACAGTCAGGAAAGGTGTGTATCAGGGTTATAGCCTTTCGCCATACTTAGTCCATTTGTTTGCTGAGCAGAGAAGCTGTCCTCTGTGAAGAAGAAGGCATCGGGTTTGGAGAAAGGCTTATTAACGAGCTGAAATACGCAGCTGGCACAACATAGCTTGTTGAAAGTGAGGCAGACTTGACGGGATTGCTGTGAAGATCAAGGGCTGCAGCTTTAGAATGGATTGTAACCCAATATAACCCCTAAACGCACTGCCATTGAGTCCGTCCCAACTGCTTCTATGTGTTTCCAAGACTATAGCTCTTTACAGCAGTAGAAGAAATCATCTTTCTTCTTAGGAGCAGATAGTGGTGGAAACCTGCTTATCTTGGGGTGAGTAAGCCAACATGGACCCCAGTACACACCCCAGGGCACCCTAACTTAATATGAAGAAAGCCAAAATCCTCACACTGAACCGATAGACAACATCATGACAAATGGAAAAAAAAGATGGAAGCTGTCAAGGATTTCATTTTGTTTGGAACACAGTCAAGGCTCAAGGAACCAACAGTCAAGAAAACAAGAGACATTTTATCAAGCAAATCTGCACACTAGCCTTTTTTTAAAGTGTTGAAGAGTCCGGAGGGTAAGGTGTCACTTTGAAGATGAAGGTTACCTGATTCAATCCCTAGCATTTTCAGTCACCTCATATGCATGTGAAATTGGACAATAAACAAGGACGGTGAAAGAAGAATCATGGTGCTGATAAAAATGGAGAATAATACAGACTGCAAAAAGAACAAAGAAATATTGCTTCAAAGAAGTGCAACCGGAATGTCCCCTAGAAGCAAAGACGGTGAGACTTGGTTATGTTATCTGGAAAAAAACAGTCTCTGGTTGGTACAGAGACTTGGTACAGAGTCTGGTTGGTACATGCTTGGTACAGAGGAAGACTACCAGGGAATGGATTGAAGTGGTCTCTTCAACCATGGGCTCAGACATAATGATTGTGAAGCTGCCACAGGCCTGGGCAGTGTTTCATCGTGCCATACAAAGGGTCTCTGTGAGTCACAACTGACTGGCAGACATATAACAACAACAATAAATGCAGGGTGTGCGCAGCAGTCACCGATGAGAATTGGGTTTGGAAAACAGAAAAAAATATTTCTCTTGCCGTTAGCTGCACTATGAATGATCAAACCCCCTTTCTTTGACTCAGGAACCTTGCATCTTCTTCCAAAACCCGGAAGACCTTGGCAATATAATTTTTTTTTAGCCTGAACATAGGATAAGACATCAGACCTGTCACAGCTGTGTATCCACTTTTCCTCCAGGCAGATATTTGTGTGGGAAAAATATGGCTGCCATTCACAACTGGGGAAACAGGCTTGTAGGCTTAATTATAGAATATTAGTTCTAGCCTTCATTTTGATTAGGTGGTGATAGGTCATAAATCTATGGTTGGAACAACACAATCACTGAGAATGAAATCAAGTTATTTTTGTTTAAACCTGGGTTCCTGAAGCAATCACTAACAAAGAGTTTGAAATAATCTTCTCTTGAGTCACGAGATATGCAGAGGATGGGAGAGTATCTGAACACAGTCTGAGCTCTGCCGGTAAGGCGGAAGAGATAAATGTTGCATAGGAATTCAATAGTCTAATGTACAACAATTGTGCCTGAATTTCCCATTTGCCATGGACCTCCACATCCAAATTGATCTAATCTTTAGAAAATTTGTTAGCACACACTCTCCTGCCAGGGTCACGTGGTATTCTGCCAGTTGGCCTTTCCAGCTGCTCATGTTTCAAGCCAATAGCTATGAGTTTAGGCATCAAGGGATCTGTTTCACATCATAAATGTTATACAAATGAGCCCATGCGGATGAAGTGCTGCCACAGTCTATAACTGCTAAACGAGGGTCATGATTTCAGGCTGGTTAATAGACTCTCATACACAAAATGGTTCTAAGAAACTCTAGTCCAAGGCGTTCATCGTAAGTGTGAAATTTTATATGGTCTTTTAGAGAACTGAAGGGTCCCAAACAATGCACCCTTCTGTTCATGGGGGAAATTCAGAATGTAAACTGACTGCTGACTTGGGTGGTCGTGCTTCTGGGAGATATGATTATACTGGTCTTTGATTGAATCAAATTATTTCAGAGGGGATCATAGCATTTCTGCAATGGAAAATGTTCTGGTGAATTTTATGGTACTTTATGTATATATACAATTTTGCTGGTATTGGGGCCAATGTCTCCTAAACAGTGATTAAATTGAGCTTATGGAGTTTTAGGTGGCCTAAACCCTTTAACACTAGATTTCTAAACCAAAGGTTGATGGTTTGAATCCCCTAGAAGTGCCTTGGGGAAAAAGGCCCTATGTTCGAGCAAATGACTAAATGTGGTTCTTTTAGGCCTGCATGATTTGGTCTTGTAACTCCCATACTGTGAACGGGTAGGACTATGTCAGTATGGTGTTTAGGGCCCATCAAGAAGATTGACTAGCTTGTTAATAGTGCAAATAAGATTCTCAAAACCCCTGCAGTGGTGACACCATGCAACTAAGGTGTATGGAACCCGAGTGAGGGGTCAGTTCTTCCATTCCACTAAACTGAAATGAGCCATCCCAGAAGAGGAAAATGAGGACCTCATTACCACCATCAAGATCCATGAGTAGAGGAAATCCTTTGGACCCATGGACCTGGAACGTAGAATCTCCTAGACCCACCAGACAGAGCTGTAATACAATACAAGAGGAAAAGGCAGCAAAGAAACGAAGAAAGCAGTGTCACCAGAGACTAACAAGAGACGGTGCCGAAGGTTCCCTGACTCAAGGAGCAAGGTAGCTATAGTGGGTAAGCTGACCCAAGTCATAAGGGGGCTGAGCACCTTCAGGGAGGAGATTTCCCAGTAGAGTATGATGTCTCTGAGCACTGGTCAATGGACAAAAAGACTTTTTATCACGAGCCTAAAGTCTAGCCTCTAGAGAGAGAGAGGCCTGACACACTGAAAAGAAGCTGTCCTGACGAACCGTATCCAGTGTTGTTGCTAAACTTAAATTATAACCTGAAATTTCACTCACAAGCTCCATAATGGTGAGTACTGTCTGTAAGTTCTTCATAGCCATTGTAATGAATCCCCAAACCCAGTAAAGAAGTAGAGGGTGCCATGGCATGTGGCGTAACTACTTATGTCACATAGGTAAACAGTTAGGAGGGTGAAGGTATGTTGACTTCCACCTCATAGGAATCTGTCTTGGATTGATGCCAGTGGTGATTCTCTCTTCCCTTTCTTGATGTTAGAGGAGGTCAGAAACCCTACACTCTCATCACTAAAACTTTTAGACCTCTGGAGTACAGATATGCTCTATAAAACGGGTGGTTGCCATAAGTCAGAAGACAGTGGGTGGGATTTGGTTTAGATAAAATTGCAGTTGTTCTTATTCTGATGCCCACATTTGCCTTTGAAAAGATAAGCATGGTTCTGCAGGACCAAGACCAAAGTGTAACTAAAGGCATTTGCTCCTGTCATTAGAGTCGAGTGGAACTGGAAGATGGCATCTAGAGATACCCACTTTCTTCCACTTACTCTGGATTATTGTAGTTATTGTTAGGTGCTACCAAGTGGGTTCCATCTCCAAGGAAGCCTGAGCACAACAGAACAAAGCACACCCAGCCCTGGGTCATTCCCACAATTGTCATTACACTTGAGCCCACTGTTGCAGAGATTGAGTCACTAGACCTTGTCAAAGCCTTCCTCTTCTCAGCTGCCCCTCCACTTAACCAAGCATGATGCCATTCTCCAGGGACTGGTGTCTCCTGATAACTTGTCCAAGGTATGTAAGGTGAGGTCTCTCCATCCTTGCCTCTAAAGGGCATTCTAGCTATACTTCTTCCAAGACAAATCTGTTGGTTTTTAGGCAGTTCATGGTACTTCCAATATTCTTCGCCAACACCATAGTTCAAATACATTGATTTTCCTTCAGTCTTCCCGATTCAATGTCCAACTTTCACACACATGTGAGGCCATCAGAAATACCATGGCTTGGGTCAGTCACAGGTTAGTCTTTAAAATAACATCCTTGCTTTTCAACACACTAAAGCATACTTGGGCAGAAGAATTACTCCAAATCCTCACAACTGGAACAATAAGTAATATGTGGGGGAAAGATGGAAGTTGTCAAAGATTTCATCTTCTTCATTGTATATATCTTTATTTAACAACACAAAATATGACTGCACTCAAGGTGTGTTCCAGCTGAAATACACAGAGATCACATTGATTACATCTGTGGGAGGAGATGATGGAGAAGTTCAATATCAGCAGCTGAAATGAGGCCAGAGGATGACTGTGGATGAGACCATCATTTGCTTACATGTAAAGTGAAGATGAAGCTGAAGAAACTGTAACAAGTCCACAAGAGTCAGAATATGACCTTGAGTATATCCCACCTGACTTTTGAAAACATCATAAAAAGAGACTCAACACGTAGAACACTAATAACAAATAACCTAATGAGCTGTGGAAAGACATCAAGAACATCATTCACGAAGAAAGCAAAAAGTCATTAAAAATAGAGGGAAGAAATAAAAAGATCCATGTGGATGTCAGAAGAGATTATGAAGCTTGTTCTTAATTGTAGAGTAGTCAAGGCTCATGGAAGAAATGGTGAGGTGACAGAACTGAACAGGAAATTTCAAAGGGAAGCTTGAGAAACAAAGTAAAATATTATAATGAAAAGTACACTCAATCTAGAGTTAGAACACTATAAAGGAAGAATGTGCTCAACATATATTAAACTGGAAGAACTAAAGAAAAATGCAGGGTTGGAGTTGTAGCATTGAAAGATTCGACGGGCAAATAGGGAGCATGGGAGGAGTACACATCACCGCACCGAAAAGAACTGGTCAGCAATCAACCGTTCTAAGAGGTATCATAGAAACAAGAAGCAATGCTACTGAAAGAAGAATTCAGGGCTGCACTGAAGCCATTGGCCAAAAACGAGGTTCTAAGAATTGATGGCATACCAATCGAAATGTTTCAAAAGCCACTGAAACACTGACACCACTTACACATCAAGGAGTTGGTAGCACTGCTACCGGACCAATTGACTGGGTGAAGTCGATATTCATATCCATTCCAAAGAAAGGTAACAACAGAAATGCACAAATTCTAGAACAATGTAATTTTGTAACTTGCACATAACCAACTGGTGCAGCAGGGCAGCGGTAGGAAGCTGCCGGAGGTTCAGGCTGGTTCAGGGAGGAAGGGAACTAGGGATAGCATTGCTGAAGTCAGTTGGATCTTGACTTAAAGCAAAGAATAGAAGAAAGATGTTTAGTCTTTTCATTGACCATGACAATTTTGTTATCTGAATCATAACAAACTATAGGTAGCGTTGAAAAGGATGGGGATTATAGAACACTTCATTGTTCTCAGGTAGAAATTGTATATGGATCATGAGTCCTTTGTGTGGAGATAGCAAGGGAATACTGAATATAATACGATTAAAATCAGGAAAGTGTGTATTAGTGTTGTATCTGCACATCACACATACGGTGAAGAACATTGGATCGGGACTGAAGGAAGGCGTATTTACATCCTGAGATAGGCAGATGACACAACTTTGCTTGTTGAAAGTGAAGAGGGATTGAAGCACTTGTTGATTAACATCAAGGACTGCATCCTTTAATATGGATTGCCAATTAATATAAAGAAAACAAAAAATATTTACAACTGGACCAATAGTTAACATCTCAACCAATAGTTATAATAAATGGAGAAAAGATTGAAGATGTAAAACATTTCATCTTGCCAGGATCAGCAATCAATGCTCATGGAAGCAGCAGTCAAAAGAGCCAACAACCTACTGATTGACCAATCATCTGCACAAGACCAGTTTTGACAAGCATTTTCTTTCTTTCTTATTTTGACAAGCATTTTCAATGGCCTCATATGCATGTGAAAGTTGGACACTGAATACAGAAGAGTGAACTATGGTATTGGCAAAGAAAATTGAAAGTACCATGAACTTCCAAGAGAAGTCTTGGGCAAAGTATGGCCAGAATGCTCCTTAGAAGTAAGGATAGGGATACTCCCTCTCAACTACTCTGGATATGTTATCAGAAGAGACTGGTCCCTGCAAAAGAACATCCTGCTTAAAGGAACGTTGAAAAAGAGGTGGACCCTCAACCAGATGAATTACACAGTGGTTACAATTATGGGTTACACATACCAGCCATCATGAGGATGGTGCCGGAGCAGGTAGTGTTTGGTTCTGTTACACAGATGGCAGCTGTGACTTGGAGCCAACTCAATGCCACCTGACAACAACAAAAATCACATAATTTGTTTCAATCAGAGAATCTTTCCCAGATGTGGTCAGAGATTAAAAAATAAAAGCAAAAACAGACTCACTGCCATCAAGTCAATTTTTATACAGAGAGACCTTTTAGGACCAAGTAGAACTGCCCCTAGGGGTTTCCAACACTGTACCCCCTCAGGACCAATAATGAGAGTAGCGATACCAGGAGGAACGTGGGGAGACTTAAGGGGGAACCAATCACAATGATCTATATGTAATCCCCTCCCAAGGGGACGGACATCAGAAAAGTGGGTGAAGGGAGACATTGGTCACTGTAAGACATGGAAAAAGAACAATAATTTATAAATTATCAATGATTCATGAGGGAGGGAGGGTGGGGAACCAATGGGGGGAAATGAGGAGCTGATACCAAGTGCTCAAGTAGAAAGAAAATACTTTGAAAATGATGATGTACACATGTGGTTGGCATAATGTATGTATGTATGGATTGTGATAAGAGCTGTATGAGCCCCCAATAAAATTACTTTTTAAAAAAGAGTAGAAAGCCATGTCTCTCTGCCACACAGTGACTGATGAGTTTAAATCGCTGACCTGTGCTTAGCAGCCTAATGCATAACCACCAAGACAGTTGCATTTTCTGTGATAGTTAGTTAAGGATTATGTCAACTAGACACTCCTGGGCAAGGTGGAGGTGTAGTCCAACCTATCAGTTGGTTTGCAGCCTAATGATTCCTCCCTGGGCATAGCTTTTGTTAAAGAGAGATGGGCCAGAGCCAAATTCTTTTTGACCCTTCACCTTTTTCCAGAACTGGGTCTTATCCTGGTCCCTCTATCTCCCCAATGTAACTGCTGTCTGTCCATCTCAAAAGCTGTCAGCAGAATACTGATGGTGGGTTTAGTTGACCAACGTCAGATTCCTATTATGCCTGCATCCACCAGCCTGTGCCCCCTACTGTCTCTGCTTCATCATCCTGTTCCTTACTCATCTTTTACAAGCTACTGGAGGCCAGACAAGTCAGACTGGACTTACTTATTTCTACAACTCTGTAAGCCATTTCTTGATATAAACCTCTATATACAAACACATGCAAGCATCACTAGTTTTGATTCCCTAGAGAACTCAGCCTAACACATCATCAGAAGACCAGAAGACAATGTGAGTATGAAATACTGGTCTGAAAATGTACTGTTCTGGTTGAAGATGAGATAATGTGTTAAGAGCTAAATGATGTTAAGTAAAATAGTACAGAGGTACCTTCAGAACATAATTTATTTAAACATTCTCTTTAGTTATTAAAATTTTAAAAACTACTTTCAACCTAAAGCTATTGACAATGTCAATCTTTTCTCTGTTCTTTGTCAAGAGACCTACAGCAAAGCCAGTGGAATTCCCCTATTATTGTTGGCCACCTATCTGAATAGGGCACTTTAATAGCAAAACTCTCACCTCGAAAAGAGAACTCAGCTAAATACGGTATTCGGAATTGCTGCCTTTTTTCCTCTTTCTCAAGGCCTTCTGTAAAGATTACAGCCAAGGAAACTTCGGGGGACAAGTTCACTCTGTAATATACAAAGTCAACCTGACTTGGAATTTATTGGATGGTATTGATCCGTTGTTTGGGGTTTTTCTTTCAAGACCTACGGAGAAGGTTTCTGTGCACATCCACCTCAGCTCCTATCAACTTCTTTTGAGTTGTTCCTAAGACCCGCTCCGGATCATGTCATCGTCATCTCCTCCTCCTATTGGAGCTTATTTTGTGTTTTTATTTTTTTATTACTGGTAACTCCATTTTCCTGGAAGGCTCCCAATCTCCTCCTCAACCACCTAAAGGGAATAGCTTATTCTATCTTATGTCTCTTCACTAGAATGCAATAAACTGTACTCTCATCCATTCCATTGGCAGTCCATTCTTGCTGCCTTTTGTTCTCTTCTCAAACTCTTCTTGCCCTCTCTTCTCGACTATCTGCCCCTTTCTCTTGATGCTAAGTTAAAACTGATTAAGCCATTTTGTTCTTAGTTTTTTCAGGCTTCTCCTTCCAACACATACACGCATGCACGCACACACACATGCATGTACGAACTAGATAAATATTCTAAGATCAAGAATGGTCATAGGTCAGATAGACACTAGAATAGGTTGTGCAAATGGTATATGATGAATTCTAAGCTTGCCATTTACTTTTTCTAGCTCTGTAGTAGCTGACTATGGATCCCCCGTGCTGCTGGAGAATAAGTGGTGGATGGTTACCCACAGATCAGCAGCTCAACCCCTCAGAGATCCTTGGGGAAAAGATGAGGCCATCTGCTTCCAGAAAGCTTTACAGTCGTGGGTCTTGGGAATATGAAGGAGAACTTCTACTCTGCCCTACAGGGTCACAATGAATTGGAATAAACTCAAGAGCAGCGATTTTGGTTTGGGTTTAATAGATGACTATGTAGATTACTCAAGTATAAACATAGAGCATTGAAAAAAAAACAACAGAAATAATCTAATCCCACATCCCCACTTTAGGGTTGAAAATTTAGGACTCAGAAGGAATTCACACACAAGCATATATGTGGGGTTTGTATGCAAAGTCTTCTCTTTCCACTTCAGGGACCTGTTGTAAGATATGGTATATATCTACATCTATCTATCTATCTATCTATCTATCTATCTATCTATCTATCTATCTATCTATCTATCTATCCATCTATCCTACAAACCGAGGTTGAGCTAGCCACACCTCATCCCTACATCTTTTTAATCACCTTGAGTTACCAACATTCTCTCTCTCATCTTGCCATTTCTTCCAGGCTTACTGCCTTTTCTCTAGCCCTGATCAACTGGCAAGGCCTGATGTCTAGAGTGAGCTGATTGTTCAAACAGTTTTATTTTTGTAAAAAGGAGATTCCTTTCCAATTCATCCTGGATTCCCCAGCCATCAATTATTTCTTTGGCAAAGATGCCAAAGGAGCAATGTGATCTTGTCATACCTAAACATGGCTAACTTTCTAGATTACTTTAATGGAAAACTTGTGTTCTGAATAAAATGCATAGAAGTATAACCTCATAGATATTGCAAGTTTAGTTCTAGACAGCACCATAAAGTAGATACCACATTAAAGTGAATCACATGCAATATTTTACTTTCAATGCATAAGTAAAATTTACACTACACTACACATATGGGGACTGCTGGCACTATAAGATAAGAGTTGGACTGGTAACTGTAAGGGCAGCTCAAACTTACCAGTTGTCCTGCTGGAAAAAGATAAGCTATCTGCTCCCATAAAGACTGACTATTTCAGAAGGTTGCTAGCAGTCGGAATTGGGTCACTGCCCATGTATGTGGGGTATTGGGCTAAAGAAAAAACAGAGAAGAATTAAAAATGAGATGACAGGAAGTAAAGAGAAGTAAAGGGAGAAGAAGGTGTCCAAGGAGTAGAGAAAGGTGCAAAGAGGTGGAAGATTATTGGATAAAGAAAAAATCACAAGAAGGAGATAGGAAAAGGAAAAGAGAGAGGGAGGGAAAGAAAAGAAAGGGGAAATGTGATTGGGCATGGGAGAGAGTGCTTTAAAACCAGCAGGGGACTTAGAAGATAAGTAAGGAAATTCGTTAGGCATGTAAGACTGAAGAAAAGCAAAGGAATTTCATAGTCTTCCACTTTCCAATGCCTCCTAGCCTCAAACCTTCCTCACTCAGCAGTCTTTAAACAAAATCCAGAAGAGTAAAACAATAAACACAATTTCAGGAATAATACCAGCTAAGTTGGAGTTGGGGGAAAAAATGCCCAAGTAAGTCAAATGACCTGTTCTCCTGGAGTATCTCAAGCAAAGTCTTGTGACTGTCTATTATGACTGCACTTAGCAAGTGCACACTTTGTCTGGAACCGTAGGGGATTATTTCTGAAGACAGACAGTGGACACGAGTGATATAAGGTGACAGAGAAGACTGGGGGAAAGGACCTGCTATCTTTAAGAACCAGTGATCAGTTGGTAAAGCAGTGACCAATCTGTTAAGCGGGTTATCATGGGAAACCTCTAGTATGTTTCCTGTGGACTCCATGGAAATAGCGACAGATGCTTTGACCCAGGTTTGATTTATTATTGTTTCATAAGATGCATATACCTTTAAAAATAATTATCTTATTGGGAGCTCCTACAACTCTTGTTACAATCCTCCATACATCAATTTTATCTGAAATATTCATACATATATTCCATCATTCTTTTCTAGACAATTACTTTCCATTGAGCTCTTGGGATCAGCTCCTCCTTTTATCCCTCCCTCACCTGCCCCCCACCCACGCCTGGTGGCCCCTTGATAGATTCTAGATTATTAATTATTTTCAATCTCACACTGACTGCTGTCTCCCTTCCCCTCTGGTTTCTGTTGTTCTCCCCACTGGGTAGGGGTGTGTGGTTATGTGCCATTCATTGTGATTGGTGACCCCTCCCTCTCCACCTTGCCCCACCCTTCCCCCTACCTTTTTGGTATCTCTATTCCCATTCATGTTCCTGGCTTCCATGTGTTGTGAGTTTTATCACTTGCCTGTACCTATGTACATGCTCCCATCTAGTCTACCTTGGGAAGCGGCACTGGGGTCATGATCTCAGGGTGGGTGAGGAGGCCTCAAGGGATCAGAGGTATATTGCACCATCCATTAGTCCTCTACTGCACCCTGATTGACTCAACTCTTCTCTAAGACCTCTCAGTGGGGGGATGTTCCCTTGTCCATAGATGGGCTTTGGGTCTCTGCTCCAACTCCCCTCCACCCTCACCATTGTGTTTTTGTTTGTTTGTTTACTGTTGGTTGTGAGTCTTCTGATGCCCGTTGACTGGCCTCGATGACACCTCATGATCGCACCAGCTGGTCTGCTTCTTCCATATGATGCATATACCTGTTAAGCTGGCAGTTCCCCATCTGGAACCTTAGTGCTCTGATATATTTACATACATGAGCAAATTTACATGAATACAGTTGTTCATTTTTATCACTGTATATAGTAACCACAGACCTGAATATGTTCAGATATCTCTTTGGTGAAATACTTTACCTCTTTAGGGAGAATGAAAAAAAAGTGATCTGAGAGGGAATAATCTCCAAAGCATATTTTTATGTGCCGAGAAAGCAGAAAATCGAAATAGAGAAATGTGTGCAGTGTGCTCACTTCCTATTTAAAAGCACCCTGGCACACGTGTACACATGCACACTTGCTTGCTTGTGCATGTGTGGAGGGCCTGACGGTGGTAGATAGAGTCTGGGAAAGGGTCAATCTAGGTGCCTTCCTTGGGTGTCCAGCTGCACAACGTGAATACATTTGAAACATGTGCATGATATAGATTGGATTCTTCTACTAACCTTAAGGTTGGCAGTTCTTAACCACCTGGCTGCACCGCAAAGGCAGCGATCTGATGACCTGTTTCCATAAAAATACCGTCCATAAAAAGCAGTTACACTCCGAAGCACGTTTGCCAGCAGCCAGAATCAACTAGACAATCATGGCTTTTTGGTTGGTTTTGTTTTTACACTACTGATGAGAGAAAGAATCCACCAAACGAGCTAGGATTTAAATAGCATCAGACTGCAAGTGTGCCTTAGATTTACTGACTTGGACAAGACTCTTCCCATCTTCCCACTCCCCGGTCTTCAGAAAGGAAAGCCCTTTCACTGGATACATTTTTGGAAACTCAGTACTCCCAGTCAATGCCCGCAGGAGTGGGGCGAGGCGTGCGCGGGCAGGGTCAGTGTAAGCGAAGTTCACACAGTTATTTCAGCTGCCCTGCTCGGTTCCGCACGCTCCGCTAAGCATGGCGACAATTTGGTTTGGAATAATAGCTACAGATTTAAGAACTCATGGGGGTACGAGTGGGCTGCGGGGGAAGAAAAAGTAAGCGTTGGAGAGCTGTTGCTTCCTACACTGTAAAAACTCAACCGAGGGGGGACTCAGGGTGGGCTGGGAGACAAAATAACACCTTTGTCTCCCACCATCAGGGCGGCACTTTCAGGGTTTCAAGCCTGCACAAACTGCCCATGCATTTTAAGCCTTTGCATTCTGCTGTGCTGCGCACAGAACGTACAAATGAAAAGAATTGGAGGTTTAATTTAGAATTCGGACAAAAGGCCCAGGCACATGTGTGTCTATGGGAATGTGTGGGGGTAGGGCTAGGGTGGGGGTGGGGGTGCATGGGGCTACTTAGAGGATCCAGAATGACAGCACGTGTCATTGGCTGGGGCATGAAAGCTGGTTTTGGGCTTCGCTGGTGGGGGGGGGGGGGAGGCGGGGGGCGCTCGTTCAGATTTTAACAAGTTTCCCAAGAAGACATTCAGCTGGGCTGCATATGAGGCCCTGCTATTTTAATATGAATGTAATGTTTTTAAATCCATCGACGGTGTCCTAAACCAGATTTGGTGGTAGGCAGCTGTGCTAAAATTGTAAAATCTCACCCTTGTGTCTGGTTTCACATCTGGTAACTCACAGCTAACAGTTACAACTCTCCAATAGTAATTAAATGTTTTCTTTAAAAGGAGAAACCACACACACACACATACACACACACACAACACACCCACAATCATACATGGCAGAGTGCATTATTAAAGGAGTATTTTGATTCACAACCACCACCACCAGGAAGAAACCAGCAAGAATTTTATAGGTGGTTGGGTCCTGTTAGGTACTTTTTTTCCTAAGGTGTTGTTCAAAATAACTACATGTTACGCAAGGAGAAGGCAGTTTGCAACTGGGTGGATATTGAGTAACATTAAGCGACCATAATTGCTAGTGAGGAAAATGCCTCCTCTTTGATGTCAGCCGTGGCTTTTCTTTTTTGTTTTGGAAAGGAAGAAACTTCAAAAGCCTTAATTTCAGGACAATAAAGTACTCACATTAATATAGGTACCAACTTTAACTGTTCCTGAGCTCAGGGAAAAAAAAGAGTTTCAGGATAAGAATGTGCCCGGATGAAGGAGAGAGGATTCTAATATTTTTAGTGTGTCTTTCAGATTTGATTTTCATTAGGTGACATTGCCGTGTAGGACCTAAATATACATTTTTGAAGTCTGTGCAAATACTAGGTGAAAACCGTTTATTCCTTATATTTTGTAGCACATGTTTATATTTTAATATATTTAAGTTAGTAATTTAAAATATAATATATATTATAGTACATAGATATGTTAATACATATCCATATATAAATTATAGGATTCTTCTAATCTATTAAAAATATTGAGTAATTTACAGGAATGATGTTCTCAAAATCAACAACTGTTTTTTCTCTATTCCTTTATGATATTAAAGCATAATTTTAAGAAAGCCAAGAAGGAAATGAATGTTTGGAAACTGATTGTGGTAGCAATTGTACAATACTGCTTGATGTGCTTGAACTATGAAATGATGTGATATATGTATTAACATCCAATTAATACTAAATTTTAAAAAATAAATTATTTTTTAAAGAAATAAAATAGAGATTTGAATTTTCCAGTGCTTTTTCTTTAGGTTAGCATTTTTCTTTAACTATTTTACTGAAGTTTAACATATACTTGTAAAATTTTACAAATCTAAGTGGATATAACTTGATGAAATTTTATGAGTTAACTTTTCCTACCCAGTTTTGTATGTAATCCAATGAGTTTTATTAAAATTACAGTGTGGTAGAATCGTCACATTTTCCCTCTACTGTTCCTTCGTTTTTGTTTCCAACTTTTGCATTCCAATCACCAATAATTATCATCCCAATCCAAATTTAGAATCTAGTGTTTTTTTGTTTTGTTTTCTTTTTCTTAAAACAATAATGCTTAAGAGGAGGAGAGCAGAGAAAATGCAAGGCGACCTCTAAAACAGAGTGAGCTTGGAACAGACCTAATTTGTAATCAAGTGGTCTTAATCCTGAGTACTTGGATTGGCCAATTCAGCGGTTCTCATTCTGTGGGTTGTGACCCCTTTGAGGGTCCCCTGATTCATAACAGTAGCAAAATTCCAGTGATGAAGTAGCAACAAAAATAATTTTATGGTTGGGAGGGGGGTCACCACAACATGAGGAACTGAATGTAAAGGTCACAGCATGAGGAAGGTTGAGAACCCCTGGACTAATGGAAGGGCACACAGGTTCCTTAGAACTACTGATAACTTATTAAGCAGTCAGGGAAACCCTATAGGTGTCAGAGTAGAACTGGATTCATAGGATTTTCAACAGCAGGTTTTCCAGAAATGCATCTGCTGCCATTTCTTCTGTGGCCTTTGGGGAAACTCCAACCTTTCTGTTGGCAGGCAAGTGCCTGAACTATTTGGGCCTCTTTAGAACTCCTAAAGATAAGCCTGGAGCAGCTCAGTGCTGCTCTTCTGTCTTCTCGGCTGTGTTTGGGTGTAGGCATAAGAACACTCTTGCTCTGGGCATCATTGTGACTCCAGCAGCCTCTGACAGCTGACATGAATGAAACCTTCATGGCTGGGCTGCCCAATAAAAGAAAGGGGGAGTGATGCACAGCCTCCTGAAGAGGAAGGCTCTAGGCTGTACCAGACATGCTCAGTTCATGGCCCCCAGCAAGGGTTTGCTGAGAGGCAAGACACTGAATTATGCATCTGTCTCCCCAGGATTTGTTGACACCCAGAAACCAAGAACTCACTCAGGGTGCTTGCAGCCCAAATATTTAAGGTCCAAGCAGTGCTGGTGACTCAATGATGAAGTGTTTGGCTGTTGAAAGATTGGCTGTTTAAAGCACACAGCAGCTCCTCATGTAAAAGGCCTATCCATCTGCTCACAGAAGACACGCCCAAACCAAACCAGAACCAACAAAAAAACGCACTCCTCATAGTGGCCCTAAAGGACAGGGAGAACTGCCTCAGGGAGTTTCTAACACTATAACTCTTAACTGGAGGAGGAAGCCCCCCCCCCACCCCACCCCCAGTTTTCCCCAGGAGCTTCTGGTAGTTTTGAACTGATGTTCTTGCAGTTAGTTGCCCAACAAGTCACCCCTACACCACCAGGGCTCCTACATAAAGGTTGTAGCCTAGAAAACCAGATGGACAGTTCTAGTCTGTCCGATGGGGTTGGTGTGAGTCAAAAATGGAACCGGCAGCACCCTACAAGAACAAGAGCTTCACTGCATACAGAAGACCTTCTGAGGAGGCCCTGAATGGGATCACCTGGAAAGGTGATGTGAGAAAAGGGCCCTCTCCTTAGCCACTTGGATAATCAGGCAACCCGTGGCACCCTGTAACTTGGGAGGGAATCCACGTGGTCCACGTAACACAGGTTTTGAAAAAGAGCATGTCTAGCGTTCCTGTAGGAGGGCCTAAGGTCTCGGACTGGACACTTCCTAGTTGAGTTCCTCTCACAGACAAGCCGGGACCCCAGAGCAGTGGTTCTCAACCTTCCTCCTGCTGCGACCCTTTCATACAGCTCCTCATGTTGCGGTGACCCCAACCATAACATTGTTCTCATTGCTACTTCATCCCAATCATTTTGCTACCGCTATGAATCGGGCAACTCCCGCGAAAGGGTCCATCGACTCCCAAAGGGGTCCCGACCCACAGGTTGAAAACCGCTGTCCTAGCTTGTTTTCACTCGGGCAGTCTGCGGCTCCACAAATCTCAGGGCAAAATCGGGTGAACAGCTCAGCAGTCCAGCCACTGGTTGGCAACCCAAACAATTCCCAATCTAGACTGATCCACCAGGGAGACCCATCCCTCCTTTGAGTAAGAAAACACACAGAGAGCCACACCAGTCTGCAAGCTGTGTCTGACTTACAATGCTTTCCGATATGTTCTGCACACACCTTTCCAGAAAGGCCAGGGAAAGGAGAGCTGCTTTCCTATGGTGGAGAAAGGGCCTCAACTCCACCCCAGCCCCCATCCCCACTCCTTTTCCATAGATCCTTCCTAGGGCTCCATTCAGAACCAGCTGTCCTTTGAACTCCTCAAAGGGAGGACAATAGCCACGGAGTGGTCATTTCACTCTCTCTCCCTGTCCCTCTGATGGCGAACATTAACTGCTGCCTGAAACAGGACCACCTGCAATGTGTTACTCATTAAAAAGGTCACCGTTACTAAACATTTTTAACTGTGACTAGATTCGGGTTAAATTAGGTGTAAAAAAAGTCATTTCCTCTCTGTGATAAACTCAAACACCTGCAGTATGGCTCAAGTTTACCAGGGACATAAAGGGCCTATCCCACTCACAGACCATTTGAGAAAAAAATAAAAACATAAAGCCTCATTTTATCCGCTATCTTTCTGCCTCTTGAAATAGGATGCCGTAAGTTTGGTGACTGAGTGCACACTTATTTGGGATGCGTTACATTTTATAGACATGCTTCAAAATCGTCATTTAGTGACTACCTTATAGAAGCTGCTTGAGCACGGGCATAGGTGTGTCCTTATATTTCTTAAGAGTGTTCCTCGTTTATCTCCCCTCACCAGGGGACATTCCCCTGAAATGCTTGCTGTTTAAAATATGGCAAAAGGGAAGTAAAGCAGGGTAAGAGTCGTGGCTAGGTGCCAGGGAGTCCAGTCTAACTTAAAGCGGTCCGGTGTACAGCACCATCCTCACCAATGAGCCCATTGTTGCAGCCACGGTGTCAGTCCATCCTATCAAAGACCTTCCTCCTTTTCACTGCCCCCTTACTTTGCCCAGCAAGATGTCCTCCTCCAGGGACTGGTCTGTCCTGACATGTCCAAAGTACGGGAGATGAAGTTTTGCTGTCCTTCCCTTTAAAGAACATTCTGGCTATCCTTCGTCCAAGGCAGATTTGTTTGTTCTTCTGGCCGTCGTGATATTACACTATTCCTCAATGGCACCATCATTCAAAAGCATCAATTCTTCGCCAGTCTTTCTTATTCAGTATCCAACCTGCACATGCGTCGAAGGCCATTGGAAATTCCATGATTAGGTCAGCACACCATAGTCCTCAAAATAACATCCTTGCTTTTTAATATTCTAAGTTTTAGAGTCTAAGAGCTTATGTGGCAGATTCACCCAATGCAATGGGCCATTTGATTTCTTGAATGCTGATTCCATAATCCTCGATCGTGGCCCCAAATGGGGCAGAGTCCTTGACAATTTCAAGTTTTTCTCCATTTATCATGATGGTACCTACTGGTCCAGTTGTGGGGATTGGGGGCTTCTTTACATTGAGCTGTGATCCATTCTGAAGGTGGCAATCCTTGATCTTTATCAACAAGTACTTCAAGTTTGAATTGGGGTTAGATACTATGACCCTTTTTCACAGATAAAGAAACTGCAGCTTTGAGAGGGGGAGTTCCTTGTCTAGGGGCAGAGAGAGGGGCTCATGGCTTTATCTTTCTGTTGTTCACTTCCGCGTAGCAATGTGATATTTAAAACCTTCAACTGAATCCTGCCATTCTCTGCTTAGAATCCCATGGATTCTCCTTACAATTAAAATAAAATTGACACCCTATGTGATCTTCTTTTGCCAGTGTCGACCTCTCTGTCAGCTTCTCTCTAGTCCTATGCATATCACAAGTGTTTCATCTGTTTGGAAAGATCTCCTACTATAAGCATCGTCCCTCAAGTATCAGCTTGGATAGTACCCAAGCCAAGTATTGTCTTACCATCAATCTGTAGTAGCCCCCAGGCCCTCTCCCTCACTTTTATCCGGTTGTGTTGGCTCCAGCTCATAGTGACCTTGTGAGTAATAGTGAATGTTGCCCAGTCCTGTGTCATCTTCATCACAATTGGTGTGTGCACCTGTTCTTAAGGCCATTGAGGGTGTCTCACACATTTGCTGTTCTCGACCTTAACAAACCTCTCTGGCCCCTGGCCCCTCCTGATGCTGTCTTCAAAGCGCATCAGTCAGGGTCTTAGACAATATTATATGATCCATGGGGTTTTCACTGGTTGCTTTTCAAAATTGAATTGCAAGCCTTTTTAATCTTACTCTGAAAATTCTGCTGATTCCCATGTGCCTTAGGTTACCATGCTGTTATTAGAAATGCCAGTGATATCGCTTTCACCATTGTAACAACATGCAATCTACCACACTACCACAAGTCGACAGATGAGGAGAGGGATGAACACTAAGTACAAAGCATCGTGCTAGATGGTAATAACCTCGAAGGAACTTTTATCTACTTGAAAAAGACATCATTATATCAATAAACAAAGGGAGAGACTAAAATTGAGACACTCAGAGAAAGTATAAGAACCGAGTCCAGGAGCCTCATGCTCCCCTCTGAATGTCCATCATAATGTTTAGTTATTTTAAATCTTTAGACAGATAGTTGCGCACATTAAAATGTAGATATTTTGAGGTGCAAAGAAAGGTTCAAGTGAGAAAGGATACAGTCTTAAAAGCGAATAGTGCTTCTTGCTTACGCTTTTGTTATTGTAGATTTTGACCGTGTAACAGAACTGTCCCACACTGTTTTCGGGGCTATAAACTTGAAGGCAGCAGGTCACCAGATCTTTCTCCCATAGACCTACAGAGTGAGCGAGCACCAACAACCTTTCAGTAAGCAGAGGAACACTCAACTGCTTGTACCCTGCGGGCTCCGTCTTGCTTGGCTGCTAGACATCCATAGCCAGCATGATAACAATCATTGTTCTGCAGCAGACATGACACCAACTTAAAACTCTGCCCCCTGCCTCTCTGTTCATCCATCCTTTCATGCAACACATATGTACTCCGTACCAACCGCAGGCAATGTGGACAAGTAGAAAACAAGTCACACCAGGTCCCCTCCCCATTGGAATGTATACTGACTGGAGTGCAGGAAAAGGACCAATAAGCAAGAAGTAGGAGATAATGCTGAAAAGCCAAAGACAACTCATAACGTTTATATGCATTACACAGAATTCAGTGTATTATATATGAGCTTATTTTTATACAAAACAAATGTGCTTATGATTATGTATATATTTGCATGAGTATGGAGAAATCTATGGATGGGTAAATATTAGGATGTTAAACTCTGTATTATGGTAACTTGGCAATAGAGGGTGGTGGTCAGAGGTAGTCATTAACTTTTGTGTTTTTATATATTTAAAGTGCTTTACAATAAGCTTATAACCAAGAGATCTTACTGAAACCTGAATGAAAGCCGAACATGATAGTGGGACAGAGGAAAGTAAAAGGAAATCGAGGGGAAAAACTAGGAGACAAAGGACATTTATAGAGGTCTAAATACAGGCATGTACACATGTAAATATATTTATATATACAATAGGGAAATAGCTCTATGTACATATATTTATTTGTTAAGTATTAGGGTAGCAGGTGGACATTGGGCCTCCAGTCAAAGACTTCCTCAATACAAGAACACTTTGATCTAATAACCCAGCATTCTGTGATGCTCACCTCCCTGAAACAATCACTGAAGACAAAATGGTTACATAAGCAAATGTGCTGAAGAAAGCTGATGGTACCCAGATATCAAAAGATATAGCATCTGGGGGTCTTAAAAGCTTGAAGATAGAGAAGCAGCCATTTAGCTGAGAAGCAACAAAGCCCACATGGAAGAAGCACACCAACCTCTGTGATCATGAGGTATAGATGGGATCAGATATGAGGCATCAAAGAACTAAAACAAAAAATCATATCGATGTGAACAAGGGGGAAGGCAAGTAGAGACACAAAGCCAATCTGTAGGCAATTGGACATCCCCTTACAGAAGGGTCCCAAGAAGAGAAGAGCCAGTCAGAGTGCAGTATAGTACCAAGGAAACATATAACTCTCCTCTAGTTCTTTAATGCTTCTTTCCCCCAACTATCATGACCCCAATTCTACCTTACAAAATCCAAATAGATCAGATCATGTACACAGGTACAGATAAAAGCTCTCAACACAGGGAATGCAGGACAGATAAACTCCTCAGGACCAATAATGAGAGTAGCAATACCAAGAAGGGAAGGGGAAGGAAGGGGGGGGGAGTGAGAAAGGGGGAACGATCACAATAATCAACATATAATGCCCTCCCAGGGAGATGGACAGCAGAAAAATGGGTGGAGGGAGACAGTAGTCAGTGTAAAACATGAAAATAATTATAAATTATTAAGGGTTCAAGAGGGAGAGGGGGGAAATGAGCTGATACCAAGGGCTCAAGTTGAAAGAAAATGTTTTGAAAATGATGATGGCAACATATGTACAAATGTGCTTGACACAATGGATGGATGTATAGATTGTGATAAGAGCTGTAAATGCACCAATAAAATGATAAAACTGTAAGAGCACCAATAAAATGATAAAAATTTATATTGCTTTTGAAGAAAAATATACTAAGGGAAAAGGACATGAGAATAAAGCACAACAGCTTTTCTAGAATAGGACAGCTGGGTAACAAGCGGCTGGACGAGATTCTTCCGTGTCTTCTGTGTCTGGTGAAATTAACTTTCTTCTCTTGCTCTGTTCCCCTGGTGATCCCATTTCTTGCTCACAAATCCAGTTCCCACGAATTATTGGGCAGCTACTGGGAACCAACCCTCCGGAAGCCACCCAGGATTCTGAGAAGGCTCTCAGCTTGGGGTTATTTATCACCTGATTATTTTGTAAGACTATAATGACCAATATGATTTAAGTGTCTTATATAATGAGGGAAGAGCTAAGTCAGTTATGATATAGTCACCAGAATAATATTGGAAGTCGCTAAAAATAAGGCACTCAGCATTTACCAATACCCTGAAAAATGCTTGACTAACGTTAATTGAAGAGCATAATTTGAAAGTTTAGCTAAATCTTATGAGTAAAATTATGTGCTAGTGTGAAGCTGTAAAGAGATGCACCTAATAGACCAAAGTAGCTTATGGTATTTTGGCCCAGTCCCTAAAGCTCCTATACTGGGCTTAATGAAGTCACCCCTCTGAAAATACTGCCCAGAGTTGTACACATCTCCATGGGAGATCAGTGTCAGAGCTAAATGCCTAGGTTATAATTATGTTTAGGAGGATATTTTGGCCAATATTTTCAAATAGCCCAAGAGAATCATCCTCATTTTGTCTTGCATTGCAAGAGAGAGTTTGCATGTACCTCAGTGATAAGAGAAATGACATGCTTTTTGGTCTTTTTACACAATGATCAGTAAGAGTTCTTGTAAGATATCTCAGGGAAAATGACTTTGTGAGTCCTAAAAACCTATAGATTTTTTCCCAAATAAAAACCATTTGTGATTCAAAAAGAATATAAAGAGTGCTGATCTGGGAATTGAAAGGCCTTTGATCCACCTATTAATTCATTCATTCATATCTATTGTATGTTGTGTTCTTTGCTGGACTTTAGGAATTTAAATATACTAAGTGTTTATACTCTTGCTGAAAGCCACTCAAAGTTATGGTGGGAGGTCAGGAACATAACCAAGTCAGTAGAAACCAAAACCAAACCAAACGCACTGTCATGATAGTCAATTCTAAATCATACGCCATTTACCGGTAAGTAAGCCTGGCACAGTGTATTGGGCACTGAGACCTAAAGAGATACTATAGAGTGTGAAGGAAGAAGCCTTTGATTCTCCTTATAACAGATTTAGTGCAAAGCAAAGGAAACTCTAGGATAACGGGGCCCCAGAGTGCTTGCTATTAGGAGACCAGAAGGCATAGAGGTTGGGAATATGATTTTGATGATAGATTCTACCAGCAATGATAGCAATCATTTTACTCATCTTTAAATAGAGATAACAACATTATAGACAGTCCTCAGATTACAAGTGCAGCCCATTCCTAGAATTGTTCACAGTACTCATATGTACTACTGAATCGGAACAGGTAAAATTTATAACTGACATTAATTAATCAACTATTTGTCTTAGTATACATTATATATATTTACCTTAATATAGAGTGCATCAACTATTTGTCTAGTATATAGTGTACCTTAGCATATAGTGTATCAACTATTTGCTTTAGTATCTAGTGTGTCAGTATATCGTGTAAAAACTGTAAGAAACAAATCTCAATATACTAAAAATCTTTACATAGTAATACAGTAATAATAGTGTTTAGTGTATATCACAAAGAAGTGCATATTTATTCATGTAATAAAGTGTATACACATCAAATTTTTAATATATTTGGCTTTATGAGGGTGGTTTCAGAACTGCAGGTTGTGCCCAAGTCAGAGGTGTCTGGACCAGGAACTGTCTGGACAAACCTTACAAAGCCAGCGTTTGGATTATAGGCTACGTGCACTATGTAGAATTTTTAAGAGTGCTAACTAAGTGCTGTTAGATGGCTATTGGAAGAGGCCTGGTGGCGCAGTGGGTTAAATGTTGGACTTCTAACCCAACGGTGGGTGCTTTATGGGAGAAAGATGAGGCAGTAAATGTTTGTAGCATGAGAAATCCTATTTCTGGGGTTTCTGTTCCACTCTGTCACTATTAATACAGGCTTGACTCAATGGCAGTAGGTTGGTGCAGGGTTTGGATATTACTCCTGAGTTCCTGGGTGGCACAAATGGCTTGCCCGTAACTACTGACCCAAATGGTGGCAATTTGAACCCGCCTAATATCCCGGAGGATGAACGGCTTGGCGTTCTGTTTCCATAAAGAATCCACAAGGAAACGGTGGAGCTGTTCTGCTCTGTAACAGATGGAGTCACTATGAGTCAGATTCAACATGAAAGCAACCAATTTTGTTTATTTGTTTTGGTTTGGGTTTATCACTATGATATAACAACTTCCCAGAACAAGGTGGGCAGAATTGACAGTCAGCCTCAAGATAGAACTGCTATATCATAGAAAAGGTGGACAGGACATGTGCTGATTCAGGCGCTGGGTTTCCATCTGTAGAGTTTACCCACGCATCCCAATCAGCTGTTGTTCATCATTGCCCTCGGAGATGTCTCGGGAGGTGGACTGGAGGAATTCTGCAGTGGGCCTGCTTCTGTGGGAAGACACCAGGCTATTTGAAAATATTGATCAAAATATCATCCTAAAAATAATTAAAATCAGAGAACTGTAGAGTTTCTCTGTTTTATTCCAAGGGCCCCTCAAGTGAAGAATTCACTTTAGCTTTGTGGTAGGGGTTGTCCTCCCAACTCACCAGTCATTTCTCAACGGACACACACCACTCTGTACATCCCTACAAAGCGTGTGGGAAAGAGGCCTGCAGAAAAGCAAGTGTGCCACACACGAGGCGTGAGAAAGCAGTGGTGGGCTCAGCAGTCAGGCCAGATGGAGAGGATAGAGCAGACCAGACCCATGCACACCTGGAACCATAGGTGAAAAACGAGCTTCCTCCTGGCTTTGCAGAATCCGGTGATGTTGCTTCATCTGCTCTGTATCATTTTGGATGGGGTTCTCATCCAGAGAATTATTGAACGCCTATAGTCACTACAGCATTACCCCTGACACACAGGATCATGAACCCCAATCACAAACCTGCTGCTATCTGATCAATTTTAACTCTTTATGATCAGCTGTGTCACAGAGTAGAACTGTTGGCTAGGGTAAGGTGACCAGCTTTTAACATTGGTGAAGCGGACCACCATTGACTGGAGGGTGGTGGTGGTTCTTGATTAAAAATTTGGTCTATATGGAGCAACAAAAATTTTCATAGAATGCAAAAATAGTATTATAATATATATTTTAAAATTTCAACATAAGTACACTTTACAAATATTACAAATAAAAAATTATGTATAGTATTATTTTATTCTTTGGCATATTTCTCATTTGAGTGAATTTGTTTGAGTAGATTGCTGTTATTTAAAAGATCATGACATTTTTTCACAAGAATTTGTTAAATTATATTTCACACGTAAAATGGCTTTCAAAGTCTCAACACTTAATTATGATTTTCTGATGTCCACACTTTATTTATCATAGAAAAAACACGTTCAGTCACAGCATTAGTTCCTGGTAAGGACAGTGTGTATTCCACAATTTTTAGTGCATTATTGTGTGGAGCATGGTTTGTTTCAAAATGATGAAATATTTCTAACCATTTGTTCTCTATTGTGATTTTTGCTGATGCCCAAGATTTAAGCTTTTCCTTATCAATATATTTTTAATAATGATACTTCATTAAAGAGATCATTTTCGGAAATATTACTTTATTGGAAATTTTGATCGAATGATTTTTGCACATAATTCCAATTAAGTTCTTGTTTTAATGTAACCCAATGAAAATGTTCAATATCATTGTAATGTACCGTCCACTCTTCTAAATAATCTATGCAGTTACTATAGAACTTTTTAATGTGATTCATGGTATCTACACGATTTATTGCACCTTGTTATTCTAGCTGGCTTTTACTATTATGGATAATTAAGAAGAAAATAATTCTATTGACACTGAAATTTTAAATTATTAACTTCATTTGCTACTTTGATTACCAAAATTTTGTCACCTTCAATAAGTTTTATAGCATTTTGAAAAAGAGCTGCTTGATTGTGTTCAAACTCTAGCCAAATTTTTGAAAATTCTTTTTTTCAATAAACTCTTCTAAAATTCTAGGACATTTATCCTGTGATAGAAAGTAGGAGAGACAGTTACAAAATGTTTTCATCGTTGCCAATGCCAAAAAATGCCATTGTCATTAAGTCCAAACAATGGTGGTTGAATTCTAACAACTGATCAACAATGCGAATTTTGATAATCAGTTCTCGATAATCAGTTCTCAACAATTATTTGTTATTATTAAAGTTTAACATTATAAAATTAACAAAAATAATATAAAACTCATATCCTGGCGAAATAGCCACATGGCAGCCGAAAACTGTATATTTCCTTCCCGTTCTCCTGCCGCTCCCTAGCTTGTCGTGCATTCTTCCCCAAAATTGGGACGTCTGGTCACCTTAGTAAAACCTTTAGGAAAGCAGCCAGCCTGGCCTTTCTTCTGGGGTGCCACTGGGTGGTTTTGAACTGCTAACCTTTAAGTTAATCATTGTTATTGGTAGGTGACTTTAAGTTGGTTCTTACTCATGAGGAGTCTACAATCAATAGAGCAGAATGGAATATTGCCGTATCCCGTATCAACCTCGCAATTATTCCTAGGCTTCACTCGGTTGTTGCAACCACTGTGTCAGCCCATCTTGTTGAAGGCCTGAAGTTAGTAGCTTAACAGAAAGCGTGAAGTTAGTAGTTTAATATGAACACCTTGCACTATCCAGAGGATGTAAACAGGACTACGCCTATATATAACAGTAACAGATGCTCATATTTATTGAGTTTCATGCTTCTTATATGAATTACTCCTTCAATCACATGTTGGTGTTATGTTCATTTTGTAGATAAGCAATCTAAGATAGAGGTAGAGTAAGGGCTTTATCCAAAATTTCACAGCTAGGAATGGTGGATCCAGGGTCCAAATCCTGATGGTTGGAATGCTGAGCCTGAAGGTTTAGTGTTTATGATATGCTACTTGCCAATTAAAACATAAAGAGAAACGTTATTCAATGTGATCCTGGAA
Organism: Tenrec ecaudatus; assembly: GCF_050624435.1. Taxonomy (NCBI): domain Eukaryota; kingdom Metazoa; phylum Chordata; class Mammalia; order Afrosoricida; family Tenrecidae; genus Tenrec; species Tenrec ecaudatus. Next base: position 42,259,076 of record NC_134547.1, read on the forward strand.
GGGTCTCTGAGTCAGCCAAGACTTAAAATATAGATTTTGGATTAAAATAAAGAGGTTTCCTGCAGGGGTTATATTTAAGTTCCTATCAGTCTTAGCTACATAGCTTGAACTTGTTTTACGAGCTAAACTCCTTACCTAGCAAAGATGAATAAGGACCAATGGGTGGGAAACATTTTGTTATTTTCCTTTTGGAAAAAAATGGGGTCTTTGGAGAGAGGCAGAGAGAGAGAGAGAAAGAGAGAGAGAGAGAGAGAGAGAGAGCGCTTTGATTCCAGAATATGGATGAGGGCACACAAACTAAGACAAAGGAACTTAAAGTGGAATTAGGAGGTAGAAGAGTGAGGACGAAGGACCAGAAATACAATCCCAATGTGTCGCATCCCAATTTGGCCAACACTGTCCTGCTGGTATATTCTCAGCTTTTTCTGTCCAGAGGATGTTACCTTGATGTCTATATTCATAAGTTCTACATTTCAACACATATCAGAGAGCTCAAAGAGCCATTTGATTAAAGACTTTGCCTCAGAGGACATCAAAACCACATATGGAAGCATTGGACCCAGACATTTACGGGTGATCAGCACTGCCACCACTGGTCATCAGTCCTGCTCAGTGACAGCACTGCCCTGGGTAGATGGGTGACATAAAGACACAGTCTGAGGGGTACCAGAAGCCAAGCAGGCAACAATGGCTCTGGAAATCACCAGTGCTAAACTACTTCTGTTGTCATTCTGGTTTTGGAAAGATAACTCTGGGGGGAAATGAAGACAGTTCTGGGAAACAAGGGACAAGGCATCGAGTGTATGTGTTTTGGGGAATGGAGTCACTGGATGGGGCAAATAGTTACTAAGCTCAAACACTCACCTAACATTTGGAAGGTCCCGCCTACCTAGAATCACTGTGGCCTGGTAATCTCTGACACCCATGAGGTTACCATGAGCTGGAGGGTCCTGGACAGAAATGGGTTGCTGGTTAGCTTATTCAAAGAGTAAGAGGAAAAGGGCCAACAAATAAGTTAGGAGTTCACCTATATGAATACACTCAATTCCCTGGCATGTAGTCTACTGCCAGGATTCCTATGGGGTTAAGAAGTGTAACAGCATCTTGTAAATTATTGTAAAGGAATCTAATTAGGTATCATGAAACCTGAGGTTGAATTGTGGCTCTGACATTTCCCATCTGGATAGCCCTGAGGGGCAATTCATTAACCTCTCTGACTCCAGTTTGCTATCTCACCCTAGGGTATTTCTCACAGATGACTGCTACCCACATCCTGCTAGCTTTTGGATTCCCTGTTGCATGCCTGAGACTGGACGAGATCTCATAGGCCAAACTGTACCTCAAGCCACGTGTCTGAGGGCTGGTTCCTTGGAGTGTGCGATTATGGCTTATACTCAGGAGGTTTGCTCTCTTGTGCACACACGTGAAGGAGGGAAGGGCAGTACTGGAGTGGGAGAGGCTGAATTGTCATGGAATCACAGGAGTGATCTCGGACCATCTGTGGGAGCTCTAGCGCTGGGGTGACTCTTCCTAGGCACGGAGGCTGAGCTATTCCGATCACCCCCAGGGTGCATGTTTAACTTTGTTCGGAGCCGCTTTCTTCCACCACAGCCAGTCCTCAGCTGGGACCGGTCATTACTACCACTCTTAGCTGACTCTGTCTTCAGGCAGAAGCAGGACGAGCTACATAATCTGCTGGCTGTATGCAAAATGAAAATGCGATGTCCTTTGTCCAACATGATCGATGATTTTGAAATGGTGGCGGCAGAGCCTTAAATCAAGTGGACCCTTCCATGCACAGGCCCGGTGACTGTACAGGTCACACACTCATGAAGCTGATGGGGGATCCAAGTGCCATCTGAGTGACGGTGTTCATCTGAGCGTGTGACAAAGGAATAAACACAGAGAGGACCTTCAGTTCGGGATCATTTGCAGACTGACTTCCACATTCCGACGGTTGTGACAAAGGGGTGTCTTTAGGGCGTATGTAGGATCCTGTAAACTCCTTAGCTTTCAGATCAAGGTCCAGGGCCAGAGACGTGTTCATTGGCCGACGAACTTCGAAACGGTTCAGTTTTGATTCTCAGCATGCCGACCCGCTCTCACTTGGGTAATGCTGCTAATGTCACCTATCATTGGGTCAATGCCAACTCACGGAAACCGTATGAACAACGCAACAACATAGCGCCTGATTTTGTGCTATCTTCATGATCGAGGATATGTCTGAGTTCAGTCGGACAACACAGATTTAAACTGTGTATCACACGTTATTTGCATATAAATATGATCTTCTGTTCTGGTCCAGAATTTTCAATGACTAATTTTAGGAAGTAGATTACCAGGCTTTTCTTTATAGTCTGCTTTAGTCTGACAGCTTTGGTGAAACCTGTCCATCTTGCTGCTATTTGCACGAATGGTGGCCTAGGTACCAGTATCACAGTGGAGGATAAGCCACCGTGTTACGGCAAACTGACAATGTTAATGCCCAACTCCTTCTGGAAAAATCACACTTAGCCATAGGGTGTGGCCTTAACAATGACACAATCATCTTCCCTTACACATAGCAGCTGACATGACTTCACGAGAAACAGCTTAAGGAGCAGGGAGTCTTTTCTCCCAGAACACATTTCACTCAGTCTGCCCTTGAGCTAGGTCGCTCTAGAGCAGCAGTTCTCAACCTGTGGGTCGCGACCCATTTGGAGGTGGTCAAACGACCCTTTCACAGAGGTCGCCAGATTCATAACAGTAGCAAAAGTATAGTTATGAAGTAGCAACAAAAATAATTTTATGGTCGGGGGTCACCACCCCATGAGGAACTGGATGAAAGGGTCACGGTATGAGGAACATTGAGAACCACTGCCTGAGATGTTGTTCATCTATTTCTCATACTCCAAATCATGGAAGTCGCTTTAAATGAATGAAAAGAAATGTTCTGTTTGATTATTTTTTCACCAGCCAAAGCGCACTTTCTCGACCTTGTCTTTCAGTTCTTTCAATAAAACTCGAAGCAAAAAATAATCCCTTCTATACAGTCTATTGGATTTTTATTTTTTCACCCTTCTTAAAATGTGTCCTAAGTCCAATTTGGGGTCCCTCGGAGCCTATTAAACTTCCTCAATAAGATGCAGTGTTTGCTGCTCACGCTCACACAGGCCCTTCTATCTCAACTCACAGTCTTGTTTTTCTTTCCTTCCTTCGTTCCCTCTTTACCCTGCTTTTAGGACTTTGGCAAGTTGGCTGGATTTCCTTTCTATTTTCTTTTACTTTTTAAAGGACCTGAAGTACTTTCATATTTCACATTAAGCCACGGATAAAAGGCAGCCTTCCTCTTGTATCTGTCCTTACTCTGGAATATCATCTTTCCTGGGTTAACAAAAAAACATTAGGTATGCTGGGGTTCATCTCTTTTTTTCACATTCTGTCACCCCTCAGAATATGAGCCATCTGCTTTCAAATGAATTGAAAATCACAGTGACCCCATGTGCCTCAGAGAATTGTGCTCCAAAGGATTTTCAATGGTTGATTAAAAAACAAATAAACTAAAAGTAGATTTCAAGGCATTTCTACAAAAATACCTCTGGATGGACCTACACTTTCAACCTTTTGGTTAGCAGTTAGGCATGTTAACTATTTGCACTGTCCAGGAATGTCTACATAGGCCTGACAATCCTTCAAGTCCTAAGGACTTCAAATCCTTTATTTCACTACCAATCCCTAAAATGGAAATTTTAAAAATAGAATTGCTCTTTGAATGCCAACTGCAAAAATTGGATAAAATTACCCCTGTTGGAGTCAGTCAATATATGGCCTATAATTAATTTTAATCTTATGCATTTATAAAGCCTTTACTATGCATGTCCCAGGTAAGCTTCTAGGCTTTATGCATTCATGTGCAGACATGTGTGTGTGTATGTATGTATGCAAGGGGGTTTCAAAGAGTTAATGAAAAAAATTCCATTATCTTTGTATTCCATTTTCCATGAACTTGTGAAGCCTCTTAGTACATGAACACTACATTATCATTACTACGTTGTAATATCCACCACTTATCTGTCATGTTATTGTACTGTGGCGGCTTGTGTGTTGCTGTGTTGTTGGAAGCTATCTCACGGGTATTTCAAATGCCATCTGGATCACCCAAAATAAACAGGTCTCAGCTGAGCTTCCAGACTAAGAACAGATGATGAGGAAGGAACAGGCTATCCACTTGTGATTCCATCGCCAGGGAGAATGTTATCAGTAACATCAAACCATTTTCTGATACTGAAATCTTAATGAATAGAAGCAGATTTCCATCGATATCTATTTTCATAGATAATTTCAGAAGTTGCTCTCCTGGGGCCAGAGGCACTTAAAAGATGGGGAAAAGCTGCCTTCTCAAAATAAAGTTGGCCGTAATGAGGTAGATGGGGTAAGTTCCGAGGGAGTAAAACTTTAGGGACCTTCATTTGCTGATAGGACATGACGCAAAATGAGAAGAAATAGCCAAAACATCAATTACTTATCAGAAATAGGAATATATGAAGTATGGTACTAGGAAAATGGGAAGTTGTAAAAAATATAAAGGAACACATGAAAATGTACATTCAAGTTGCTCGTAAACTGAAATGGACTGGTATTGGCCATTTTGAATCATATGGTTCATTACGGCAGTAAAGACAGGTTCAAGAGTAATCTTATCACATTTTCATCAAAAAGGACATTTTAAGGTCTATCTTGAAGTACAATGCTGTCTGTGATAGGATAATATCTATTTTCTTACAAGGAAATTGTGGGATCCAGCCTCACATACGGATGGGTCCTAAAGGAAAGTTGTGTAATTGAGGAAAAGAAATTAAGAGACAGACAAAAGTTTTGGGTTGCTTGCCTCCGTGATGCCAAGAACCAGATCTAGACGGGAGAGAAAATATATTCTTATATCACATTATATACTCTTGGGGCATGCAAGTCCCCCTAATTACAGGTAACCACATACTTAATAAGGTGGGCTGTCCCCTAATCCAAAAGTCCCTGGGTTCATTGGATGAGTAACCTAACACCAGTGTTGCGGGGAAGTAAGAAGATTGACTGTCCCCTGAGCAGTGAAAGTAATAGCAACATGTCTGCTCCTATAGATAAAACTGCTGGCCGGATAGCATTGAGCCATGTGCTTGTAAGAAGTAACTTTAAGGCAACACTATTGTGGGAGGATATTTTGGGGATTAATCTTGGTTATGAGAATGTGATTGGGATTCATCTCTAACCCACAAGGGTGAGGGCCTTCAATCCTGGGTGGCCAGGATTGAAAATATGAAATATGAAAATGAAGAATTTGTCTGTGAACACTCTCTTCCTCTTTCTCAGTTTCCCACAGAAAATCCAATTAATACAACTATTATTCAAATTCATGCACCAAATACCAAAGCTAGTGATGAAGAAGTAGAATTTTACCAACGTTTTCTATCTGAATTAATTAAACATGCAATCAAGATGCTTTGATAATTATTGGTGACTGGAATGCCAAAACTGGAACTAATGAAGTAACATTAGTTGGCAATTATGCTCTTGGTGATAGAAATAAAACTAGAGATTCCGTGAAAGAATGTTGCAAGGTCAACAACTTTCTCATCTCAAGTACCTTTTTCAGCAATGCAAATGGCAACTGTCCATGTGCACTTCACCAGCTAGAATACACAGAAATCAAACAGATTACATTTGTGGGAAGAGAAGATGGAGAAACTCAATATAAGCAGTTAAAACCAGTCCAGGGCTGCCTGTGGAACAGTCTATCAATTGCTCACATGTGAGTTCATGTTGAAGCTGAAGAAAGTAAAACAAGTCCAAGAAAGCCTAAATGAACCTTGAGTATCTGCTACCAGATTTCGGAGAACAACTCAAGAACTGATGTGACACATTAGCACTAATGATAAAAGTCCTAGTGAGCTGTGGAATGACATCCAAGGACATCATTCATGAAAAACTCAAAGAATCATTAAAAAGTAAAATATTATAATGAATTGTGCAAAGGCTTAGAGTTAGGAAACCAAAAATGAAGAACACAGCATACCTGGAACTGAAGGAACTAAAGAAAACAAGGTAGGTCCTAGACAAGGTGGGTTGACATCTAAGGGCTCAAACATAGAAGTATTGTGAGAGTGGTGAAGGACGAGGGAGTGTTTCTGTCTGTTGGACTATGCGTTGGAACTGATTTGATGGCACCTAACAATAATAACATTGTTATGTATACATACAAATGTAACACAATCATGTATAAGATATAGAAGTGTCTATATGTGTGCATGTTTGTTTTTCCTATGACGTAGCTGTAACTAACTACCTCCAAGTTTCTGATGAGGAAACCGAGGCAGAGAGTTGGGTCCTGTGATTTTCCCATGGTTCCAGGGCTGCTCAGGGCCAGAGTGGGATCTGAGTACAGGCATTCCGACTGCAGCTAGGAGGTCTCAACTCTCCTGTAAATGGGAACGGAAGCGTTCTGGAACCACAAGCACTCTAGTCAGTGCACATTATGTAGAATCTCTTAATAGAAGAATGTGAAGTGGCACCTTAAGAAAACAAGACAGTGGAGCCGGAAAGACCAGAAGCTTGTTCAAGATCACACACTGCTGCTGCTCTTGCTTCTCTATTTCAGAGACAATCGGCAGGCTTGGCTAGGATCACATATTCCAAAGTGAGTGCTGCCAAAGAGGCATCTGATCATTTTTGCAAACTTGATAAAATCAAGAAGTTGTCTAGTAGGTTCCTAGACATGCATTCCTGTTTAGTTTGTCTTAGAAGATTCACTTTATACACTCACTGGTTGTGTGTGTGTGGGTGTGTGTCTATTTTTTTTTTAAACTCTTGAGGTTGAGGCAAGATGGCCTCATTTCTCCCAGACTGTGCCCAGGGCTGGAACCCTCAAACCCACTGCAGAACCTGCCTGGGAGGGGGGTTAGAGTCACACAGCTATCTTGCTAGCCACCTCTCATTTGTACCTATGTTTCCATTATCATTTCCAAAGCATTTTCTTTCAACTTGAGCCCTTGGTATCAGCTCCTTTCCCCATCCCCACCCTTGTGAACTATTGATTAATTGTATTGTTTTCATATCTTACACCATCCATTATCTCCCTTCAAACAAGTCTGTTGTTTGTCCCCCTGGGGGTGGTGGTGGTATACATTGATCCTCCCTTTCTCCCCCTTCTCCCCCGCCTTCTCCCTACCCTCATAGTACTGCTACTCCTATAACTGTTCCTGGTGGTGGGGGTGGGGGGGGCGGGTGATGGTGGTGGTATCTGTCCTGGATTCTGCAGGTCGAGAGGTCTTATCTGTACCAGTGTACATACTCCAGTCTAACTGACTTTGTAAGGCAGAACTGGGGTCATGATTTTGGAGTGGGGGGCGGTGGACATTAAAGAAGGTGTGGTTTTAAAGAACTAGAGCAATTTTGTGTGTTCCATCAGTGCTATACTGCAGTCTTACTGACTCATCTCTTCCTGTGACCCTTCTGTGAGGGGATGTCCAATTGTCTACAGATGGGCTTTGAGTCTCCACTCTGACCCCACTCTCATAGACTGTATGATTGTTTAGGGTCGTTTGATACATGCTACCTGATCTTGTTGACACCTCATAATCACCCAGACTGGTGTGCTTCTTCAGTGTATGTGGGCTTTGTTGCTTCCCTGCTAGATGGCCACTTGTTTAACTTCAAGCCTCTAAGACACCATTTGCTTATGCACCTATTTTGTCTTCAGCAATCATGTCAGGGAGGTGAGCTTCACAGAATGGCAGATTATTAGGACAAAGTGTTCTTGTGTTGAGAAAGTACTTGAGTAGAGGCCTAATTTCCATCTGTTACATTAAAACTTAACATATACATATATTTACACAGGTCCATATTCTTATCATTATATATTAATATACTTATAAATATTTACATATGCCTACATTTACATATGTCTATATTTATACCTCTATAAATGTCTTTTGCCTCTTGGTACTTTCCTCCATTTCCCATTACTTTCTTTTATCCCACTATCATGTTCAACCTTCAGTTTTCAGTAATTCTTCTCAGCTACATTGCCCTTTATCAAACCCCACCAGGCATTCTACACACTCCTTGCATAGATTTTAGCTTTCTTGTTGCTCCCTTGTCCCTAGGTTGGCTGGCTCACCACTCCCTTTCCCCCACCTCCCCTTCTCCCCTGTCTCCCCAGAACTGTTGGTTTTGTTGTTTTCCCCTCAGGATTTTGTATCTTGCCTATCTTATATAGATAGACATGAAAAAAAAAGGAAGAAGAAGAGTTAAAACGGCCTATAAATAGGTCCAGGTGTGTCTGATGACCCTTATGTATGTTTTCTGATCGAATCTGATGTGATGCCAAACCCTGTCCACTGAATCAGAAGTCTGTTTTCAGGATTCCTTGAGGACTTCTTTACTTTGTTCCCCTTGCTGCTCTGTTGCGGTCTTTTTTGTGTTTTCCTCTGGTTTGGGGAGGTCAGACAGGGCACAATTCCCACACTGTGTCTCCAGTACCATCCTCTGAAGTGCTGTGGATTATTGCAAGGACTTTGTGTCTTGTGGTGGGGCAGGCCCTAGAGTCCTCTCTATGCCTTAGCTGCTCTGGGCAGGAGTGTTATCCTTGGGGCTTGGTGGGCCAGGTGTGGTCCATTCCCTTTTTCTCTCTTTCCCTCTTAGTTTGCTCTTGTGTGGTCTGGGCAAACCTGCCACTTGCCTGGGCTATATCTTAAGTGTTGTCCTCTGTAGTACACTCTTTTTGGGAGGGGGGCGTCAATGTAGGTGGGTTTGGGGCCAGCCCCACAGACCTCTCTGTTAGTTCACTGCTTTGTGCCAGTATGTTCACCTCAAGGCTTGGAGTACTAGGTAGAGGTTGGATGCCTCTCTCCCAATTTGTCTCCTGTGGAGACAAACTGCCTGCCTGTGAGTAGGTTAATGATCTATTCCCCACTATCAATATCCTCTTTTTTGGTTTGTTTGTATTTCCCCCTCTTTTTTAGATGGCTGCCATTTGCGTCTCTGGGTTGGGTCTGACCCCTGCTGATTGCCTGGGCCTCTTCCTGGGAATTGGTACTTTGAGTGGCTTTTCCCCTATGACCCTGGTGCTTTTTAAGCTTAGCTCAGTGGACTCATGTTGTACTTATCCGTTTGTGTGTAGCTTATTTCATTTAGCATAATCTCCTCCAACTCTTCCCATGCGACAATGTGTTTCATGCATTCATCACTGATATTTTAGGGGTGCATAGTACTCCACTGCATATATGTTACCAGGCTTTTCGTCTGTTGGTGAAAATTTAACTTGTTTCCAACTCTTTGTGATTGTGAATTGTGCCACAATGAACACTGGTGTGCACATGTCTGGCTGTGGTCTCTTTCTTACCTCTTCTGGGTATATTCCCAGTAGGAGGATGGCTGGGTCATATGGTAGCTCAATTTCTACTTGTTTAGGTACCACCAAAATGATTTCCATAACGGCTCCACATACTTACAGGTCCACCGGCAGCTGATGAGAGTTCCTATCTCATCACAGCCCCTCCAACACTTGTTGCTTTCTGACTTTTTTGAATTGGGCTATCTTTGAAGTTGTTAGGTGATATCTCATTGTTGTTTAATTAATATTTCCCTCATGTTCCCTCAGGAACATTTTCTCATATGTTTATTGGCCAATCGGATTTCTGCCCTTGTGAAATTTCTATTCAGGATCTTTGCCCACCTCCTCAGTGAGCTATTTGTTTTTTTATTTTTGTAGTCTAGCAGAGTATTATAGATTTTAGTAATTAGGCCTTGATCTGATGTGTCATAGCTAAAGATGTTTTCCCAGTCTGTGGGCTCTTATTACTCTATTGGTGAATTCTTTCTATGTACACAGATATTTTATCTTCAGTATATCCCATTTGTCAATTTGTGCCTCCTCTGTGTTTGTGTCCTTCCCTATTTGTAATAGCCCATGTATTCCTTATGCAAAAGTTCTTAGGTTTCTCCCAACTCCCTCTTTAATGACCCTGTTAGTTTGGGGTTTTACCTCAACGTCTATGATCCAGCTTGAGTTTATTCTTGAGGATGGAGTACATGCTTAATTTTTCTGCAGGTAAATATCCATTTTTTTTCTAGCACTACTCATTGAAGAGGGCATCCACCTTCCATTTGATATTTTTAGGGCTTTTATCAAAAATCAGTTGTCTGTATGGTGATGACTTCATTTTTCTTTTCAATTGGTCTGAATATCTGTCATTATATGACTAACCTGATATTTTTACCACTGTGGCTGTATAACAGGTGCTAAAGTCAAGCAAGGCAAGCTCTCTGACATTGTCCTTCTTCTTAAGGAGTTCTATGCTAATTCTGGGCTTCTTTCCTCTCCATATGAAGTTGATAGTCGGTTTTTCCAATTCTTTGAAGGAAGATGTTGGTATTTGTATCAGGACAGTGTTAAACTTATATAGTGTCTTGGGAAGAACTGACATCTTTACTCTATTAAGTCTTCCTATCCACAAGCATGGGACATTTGCCCATTTGTGGAAGTCACTCTTGGTTTCCTGTAATATTGTTCTATAGTTTCCCCCATAAAAATCATTTGGTCTTTTTGTTAGATATAGCCCTAGACATTTCCATTTGTGTTTGGCTATTGTGATGGCTATTACTTTTTTGATCTCCTCTTCTGTGATCTTGTCCAATGTATATAGCAATCTGATAGACTTCTCTTTCTTGATCTGATACCCTGCCACTCTGCCATATTCCTCTTTCACTTCTAGCATTCCCCTTTTGGAGCTTTGGGAGGTTCCATATATATAATCATATCATCTGTGAATAATGATAATCTCACCTCTTCTTTCCCCAGATGGATACCTTTGATGTCTTTCCTTTCCCTTATGTTGTTAGCTTGGGCCTCCAGGATGATGTTAAATAAAAGTGAGGATAAGGGGCATCCTTGTATGGTCCCCTTTTTCAGTTGGATTGTTTTTGTCTTTTCCCAACAGACTACCAAATTGGCTATTATTTTTTCATATGTAGCTTATAATATATTGAGGACTTTTCCTGCCATTCTAAACTTTTTGAGTGTCTTAAACCAGAAGGAGTATTGAATGTTGTCAAATGCTTTTACATATTATCATTTGGTTCTTATCCTTTTCCTTGTCAGTATAGCAAATAATGGTGATGGATTTCCAGATGTTGGACCATCCCTGCACCCCTGGATTGAATCCATCTGGTCATCGTGAATTATTCATTTGATATACTTTTGAGTTCTATTGGCCAGTGTTTTGTTAAGGATTTTTTTCAATGATGTCCATTAGGGATATCATTCTGTAGTTCGCAATTCTTGTGGGATCCTTACCTACTTTAGGTATCAGTGTAATACTAGCTTTATAGAAAGAGTTCTGGAGTTTTCCATCTTTTTCTATACCCTGGACGAGTTTGTGGAGATTTGAGCCAGTTCTTCCTTCACTGCATGGTAGAATTCTCTTGTGAAACTGTCTGGCCTTGGGGATTTTTCGTTGGTAGTCCCTTAATAACCTTGTTTAGTACTTCTATTGCTATGGGTATGTTGAGATTCTTGATGTCCATCTGGGCTAATCTAGGGAGGGAGTGTTTTTCCAAATATTTGTCCATGTCTTCTAAGTTGTTGAATTCATTGGATTTCAGACCTTTGTAGTAATGTGTAATTAGTCTTTTAATGTCATTAGGTCCCTGTGTAGTGTCCCCTGTTTCATCCCTCATTCAGGCTATTGAAATTTGTGCCTTCCTTTCTTTGGTTAGGTTTGCCAACAGTCTATCAAGTCCGTTAATCCTTTCAAAGAACCAGATTTTAGCCGCTTTGATTTTGTGAATTGTTTTCTTTTTCTTTCTTTCTTTCTTTCTTTTTGTGTGTGAATTGTTTTCTTATTTTCCCTCTCCTGTATCTCAGCTCTGAGAATATTTATTTTCTTTTGCTATTGTTATTATTTCTTTTCTTTTGCTATTAGTAAAACTGTCCTGTTGACTCTGCTCTAATTGCTACATGTTTTGTGCCAGCAGTTCAATCATAAATATCGGTTCCTTTTTCATGTGTGGATTTTTTGCTATCAAACTTCCTCTGATAACTGCTTTTTCAATGTCCCAAAGGTTTTCATACATTGTATTTTGATTCTTATTTGTTTCTAAACACTTCCTAATTACATCTATGAGCTGAGCCAGTACTCACTCACTTTGCAGTAGAGAGTAGTTTATCCTCCAATTGTTTGCCCTTGTTTTTCTAGTCCTTTTTATTTTTTTCCTCAACTTTAAAAAATATTATTAACAGATTATTATATTGGGGACTCTTACAAGCACTTATAACAATCCATCCATCAATTATATCAAGCACACTTGTACATATGTTGTCATCATTATTTGCTAAACATTTACTTTCTGCTTGAGCCCTTAATATCAGCTCCTCTTTTTTGCCTGACTGCCTCTCCCATCCTCATGACCCCTTCATAAATTATAAATTATTATTATGTTCATACCTTAGGGATAGGGGGAGTTATGTGTCGATCATTGAAATGGGATTCCCCCTCCTCCTTCTCTTTATCATCCTGGTATCACAACTCTCATTCTTATCCTGGATTCCGTGTATTGTGAAACCTTTATTTCTTATCTGTACCTGTGTACACTCTCTGACCTAGCCTGCAGTGAAAGGCAGGACTGGAGTCATGATAGTGGACAGTGATTGAGCCTCAAAGAACCAGAAGAATATTGTGTCTTTCATCGGTGCTATACTGTACCCTGATTGATGAATCTGTTCTTGGTGACCCTTCTGTGAGGGGATGTCCCATTGTCTACAGATGGGTTTTGAGTCTCAACTCTGACCCACCCTCATTCTCAACAATATGGTATTTGTTTGTTTGTTTGTTTGCTTTGGGTCCTCAGGTGCCGGTTACCTGATCCTATTGACACTTCTTGATCTCACAGGCTAGTGTGAATTTTCCATGTGGGCTTGATGCTTCTCTGCTAGATGGCCACTTGTTTAATTTCAAGCTGTTAAGACCCCAGATGCTATATCTTTTGATAACTCAGCACTATCAGCTTTCTTCACCACATTTTCTTATGCACCCATTTTGTCTTCAGCGATCATACCACAACAAAGTATTCTTTCCTTGAGCCAGGGCTTATGCAGAGGCCCAAAGACCATCTACTACCTCACTATTGGAATATTGCCATATAAGTATTTGTACATTATTGCCATATGATTATATACACATAGGCCAATACCTCTAGTTTTATACATCAATGTATGTATACATCTATGTTTATATCTTTATCCATAGCTTTGCTTCCCAGATCTTCCCTGTGTTTCCTTTTACCTTCCTCCTGCCTCACCATCACTCTCACTCTCCTTCTGCTTCTTAATACTTCCTTTCAGCTAGATTGCTTTTGTTCTAACAACCTAGTATCCCCCTGTTCTCCTTGTTGTTGATTTTAATATCCTAGTTGTTCCCCTGTCTGTGGCGTTGTTTCCTCACTGCTCCCTCCCCATCCTTCTCCTCCCCCAATTCCCTCAGGAACCATTGGCCCCATTGATTTCTTCTTGAACTTTCTTCCCATGCCTATCTTATAAAGGTAGGCAAACTAACAATAACAGTGACAAAACAACAAGACAACAAAAGGCTGGATAAAAAGGAAAAGAAAAAATAATAACGAGCAAAAAATCCCCTAAAATCCATATGCAATTCCAGGTCCTCTGATAATTGCTTTTGCTGAGTCCCACAGGTGTCAGTATGTCATACTGTCATTCTCGTTGGTTTCTAACAATTTCCTAATTTTGTCTTTTATCTGGGCAAGTACCCACTGATTTTGCAGTAGTTTTTCATCCTCCAAATGTTTGCCCTTGTTTTCTTAACCATCCTATTGTTGATGTCCAGCCTTATGGCATAGTGGTCCAAGACTAACCTCTATGTTCTTGAATTTATACTGCCCAGCCTGTGACCCAGCATGTGGTCCATGCTATGCAATGTGGGCTTTGGAAGAATGTGGTATTTTTGCATTTTGGTGAAGAGCTCTGAAAATGTCTAACAGGTCAAGTGGCCTAATTGTAGACTTTAGTTCTGTAGCTTCCTTGCTTGACTTCTTACCCTGTGATCTATCTTTCTCAGAGAGCAGTATATTAAAGTCACCTACGATGATTGTTGAGACTATGATTTATTTTTTCATCTTTTGGTATGTTTGATTAATAATTTTCACGGGTCTCTTTACGGATGCATATGCATTTATTATGTTCACAGGTTCTTGATGCACTGTTCCCCTGACCATTATATAGTGCCACTCCTTATCTCTCATTATGCTTGCACCCTTACATCGACTTTGTGAGAGATTGGGATTGTGACCCCTGTTTTTTTTTGAATTGTCATTTGCTTAGTAAATTTTTCTCTAGCCTTTGATTCTCAGCCTATTTTTCTCTGCAAGTTTGAAATGTGTCTCTTGTAGGCTATGTTAATGGACCAGGTTTCTGCTGGCTTACATTCAAGTTATACAAAGGAACACAGCCTCAGATTGAAAGGGGGTTTCATGTGTTTATTGTTGTTTGTTTTTTAATAATGGGCTTGTAGTGTGCCCTGGTATTGGGGCTGTGCTGTGCTGTCCCCCAGGGAAGGATGGCAAGATTAGCTGAGCGGGTTTGGGACCCACTGGGTCTGAACTGCCTTGCCTGCTTTCCTGCATCACCCCAGCTCCCTCCAGCACAGCTCCCAGCTGTGCTCTGGGGATCTACACTTTACCAGAGTAAATATCCTACGGCAGTGGTTTTCAACTTTCCTCATGCCGTGATCCTTTAATACAGCTCCTCATATTGTGATGACACCCCCACAACCATACATTATTTTCGTTGTTACTTCATAACTATAATTTTGATCTTGTTATGAATTGAGAAACCCCTGTGAAAGGGTCGTTTGACCCCAAAAGGCGTCGTGACCCACAGGTGGAGAACCACTGTCCTAGAGTCTCTCCAATTACAGCAAATTAGTGTCTAATTATCTGTTATTACTCACTCTGGTAGATAGGGGAGCTGAGCAGAGGGAAGAGGAGATAGCCAATGCAGTCACTCTGCTTCTGGCTGGGGAGAGGAAATGCAAAGCCTGAGAATGCAGCAGCAGAAGCATTGCAGAGAGGAGACCTCTGGTGTGACTCCTTGTGGCTAGTTCTTAGAGATTCTCTGCGAGCCTGAGATTATGACTACTTTTAGACAGGAATCTGGGGAAACTCCTGCATGATATGGGTCTTGGGTCTTGAGTGGAAGAAGGGGTGGTGGATACTGTCCCACTGGAACTGCCAAGGGATTAGTGGAGCCCACAGGCAGACATGGGGAGCATTTCAGGGAGCCCTTGAATCACTCCATGGATGAAAATTACAGTGGAAGGTCTGAGCCATAGACCCTAGTATACTTGAACTCTATTTTGGGCACCCTGCCTCCAACTATTGGTCTGCTCACCTCTTAATTTTCTGATCTAACAGCAGGAGGACGGGGTATGTGATTCTCCCTGGATGCCATCTTGGTAATTCTCTAAAATTTCAACACTTTAATTAAAAAATAACTTCTTGTTGTTAAGAGTATACACACTAAAGCATGTACCAATTCAACAATTTCAACATGTACCTATGTCTCAAGATTAAGTAAAAAAAATTATTACTACAAAATCATAGAAAGCTCTAGAAAACCAAAATTTCAAAATTAGAAACTACTGTCTCTCTACACATCCTCCATATACCCTTATGATGGCAGTGCTTGCATCTCCCTAAACCTTCCCTGGAGAATCATACACTTTTTCATTTACTGGACACTCAGGTCACAAATCATATTCCATATCAATGTGCTTTGAATTGGGGGAACAAATACAAGTCTGGTGGGACAATTAAAGCTGTCGGATAAATGGGGATACTCCTTTCCAATGAGATTCTCATAGGGAAATCCTTGTAGGGAACCTTGCTTCTACTAAAGGCTATTTGGATATTTATAACATCATTTGCATGCCATACAAGTCAATATTTAATTAACTTACGCCTAATGCGATGCCTGTAACTGCTTCTCTTTGGTGAGACATGTGATGTTATTTGAATTGGTGATTTTAAGGGTCTATGTGGCCTGCAAGCTTACAAATGATAGTGTTTATTTAATAACGCAATCATTTTCCTTTTTCCCTCCCCCTTTCCCTCCTCCATTAACCCTTAATAGTTTATAAATATTATTTTATCTTATCTTACACTGCCCGGCATCTCCCCTCACCCACCTTTCCATTGCCCATCCCCCAGAGATGAGGTTCCACGTAGATTTCTGAGATCGGTTCTCCCTTTCTACAACTCCTTCCCTCCAGGTGTAGCCACTCTCACCGCTAGTCTTGAGAGATTCATCCATCCTAGATTCCCTGTGTTTCCAGATTCCTACTGCAACGCTGTGCATCCTTTGGTCTAACCAGGTCCGCAAGGCAGAATTGGAATCATGATAATTTGGGGAGAGGAAGCGTTCAAGAACTAGAGGAAGGTTTTGAGTCTCATTGTTGCTACACTGAACTCTGAGTGACTCATCTCCTCCCCACTACCCCTCTGTAAGGGATGTCCAGCTGTCTACAGATGGGCATGGGTCCCCATCACCCACTCCCCTCATTCACAGTGATGTGATTCCCCCCACCCCCCACCTTTCTTGTTTGAAACCTGGTCCCCTCGGCCCTTCATGATCACACATGTTGGTGTGCTGCTTCCATGTGGACTTTGTTGCTTCTGGGCTAGATGGTCACTTGTTTACTTTCAAGGTTTTGAGTTCCCAGACTCTATATCTTTCAATAGCCGGGCATCATCAGCCTTCTTCACCACACTTGCTTATGCACACATTCGTCTTCAGCATTTATGTGAGGAAGGTGATCACACAATGATGGTTTTTGTTCCTTGGTGTCTTAAATAACAAAATCTACTATTTTGATGAAAAGTGACCACTGGAGTGGCCTTATTTCTAACTTTAAGGGGTACTTTAAGGTAAGAGTCTCAGATATTCCTTTGGTCTCAATTGATCCACTCTGTCTGGATTTTAGAAAAGGATATTTGAGTTTTGTTCTACATTTTCTACCTTTCTATCTAGGGCCTTCTATTAAGAGTCTGCATTGATTTGGTGTCATAACATTTTTAGTTTATTAATCTTGTAGACTCATTTCTTCTTTGAATCTTTGATTCACCTGGACATTCTTTTTGTTGTTGCTATTGTTTGGAATGTTTTTCATGCTACATTTATATGGACACTCACCTAGTAGGAATTCAGTAATTGTGTAATTTGGAAGCAGCCCATTTAATGAATATGTTATGGATAGGTACCATCAAGTTCGTTCTGACTCATAACAACTCTAATGTACAACAGAGCAAGACACTGCCAACCTGACAGTTATTCACAATGTTTAACTCCATTGTGCCAGCCATTGTGCCACTCTATGTTGTCAAGGGTCTTTCTGTTTCTCCCTGCCTCTCTAATTTACCAAGCATGATGTCCTTTTCCAGGGACTGGCCTATCCTGATAATATGTCCAAAGTATGAGAAGTCTCACCATCTTTGCCTATAGGAAGCATTCTGGCTGTACTTATTCTAAGAGAGATTTGTTTGTTCTTTTGGTAATCCATAGTATTTTCAATATTCTTCACCAGCACCACAAATACTTGTTTTGTGTGTACTTGCTAGATCATATATAAAACATAGTTTACTGTAGTAGACAGTTTTGCTACAATTTCCCAAAGCGTTTGTACAAAATTAAAGTCCCAGTTAGTAGAGTATAAGATCTAATGCCTCCTTGCACATCCTAACCATGTAACTATATAAGGAGATTTAAATATTAAGACCAGCTAGTATACAGCGCCCCACTACCCAGTAGTTGTCATACTGTGATGGCATGCATGCCGCTTTCATGCCAGAAGCTTTGCGACAGCTTTTTCAAATAACAGCAGCGTCATCCAAAGTGGACAAGGGTTCAGCAGAACTTCCAAATTAATACAGATGAAGAAGAAACCAAAAAGGGATCCAAGTGCCTGCCATCGTGTCAATTCTGTGTTGGGCAGAGTAGTACTGTATCAGGCAGAGTAGAATAGCTTCTTTGGGTTTCTGAGGTTGCAAATCTTTATGAAAGCAGAAAAGCCTCTTCTTCCTCACATGGAGTGACTAGGAGGTTGGAATCGCTGGCATTCTGATTTGCAGCCAAACTCACTGCACCACCAGGACTCGCTGACTAGGAAGAAAGCCTGGTCAATGAAAACTTCCTGGATCACAGAGGACATTGCTGACTAACTTTAACTGTACACATCATCCTGTTTGGTGAAGCAGCGGACCATCAAAGGAGGAGGACTCCTTTACACAATGGACTAGCCCAGAAGTCATCAGTATGATGTTACGCAGGCTGACAATCATGACGATGAAATGCGACAAGACAGCTTTTCATTTTTCTGTTTATATGTTTGCTATGAGTCAGTACAGATGACTCCAGGGCAGCTATCTGTCTGTCTACCTACCTATCTATTGATTGTACCATAAGACACCCACAAGAACAATATCACCAATCTCAAAAGGAGCACACAAAACCCCACAGCAGCAGCTTTGGTTGCAAGTGTCAGGGTGAATTCCCACAATCTCACTCCCACCACGATGACTATTAGGGAGCTCGGCAAGCCCAGAGGAGACAGGAAACAATTGGAGAAGGCTTCATCTGTGTCATGAGGGTGAAACCCATTATTATGAAAAACGTTAACCTTTCCTCTTCTGGGCAGAAATAGCTCCTGCTGTCAGGGGACGCCGCCTTTAGAGAACCCTATGATTTCAAAAGAACATTTAAAGTTCCAAAGCATCAACAAGTCCCATGAACCACTTTAATATTATTTCATCTATCATTTATCATCTAATTGTGGTGAACAAGGCAAGAGGTACCCCCCACAAAAGACAAGTCTCTCATTTGCTCTGTTTTCTACAAGAAGAGGTGGTTTAAGCACCTATGTCTTTCATCTGCACCAATTAAACAGCCAGTTGTCATCAAATTGATTCAGACCGTCACAGCACGCTACTTGTCAGAGTAGAACTGTTCCCATAGGGTGATGCATGGGTGACATTTTAGGTATAGAGCACCAGGACTTTCTTCTGCTGCATTTCTGGGTAAAATCGAGCCTACAGTGTTTGGTTGGCCTCTCAGTAGGTTAGCTTTTTTTTGTACTACGTACCCAGTCCTCACACCTCACAGAAATTCTTATCTGTTTGCAAGATGGAATGTGTTTTTATCAGTGTCGTGAGCAGAGAGGAGTATGCCACTTTCAGCAAAGACATTCAGGTTGGGGTTACAGGTTTTAGTCTGATATTAGCCTATACATCCAATATTAGTTCATAAACCCTTCTCCATCCTCTCACAGTCATATTCTATGATACAAAACACAGGAAGATCACAGGCCAATGGGTGTGGTCTTGTGGATCCACTGGTGGTGGAAGCATCTCCGTGCGGCAAAGGTTGTAATTGTCAAGCATTATTGACTTGTTTAGATACACAATTAATTCTCATGGAAGTAGCAGTAAAAAGTTCCAAAGACAAGTTGCATTATGTCAATGTGCTGCACAAACCTTTTTAGATGATTAAAAACCAAGTTACTTTGAGGACTAAAGTGTGCCTGGCCCAAGCCATGGTCTTTTCAGTTGCCTAATATGCATGTGAAAGTTGGACTTTGAATTAGGAAGACTAAAGAAAAATGGGCATGTTAAATTGTGTTGACCAAGAATATTGAATGTACCATGAACTTCAAAAAGGACAAACCAATCTGTTTGGGCAGAAATAAGGCCAGCGTGCTTCTTAGAGGCAATGATAGCAAGACTGCGCCTTACAGACTTTGGACATGTTATCAGGAGAGACCAGTCCCTGAAGAAACACATCCTGCTTGATAAAGCAGAGGGGCAGGGGAAATAAAGAAGCCCTCAAGGATTGGATTGACACAGTGGCTGAACCAAGTGGCTCAAGCATGGGAACACTTGTGTGGACGCTGCAGGACCGGCAGGTTTTTTCTGCTGTTGTGAATAAGTTCTCTATGGGTCAGAAAGACTCAATGGTAACGGACACCAACAATACATAGCTGACTTCATGGCAGCTAACAACAACAGTAAAGGATGTAGAGACATCAGTGAGCTCTCTCTTCAACACGAAATCTAGTGTGGAATGAAGATTACGGTTCTGAAGATGGTGCTTTTTTGCCATTACTTATTGCATGCTAAAATAAGAAACAGGATATATTGTTAAATAAGTAGTCATGTCAGTAACTGGTAAGGAGATTTGAAAAAGATCCAAACAGCAATGCGAAGAAATGGTACTTCATCTGAAGAAGTTCACAATGAAAAGCCAACACAGCAGCAGTATGGCTGAATTGACAAAAGAGAAATTTAGAAAGTACAAAATTATTCAGACTGATTTTTAAAAAAATTTCTCATTCACTCTTCGATGTATTCATTCACAAATGAATGATAACCAGGAAAAAGGAAAATGGAAGGGGAAAGGGTTAAAAAAAAAGGGAAGCCCCAAGTGATTCTTTTGTATTTGCATGTCCAGGTCCCCTCAATTGAGAGCACAGAGGAGGAGAAACAGCACCCCTAATTTGGGTTTTCTTTCAAATCACCTTTAGGAGGCAAAGAGGCAGATCTAAGTGATTACGATTTGGCTCAGAAACCTTTTCTCTTGTTCACAGTGTAAGCTCAGTGCTATCCATGTTGTTGCTGTTAAATGCCTAATGTCCACTCAAACTCATGGCACCCAGAGGTGCAGAGTAGAACTACTCCAGAGAGCTTTCCAGGTGGTGACCTTTTGTAAGTAGACTCCCAGATCTTTCTTCCAAGGTGCCTTAGGTAGTGTTGAACTGTCAACACTACAATAAATAAATAATTTTTGTGTGCTTTGAGTCAAAGTTTACATAGCAAAGTAGGTTTCCCAGTCAATAGTCCATGCCCAAATTGTTCCGTGACGTTGGTTGTATTCAATGTATCCGCATTCTCCTTATTTCATCCATTTGTCTGATTTCCCTGTCTACCACTGTTATCTCATATTTGTTTTGGGGTAAATATTGCCCCTTAGCACACATGCAATGGATTGTTCTAAGGAGGGTATTCTTCACGTTCTTTATTGTGTGTCAGTTTATTATGACTGGAAGGTAGGTTGCAGGAGTTTCAGGTTATAAGGTTTTGGCATGGTCATTGTTTTGGGGCTTCTTCTGGTCTCTTCACGATCAGTAAGGAGAGTGGTTTTCTTTTGGGGGGATGGATGGGTGGGGTGGGCTTTGAATTTGGTTCTACAGTCTTTTTTTCGAAAATCTTTTCTCAATAGGACCTTCTATTGTGGCCTTGGTCAGAATGTTTGGTAGTGGTGTGCAGTCTAGTTCTAGTCTCAGGTTAGGGGAAGCTATGTAAACCACAAATTGCTGAGTGTTTCACAACATGCTGCAAGATTGGAGAATCTTGATAAGACTTGTCAAATGAATGATTCTAATATATCTCTTCTAAGACACCAATGGATGAATGAGCAGTAAGGTTTATGTTGAAATCCCTCTCAACTGCAAGTTGGAAATCATGCTTTCTTTTATAAAAATCATAAAAGTGTCTCATGACCACCTCTCCACTGGGAACAGCACAGTTTCCATGAGTGACTGAAGTGTGATAACGTTCTCTAACTCAAAGGACAGAGATGAATAACGCAACAGCATCTGTTTGCTGAATGCGACTCACCACAAGCTCCGTAGACTGAGTGGTGGTGACTGCCAGAATCCAGAAGCTTCTGCTTCGCATGCATACCCACAACATGTGAGGAAAGAGTACTGGTCTGGGGATCAGGCTTCCTAGTTCTGGTTATAAGCCTGTTGCAGCTCTCTGTTCGTAGCTTTTGCTAACCCCTTCTAGAAAATGAAGAGGCCAGGAAATTACTAAACCCAGGATTGTTTACCAAGACTCATCAGGAACTTCTTTAAATATGCAGATTCTAACACAGCACTCTAAACATTTCTGATCTCATATTTCTTACTGGGATCTGAGCACCTCTGCTTTAATGAATCTCCCAAGTGAGTTTACTGTGCTATATTCTTGAAGCCGCAGCTGCCTCCTCATTAAGAGAGATGACAGAGAAATGAATGATAGAAGATAGATAGATAGATAGATAGATAGATAGATAGATAGATAGATGATAGATAGATGCTGTCAAGTCATGATAATCTCAGATACCACAAAGGTATCACATCCTTATCAACTTGTCAGTATCTCAAGCCCATCATTACAGCTAATGCGCCAGCAACTCTCACTGAGGGTCTCACATGCTTTTGTTAGCCTTTTACTTAGGCAAAAATAATGTCCTCCTCCAGCAATTAATTCCTCCTGGTGATGTGTCCAAAGCAAGGGAGTCAGACAGTGTTCTGTCGTGATCCAGAAGATTGTCATTGGTTAGTTTTCAGAAGTAGATTACCAGGCTTTTCTTTCTAGTCTGTCTTTGTAAGGAAGCTAAGCTCCACTGAAACCGGGTTTGCCATAGGTGTTTGAAACACAAGTAGCCTAGCTTCTATCATATCAGCAACATTCAGTTACTTCAGTTTGACAAACTGATAGATCCTTTGAAATGCAGCTGTTAGTTGCTTTCATAGTGAAGCATTCAGTGGTTTTATTAAAACACCTCCAGAAATATCATAATCTTCCCTAGAAGATATTTTAGGTATTAAATAAGTCAATCTGTACTAATAAGAAATTACTATTGAATAGTCACACATCTTAACTCATGCATGGGTTCTCTAGAAAGTTTGTGGGGAAATGGAATGAAAGATAATGGAATTTTCCCACCGACTCTTTAAAGCCCTCTACTAGGTACCGATAGGCTACAATGATCCTCACTGCTTCTCATCAGCTTGGCATCAGGACGTTCTTGTGTCAGCTATCTGTGTCTTAGCCAATTTCTTAAAGTTATATTAAGCTATCGCCCAAATTTCTGTAGTGTGTGTCAAACTCAAAACAACAACAACAACTCAATACTCATTCCATCTCTATCAAGCTCTCCATATAAGCCCCAAGGAGAGAAACCCTGGGCACAGCCAGATGGGGCCCCACACTTTATCCAGGATGGCCCAGGATATACAATATATTCAGCAGTGACACATGTTTGCTAAACATTAGATAAATTTTAAAAGCTGACACACAGAACTTAATTTCAGGAAACATTCCCATTATCAGTTCATGGTACAATTAATGTGTATCAGCGTAGAACTATACCTCCCAGGGTCTTCAATAGCTGATTTCCAAAAGCATGACACCAGACCTTTCTTCTTAGGTGCCTCTAGGTGAATCCAAACTGTCAAACTTCCTGTTGGCAATTGAGAGGGATCCCTGCATTGGCCTCAGATACCCCCAAATTCCTAAATCCTTTGCTTTTAAAAGCTCTCTAAAGTAACCAAGTCCAAGATTACCTTGCCTCCTAGGCGGTCTCAAATTACTCATCAAATCCTGCAAGTCTTGCTCAGGGGAATGTGGGGTTAAGCATGATTTCAATGCCAGAATTCCAATTCACTGCCTGAAGCTCAAGATGGGAGCTTCGGGCATGGTGCCCACCTCATGGCCCAGAGCAGACATGCTGAGCATAAAAAAATATGCAGTGTGAGGTCATGCCCCAATGACATCCGAAATGGACCCTTTTGGAGAGTTTCATGAAATTCATGACCAACTGTTATCAGCCACAAGGGGGGTCAGGCTGAAATCCTGGAGTCTGAAGCCCCCTGTTTGGATACAGGCCTGTGCCTGGTGTTTTACCAAGGACTCCCCTCATTTTCTTTTCTAACTTAGTTTTACTTCCCTCGATTCCAATATTGGTATTTTGCAGCTGTTTCTACTGTAACAATGACTATAGTTCAATTATGTTCTTGCATATGTCAGGTATAGTACAGTCTAATTTAATCTTCATTACACATCGCCATATTGCAATTATACATGCTATCCAAGTGTTAACACATATTTAAACCTGTTATTCCTTTGTCACTGATTTACAAAGAAGTACCTGAAAAGAAGCAGATGTCATAATTACACGCTTATTCAGCTCATTTTAAACTAAGGCTCCAAGTAAATTGCAGATGAGCCAGGCATGTCTTGAAATGAATGTAGTGATAGGACACTAATGCCACAATTCATTATGGTTTGTCAATGTGCCGCACTTCTGGAATGTGTGATAAAATTATATTAATACTCTGTGCTAATGAGATTAATGAATATGAACATGCAGGAGAAGAATGGGGTCCTTTGTTCAACTATTGAAAAAATAACATATAGGTAATTAAAAAGAATTAATCAAACCATGTACAGCCTCATTTATATTAAATTAATTTGTCTGGTTTCATTTCTAATAATTAATCACTTTTTTTTTTGCAAATTACAAAGCACTTCAGGCAGATTGAAGCAGTACTGTAGGAGTTGTGATTCAGAATATTTAGAACGATCAAGGTGGTCCCTGCGGGTTCATATTAATTAAGGTTTAACAGTTTGGAAAATTGTAGCAATATTTTATGATTCATGTAATTAAACTCTGTAACAAAATGTCACAACTGCTAGTTACTTCTGCGCCTGTGATTTATATCTTCCCCCTTTTGGAAAGGAAGCAACAGAAACCGAGTCTTCTTAAATATGCCCACACTGTGAATGGGGAAACAAGCTGGGGGCCTCAATGCAGACCAAAGCACTTTGTCTGGGGCACCGGGCGTGCACCTTCCCCTCTCAAATTCCACCATCAGACTATGTAAATGAGATGAAGTCATAGGATCTGACAGATGGTAGCCGTCTCGGGGTCTCTGCTGGCATGTTTTCTTAAGTAAAAACAAAAAGGCAGGAGCAGTGAACCCCCTTCTCAAACTGAGGGGAAAGCACTGATATTCCCATTGATAGAGACTCCTGGGCTTCCAGCACTCACATCCATTGAAGGCACTGAGCTTGGCATCACATTGAGATGATGGTCAGAAACCATTTTCCTAGTCCCCGGGGGCCTGGATGGAAGACTGGAGTGACTTTCCTGGGAAATGCTTCCTGAGAAATGTCAGATGGGAGCATGATCTGCATGCTCTATAAACTGTACAAACTCACTGTTCTTGAGCTGCTGGATGAACGGGAGGAAAATGAGGGTGCCTCACCAGGGCAGTGGCCTTGCTCTTAGTCTTAAATGCATGTCCTTATCTCCTCTGCCTGCTCTGTTCCCAGAACACACTGGCTCAACTCCATTACAGATCAGCTAGACTAGGGGCGGCTTCTGCAGGTGCCTATAGGAGATGGGAAGGCAAGGCAGGAAAGAGACCAGTAGTTCTTTCTTAAGTCTTCTCTGCTTCTGGCTGTCTCTCTTAGGGAAGCCGAGCTCCTCAGTGATTGCAAGCTCCTTACATTGACCATTCTCCAGGACTCCCTTTTTCACTGTCGCTAGTGACAATATTTCCCTCACCTGCCTTCTGAGGTTTCTCACTGTTGCTGGCCTCTGGGTTCCTTACTGCCCTTGTCGGGATCTCTCCAAGAAGTAATACTTGACTAAAGTGTCTTCATTTGAAATTTGTTGTAAATTCAAGTCCAATTGAATTTCAGCCTGAGTCTCAATCCAAAAAGATTTTAATTCAATAGACTTGAAGAGTAATCCCAGCCTCTGAATTTATATACTAATTTTTAATCACTCCAGATGATTACACTGCATAAGGATTAGAAGAATTCTTGGCAGTGTTGATTTCGCCAATGATCACTAATTGGTAGTACTAAAACAGTACTTCTTATGGGCCAGGCTCAAAGTACTTTGAATCTATTTATGTATTTTATCTTCATGATATTTCTAAGAAGGGCTATTATCCCCATTTCACAGATTAAGAAATCAAGAGAGAGAGAAATAAAGTAATGTGTTTAGGTCACAGAGCTTGTAAACAGTAAAGCTAGGGTTGAATCCAGACTCCAGACTTTCAATCACTTCTCTACGCTGCAACAATATGAATTTTACCAAATTTTTCTAAGGAATGATTTGGAAGTGGGGAGAGCTGCTTGTTTATGTATGTTCACATTTAATGATATATTCTTTCATTCCAAGGCCTTTTTAATGAATAACTCCTGTGTGCCAGGCAGTAAGAGAGTTACGTTAATCGCACAGTTACATTATACAGAAGGTTGCTAGAAGCTGGAACCAACACGGTGTTACTTAATAACATAAACAATGTAAGTGTTGCTATGTTTGAGCCTATTGTGGCAACTAACGGAATTAGTCCCTATCTATTGAGGAGAATAGGAAATAGATTCAAAAACAGGTAAATAAGGATATGGAAACATTGACATATTAACTTGAGGATTGTCTCTGCTGTTGTGTTAGTCTGGGTACTTTTAGAGAATCAAATCCACAGAAACTCATATGTACAAGAGAGGGTTTTATATAAAGGGTCAGTGCACATCAAGAAGACATCCCAACCCAGTGCTGCCCAAGCCCACAAGTCCAACATTAACTCATATGTCTGACACCAATCCACAAAGTCCTCCTCCATCTCACAAAACACACGCAATGATGCCGACTGCAGGAGGAAAGCCGAGTCAGTGAATGTGTAAGCATCTCAGCACTGGCAGGGTCTCCACACGGCTGCTCCAGCACCCAGGGCTGCATAGGGGTAGGTCTATGTGGCTTCTCTTCAGGGATATCTTGTAGGAAGTGAGCCTTGCCAGCTGAAGCAGGGCTAAGGCAGCTGCACCCTACTCTGACCATCACAACCCAAGAGACCCAAGAACTAGAAAGGTGAGGCTCAGGGAGTGATTTATCCCTCTGCCTTTCAATTAACCCCACATGTGTTTATCGGCCAGGTTGGCACAATAAACCAACTACCTCAGCTGTGCTGAAGAAAACCAATGCTATGACAAAGTCTTCACATCAAAAGATATATTTGTGATGGGTCACGGAAGTTGTAGGGGAAAAGGAAACAGTATGGCAGGTGGGAGTTCCAAAATTAATTTGCTGTCATTAAAGACAAGATGGCTCAAATGACAGGAGCTAGGATGTGAAGGGGACGCTGTGGTGGCATTAAGAATCCTTAACTGTTGCCACCATGTATGGACTTAACCGCAAGCTTTCCCAGAGGCTCCCCAGAAGAAAGGTCTGACAATCTACTTCCGAAAATTCAGCCACTGAAAATCCGACGGAACTTAGTTCAGCTTTGACCTAAGTGGGGTTGATGTGAGTTAAGAGTCAGCGGGAAAGACGCTGGCATCCCCATTCCAAACCTCGAATTGTCTCCTTACAGCACAAAAGAGCCAGATACTGTTCTAAGCAAGGGGATGACCTGGACATTGCTGATGCTTAAGGTGATTGTTTTACCAACACTGTGGGGTGTGGACTGAGACAAGCCACATCTCAAATCTGGGGTGCCCCTTTGAAGGATGGACACAGAAGAAAGGCCCCACAGTAAGGGAGAGGGCCTGTTCCTGAGGAATGTGAACTCCTTGGGAGCCCAGAACACGGCGCCTGGCCATTAAACCGGATGCGTGTGTGGTCTGTTAACAGAGCCGGGCTGGGTTGCCCTGGTCTGGCAGACTATTCGGAAAGCTCTGGTCCCTCTCAGCCCACACTCAAATTGGATTAACTTGGAAATGAGAAAGACCATGCTCTTTAATGTCTATGAGTGGGTGCTAGGAATTTTGGGGCTCCCATGAGAAAGGAACATTCCCACCCCCCCACCCCCCATCAGCAACCATGGTGTCATATGTCTGTGAGTAACACTAATTGGGAGAATTTTCTTTTCTTTTCTTTTCTTTATAGAGTGCACACCCTCTGCGTGCCCCCCCTCCCCCCTTGGTACATTCAGGTATGAACCCAGGCAGAGAGAGGGTTCTCTGCGGGTAACATGTTTGCTCTGACTGCCCCACCGCCGATGGGGTACTAATGGGATGGAGAGCAAAGCCCACTTATAGACAAATGATGATAAAGTGCAATCTTTAGGAAATCATCAAAAATATGCAGCGGGGCCATGTGAGCCATCTCTCCAAAGTGACGGGGCTAAAGAAGCTGCCGTGCCGCCAGCCCGAGGCACTGACATGCATTTATGATCTCCCGTTTGGGCTGCAGGCAGTACATATTAATAATGTCAGTCAGAGCATGCAAGGTCCGGGGTGGGCTTTTACAGTGACATGTCGGGATCGAGGAGGCAAATTTCTGATTGCCAATTAAGCACCAAACAAGTGCAACGACTTCCGCCAGCCCAACCCATAACTTTGTTTCATATTTCAAACGGCACCGTGGGGCCCACTGACCTAACTTCAGCTTGGAATATTCACTCAGAAAGTGACACAGCTTTATCAAACCAAACTCTGCTCAAATGGCGTTATGCGAAGTGCGCTGAAAGGGAAGACTTTGCAGAGGGTAGTCCAGCCTCTACCAAAGACCCAGTCCCCTCCTCCTCTGGGTGACAAGTGTTTGTCCCCTTCATTAACTCCGGTACCGAGAGGCCTCCGCAGCCAAAGCAAACAGTGGCGTGGTTTGTCCGCGGAAAAGCTGAAGGTTAGCATGCAGAATTTTATTTCCTGCACCCAGAACGAGTGAGTTCTCAGATGAAGGCAATCTGACAGTGACAGAGACCTTTAAAAAAGAGTATAGACGCTCTGGGGGTGTAGTGGTTATGCGTTGTACTGCAATCCCCGTAGTCAGCAGTTCAAAATGATCCGCAGCTCCGTGGGAGAAAGACTGGGCTTTCTACACCCACAGAGTCTCAGGAGCCCCCCCCCCCCACCCCAACATGGGGTCACTTTGAGTCTGCATTGACTCAATGAATGACAGTTAGGGGGACATTTCTGGTTGTCACAACTAGAGGATTGTGACTGGGATCAATTGGGTAGAAGCCATGAATACTGCTCATCATCCTGCAATGCAAAGACAGCACCCCATGACAAAGAACGCGCAGCCCAAAATGCCAGTAGTGATGAATTTGAGAAACCGTGATCATGAGAAACCAGAGAAAAGTACACTCACACACAAACACGTTCATATCATTAGCACATTGCCAGGCACAGTTTCTTTTGATCAAATTCTTAGAAAATGTATAGTTTACCTTGGTTGACTGGCTTTGAGCCATGGTCTAATTTCCATTTACTCTTAGATCTGCCCCTTTGGAAACATACAGATTACGTAAGTGTAATTCATCTTCTAATGACCAGGCTTCAATTATATGAAGGAATTTTCCAAAGTGACAGTTTCTCCAATCCAAGCCTTCCTATCTCCTGATATGTCAGGATTTCCAATACACTCACGCAAATTTAGATTGCAAATAACAAAAGCTACCTAAAAAGGGGCGATGGAGAAGTGGGGGGCAGTCAAATGAGAGGTGACTTGTTGGGAGGACACTGGTCTTTCTCAGAATTCAAGGAAATACTAAAGCCACTTAGTCCTTGGGGGAGAGAGAGAGAGAGAGAGAGAGAGAGAGAGAGAGAGAGAGAGAGAGAGAGAGAGATTAGCCTATAGATGAGCGTTTAGATTTGTTTGTTCTGATTATTGAATTTTCAAGGTCTAATGCAGTGGCTGGGAAATTGTAGGTATTTAATAATTATGTGTTAAATGGAAATGAAGGAAGGATGGTGAAAGGGAGAGAGGTAAGAAAAGAGGGAGGGAGAAAGAAAGGAAGGGAGAAATGGACAAGCCATAAATAGAGACTTTTCTTCCAAAGGGAATGAATCAAACAGCTAACCCCCAAGAATGTTCTTTGTCCCTTTAGCAACCATGGCTCTGTGGAAAACAAGAAAACTGTCAGCAAAAATAAGCACCCAGCACGTGTGTGAAGCGCTGGCTCCAACCCTTTAAAGACCTCCTAGCTTTGCTACTTTGACTTCTGTTTGTGATGCTAAATTTCTTGCTGCCTCTTTAAGCTTACAACATGTTTGGGGGCTTTACAACATGCAAGTCTGTTATTAGAGATTCTGTTGAATTATTCAGGGTTAAATCAAGATGCGAAGACACCTTTTTTGAGACAGAAAATTGGCAAACACTCTCTAAGATGCCTTACAGCAACAACGGCAACAAAAAAAAATCCTACAAATTTTGCTGCAGCTGTTGCATTTACCATAAAATTGATGATGATTTTTTAAATGCTACCTGCATAAGTGTTCCTCAAGAAGTTCGTTTGATTCCTAGGCCAGTGTCAGCTTTTATCACAGTCCAGGAAGACATACACTGCATCTGAGACTCAAGGGGTTAATTCTATCTTAGGCAGCTTCTGAAACACACATAAGGTAATGTGCCATCAATATCAGAAATCAACATTAAGTGAAAAAAAATACTCCTCCCCTTGACTTTCATTATAAGCCCAGGAATATTGAAAACCACAATGACTCGAGGGAATGTGTCAAAATACACTTGATACACATCAAAAAGAATTGCCTCTGCAAGGCTGGAAGGATCAATTACCTTCCTTCCAAAATGCTGACCCCACAGCTGAGGGTTTCAGCAAAGTGCAGCGACATTTCCTAGAAAGCTTCCGAAAAGAGTTTGAATGTGGCACTAGGCAGAAATTCTTCGTGGAAAAAAAAATCCCAAACATGTTCAGGAAGCCATGTGTACATCCTACATAAGCAAACGAAAAGAGGAGATGAGCTAGATCAGAAAACAGAGCTGGCACTGCCAATAGGGACAATGATAGAACCTCTGGTGGTGTAGTGCTTATGACTTGGGCTGTTAACTGCAAGGTCAGCAGTTCGAAACTACCTTGAGAGTAAGGAGGCTTTCTACTCTCATAAATAGCTAAAGTCTTTGGAACCACATGGGCAGTTCTACCCTGTCCTATAGGGTCACTGTTAGTTAGAATCAACTCAATGGCATAAGTTGATAATTTGAGAGGGGGGCATTTTTGGTACATGGGAGATTGTGTTTTGATTCCTCACACACAGTCTCCCTTTTACCCCCTATTCCCACTGGCTGCCATTGCTATGATGCTGAACACATTTCAGCAAAGCTTCCAGATTAAGTTAGGAAAAAAAATTCCGATGGCCATCAAGTGGATTTAGACTTGTATTTACCCTATTGGTCAGAGCAGAACTGCTCCTTAAGGTTTTTGAACCAAAGTCTGCTAGTTTAAGGTAGACAAGTAAGAAAGGCCTGGAGAGCTATTTCCAAATCTCAGCCAGCAGAAATGCCAGGGATCACCATGATCCAATCAGAAACGGAGGAAGGAAATGGCACCTATGATCGTGGAGAAGCATTTTCTTTCATTGCGATTGAATCCGCATACGTAGGCACCTACTCATGCTGGGCAACAACATTGACTGCTATTCTAAGGGAGAAAGAGACTTCAGATTCAAATATACTTTAGACCTCTGCTCAGTCGTAAGCAGAATAGAGAAAAGGGGGATCACTCAGATGAAGGAGACATCAGCATGCGGCCATAAGAGTGTTCACATGACTGATAAGGTAGAACATGTAAACAAAGGAAGTGTCACAACATCTTTATTGGCAGCAGGGCAGGGCATTGCAGTGGTAGATGGGGCAGAAGCGAGAAAGGACCGACGATTGCGATACATACACTATCGCAGATCCGAAAAAAAATACAGGATCGGTTCTGAGGCCCTAAGCATCTTGCTTGCAGCATGATTCACATCCTTGTGACCCCAGACCTAATTTCCAACATAGTAATATCCAGCAAGTAGTTTAACGTCAGGTTGCCCTTCCTACGGCTAGCCAGAAGAGTCACAGCAAACAGCACTCTACCCAAGGACAAAGCTTTCTACATTGCGAGTCAACAGTCAGAAAGAACTCAGTGGAGGCTGAACCATGGTGCAGGCTCAAAATGGATTTAGGGATCTCACTGTACACTGCATGCAGCCTTCTGCAAACCTAGTGCTTAGAATTTAAGCTGGGAATGTAGGTTCCCAAACTTATTGAGTTTACTGACCCTTTTCAGGAAAAGAATTACTTAGCAACCCCTGGCAATTAATAACTTCTTAAGCTCTGGCCCTTCCTCCAGGATAAAGTGCAGATATCTGCCTTTACAGCCCACTGAATTGCTCCCGCACCCCCAGGGGGTGGCATCGCCCACTTGGAGAAACACTTCTAATGCATTCCTTCTCTGACCATGGATTTGACTATAAATCCTTTGGTTACACTTAGTTTTGTGTGTTTTCTTCTACATGGACTACTTGCTGGCTCTTAGACGGCCACTTGCTTTAGGTAAATATTTAAGATCCCATGAATCTCGAGGCCCAGAGGGCAAGCTCCATTCCTGGCTCTTGTTGGACAGTGAGATTCCAACTGCCTGCTTCTTAGATTGTTCATATTGTATTCAATGAGAGGACGGTCACAATGGACTCCGTTCACACTCACGTGCAACTAAAACCCTCTCAGTATCTTCCGCACCCCAGATCCTCCAAGAAAAAGTTGTTTGGTGGGAGTTGTTTGGTGGCTAGCAGAGTCATCTTAAGTAAGTCACTGCCCTGCAGTAAATTTGGTTCCAGCTTTGTTGTTGAAATGATCTCGAGCCACATTGCCTGTAAGATGCCACATTTTTCCTCCTATCTTCTGGGAAAGCATTGCTCAGGCTACTGATCTACTGAGCGCAATGCTACCTCCACAATCGGAGAGTGACATCTTTTAAGTCAAGCTCTTCTGACCCCAATACTAATTACATTATTTGCTTGCATAACAAGAAGTCCAGAGACAAGCCGTCGAGCATCAGTAATGGCATTACAGATCCAGGATTCTTCGATCCTCTTGCTTTACCATTTTTCAGCATGTGGTTTTATCCTCAAGTCCAGAGGGTAATTATTGCCCTTCCAGGCTCCTTGAAAGAAAGAAAATGAAAGAGCTAAGAGGCAGGGGGACTTGCCTTTTCATTTGGGAAGAGATGCTGATTCCAAATACATCTCCCTAGGTCTCCTTCGTCAGACTTTGCTACATGACCACCCCTAGCTGTAAGAAAGGCAGGTGTTCTCTTTAAAAAAAAGAATCTGGGGAGTTGTCACTCTAAGGAAAATTTCAATTCAAATAGTGAGAAATAAGTGAAGATGGACGTTGAGGGGGTCAGTAGCTTGTCACAATACTGTCAACACTTTCCTCCCACTCATTAGTCTTTCCTATGAGCGTTTCATGCCACCTAGAATAATTTCCATCCTGCTTATCAGAGCGCTTTCCGTTCTGTTCTTGGTGTGCAGCATAACTCAAATTCAAAAAAGGAAGAAAGTATAAAGTGAAGTAAGGAAGAAAGAAAAAGTGGAGGGGGAGAAATGAAACATGAGGGCAAGGAGGATTAAGATTAAGAAAAGATGGAAAAGATGGGTGGGGCGGAAAGGGGGAACCGATTACAAGGACCTATGTATACCCTCCTCCCTGGGGGATGGACAACAGAAAAGTGGGTGAAGGGAGACATCCGACAGTGTAAGATATGACAAAATAATAATTTATAAATTATCAAGGGTTCATGAAGGAAGGGCTAGTGGAGAGGGAGGGGGAAAAATGAGGACCTGATGCCAGGGGCTTAGGTGGAGATCAAATGTTTTGAGAATGATGATGACAACGAATGTACAAATGTGCTTTACACATTTGATGTATGGATGGATTGTGATAAGAGTAGTATGAGTCCCTAATAAAATGATTTTTAAAAAGCAAAAAAGAAAAGATGGAGTAAATTGACAAAATCAGGGCTGGGCGAATTATGGTCTAAACTCTGCTATGTCTGATTTCAAACAGAAAGTTTTATTGGAGCGTGGTCATGCCGACGCATGCTGTCACAACAGAATTGAATAATTTGGCAGAGATTATAAATCCTGCAAATCTTAAGATAACGATTCCTGGTTCTTTACAGAAAAAATGGTTACACCCTCGGACTCAGTGATTGATTAATCCATATGAGATAGACATCCCACAAAAGTTCCTGGTTTAAAAGGAATAATAACATGGTGGTGTGTAAGGAGGGATCAAATGAATTGATTTCCTCCCTCCCCCCTCATGCCCACCACACACTCACTTTGCCTATACTCTTTACATTTCTCTTTTTTTTTTTGCATTGGTCTAATCGAACCATGTGATGTGACTTAGAAGTAAGAAAAGGGTCTTGTAACATAGCCCATGTATTTTGTGATTTCTGATGTCAATGTGCTGGTTTTCTCATGCCCCCAAGAGCACGTCCGATCCCTTTTATTGGCATTTGGCTCAAAAAAGATAGTAAGTTGATATCTCTAGGAGTCCATAGGCATTGGTTAATATGCTTACCTGATCATCAAAAGGTTGGAAGTTCAAGTCTACCCTGATGGCAAATGAATTCAGAGCAATCGTTGGAGCACAGGAGGGCTCTGACACACATGGGTCACCATGAGCTGGAGCCACTTTGCTGGTCCCATCAAGCCCTTGTGCTCATTCCCTGTGAGAGCTTGAGTTGGAACGATGGAGACTGTCTGCACTGCGGGAGAGTGTGTGCACTGAGGGTCTAGTTCAGCCGCTGCACCCTCTGCTCTGCCTGGTACCCAGTATGAGGAGCGCTCATGCCGGGGCCCCATGCCTGCTGGTCACTTGGGAATACCTTCTTTTGGAACACTGAGGGTCCTAACACCTCGATGAACCATAGGGAAGTTTAAGTGACTTGAGGGGTTGCTAAGGCTCAGGCCTCATTCTACTCACCATACTGGAGAAGGACGTGTGCAGCCGTCCAACTCCAAGCCCAGCCTGCCAGGCTCCAGAGCTTGTCAGCGGCCTTTCCCCTCCTGCCACCATTTATGGGGCAGACACTCATCCTTGAAAGGGAAAGCTTTCACGCACTTCAGCCCAGCCTCCGCTCCTTCCCTTCCTTTGCTTCTTCTCAAAAATGAAGCCCAGCTATTCCGTTCCCTTGCCCAGTTTCTTTCATTTAGGACAAATTTCAATATGAAATCAGAGGGAAAGTAGAAGGATGGTCTTGCTCCCTGTACCCCCACCCTGCAGCTCGCCACCTTAAAGCCAAGTTGAGAATCTGACTTCCCTGGGTTCCAAGTCACCCAAGGACCCCTAGTTCTCCTCTCCAAAGGGCAAAGGCCACTTCAAACAAAATGCCAAACGTGCTTCTCACAAATAAACCTGACTCCAAACTCTGGCAGTAAAACTTTGCAAACCACTCTGATAGAGATATTGGGACTAATTACCAGGAAGCAGCCGCTACAGGCCCAGGCCTAATGCTGTTTATTGCACCCCTCCTTGCAGGGACTCCCAGGGGTAGGTTCTGAAATAAAGATTTAATCTGAGGGTAAATCAGAACAACAAAAAAATGTAGCTCATTGTAAACAATGGCATCTCCAACACAGCTGAGTCCATCAGTGTAAAAGCACAGTCCTCCTCATCCTCCCCGATACTGTAAACATCTGCAATGCTATTTATTGTGACTACATGTGTGTGGCCTGGCATGAGTGAAACTGGGAGCGTTTTCGTGACTGAGGGACATAAACGTCAAATACTGCCTCCATCATTCTTCCAGTTTTTAAATGATAAAATCTAAATATTAATTTTAATGGAAAGGTTAGGAAATTGGAAACTGCCTTACCCCTTGAAGTCACAGAATAACTCCGGCTCCCAGGGAGAGCCAGCATTCCGGGAAGATTACAGAGGCAGGTGGGGTCCAGACGTGGGCCCTGAGAAATGACACGTGCCATAAACACAGGCTCAGAACTAGAGCTCTCTAGCAACCAACCCGGCAGACTATTTTTTGTTGGACGTTTTTTGCGTGTGTTTGTTTGTAACTAAAGGCACAATAGAGAAGAGAGGAGATTAAGAAAAACGAAAACCGTCCAACTCCCCTGCAATATGGAGTCCATTTGAACATCTTCGATGTAAATTTCTGGAAAAGAGGCTTTGTCTTAGTACACACTTATATACGCGAAGATAAGCCAAGCTTTTCGGCACATTTTTAATGTAGTTGTGGTTAAAGTAGGTGCCTCGGCTGATATTCGGGTCGGCTTATAATAGAGTATATATGGCAGTTCGATTATAACAGAAAGACCACAAATAGATGACTCTAGCAAACCAAAATGCATTGCCACACAGAGTAAGAGGCTAGAAATCAGAATTCAGTGGAAAGGACCTTTGGGGGTAGAAGGACTTTCTTCCCTGCTTGCTCTAGAGAAAAGTCCTAATCTCTTTAGATTCAGTTGCTTAGTTTCTTGCTGATCTCCATGTGGCCTGGAACCCTACTTTTCTTATCTCTGCTTGCGTGTTTTTTGCTCAACCAACTTTTATTATATCTGAAAAGGGACTGACTCAACACACACAATACTCATACTTAAGGAGCCTTATTGGTGCTGTCGAGTAAGTGTTGAGCTGTTAACTGCAAGGTTGGTGGTTCAAACACACAAGTCGCTCTGCAGGAGAAAGATAAATCTCTCTTCTTCCATAAAGATTAGCAGCCTCTGAAGTTCTATACAGGGTTACTATGAGTCAGAATAGACTGTGGCTTTGGCTTCATTCTCACACTGCCTCAGTAATGTTAACACCAAAATCCATTCCCAAATGGAATTGCAACCACTATAGGAGATAGGATTTATAACTTAACTTTAGGGACACATTTAATCCCAACATGCCGTTAACCAAGCACCCATTATCCCTAAACCACATAACTGGTTACAGTGGGTTCATTAGAAGAAATTACGGATTTGGAAGTGTTCAAGTGCAGACAGTCCCTATTCTAGGTAAAGCCAGAAAGCACATATCACAGATGTCCAACCCCACCTGCAGAACCCAACTCATCCAAATCTCTGCTTCTAAGAGCAAATAGTTCCTGATCCACTTTCCCTGTCACGTTCACCTGCAAAGGCTTTGGAGAAAACACCTGTCTGAAGATCACTGTCAATTCAGTGCAACGAGTCTGTCACTTAGCTGAAGTCAGAGGCCTCTGCCCTAACTGCATGTTGCTAATTCTGGGCTAAGCCTTCAGCAAGTCTTTTACATCTTTCTTTATCACAATTTTCAAGTGCCTTGTCTACCTTCCTAGCTTATAGGTTCTGGAATTAATGATCATACAAAACTTGGATCGCAAGTAGAGCCGTAGATCTCAACTAGGCAATTTTGCCCCCAGGAGATGTTTGACATCCTGTTGAAATAGTTCTTGTTATCACAACTTCGAGTGTGCTGGCAAAGAATATTGACAGTTCCATGGACCGCTAAAATGACACATGGATCAATCTCAGGAGTACAGCCAGGGGGGTCCTTGGAAGCAAGGATGGCAAAACTTGGTCTTATATACTTTGAACATGTTGTCAGGAAAGACCAGTCTCTGGAGAAAGACATCATGGTAAAGTAGAGGGGCAGAGAAAGAGATGAAGGCTCTGGATGATGACTTGACACAGCGGCTGCGTCAAGCATAGGAACAAGTATGCAAATGGCTCAGGACCAGGCAGTGCCCAATGTTTTGTATGTAAGATTGCTATGGGTTGGAACTGAATCAATGGCACCTACTAACAACGACACCACACTGACATCTAGTGAGTAAACATCAAGGATACTGCTAAGCACCTTACTCTACCAGCAATGATGCCAAGATTGACAAAACCAGCCCTGGGATGAATTGCTATTCACAGGTCATTTATTTAGCAATTGATGGCCTATAGGAAGTGATATTTGATAGTATTATGAATAAGTTCTTATGAAAGTTATTATTATATCCTCCAAGTTCGTGTTCTTTCATTATGTGGCGTCCAACAGGGAGACTCTCAGCGTAGCACTGTCTCCATTTCTTAACGTTGTTGTAACAGGAAGAGCACTAGTGGGTGCTCTTTAAAGAACAGCAATTTATTTTCTCACAGTTCATGCGCCTAGAGTCTGAATTCAGAGCAGGCTCTCTCGGTTGATTCTAGGGCAAGATCCTTATCTCAGATTCTGTAGTTTTGGTGTTGTTAGCTTTTCTGCACATGTCATTTGTTTCCCCTGGCACTGCATTCTTCTTTCTGTGTCAATATTGTTCCTTATAGCTCAGAAGTGATTTCATTTAGGAAACACTTATACTAATATGATCTCATTCACGTAACAAACAAAAATCCCTATTCTCCAGTGGGATTCTATCCCCAGGAGTAGAGGTTAGGATTCCAGCCATAATTGGGCACAAATAATTCAATCAATAGCACACGACCCTCCCGACTAAATTTGCCTAATCACCACCGAATCATTTGAAACTGAATATACAACCTTACGTCAAGCCAAAATCAAACTCACTGCAATCAAGTTGATGCCGACTTATTAAGACCACCTAGGCCAAGGTGAACTCTTCCTGTAAGTTCGGAGAAGTAGACTGGCCCATCTTCCCCCCATGGAGTGAGTGGTGGTTTCGAACTGCTGATCTTTTGTTTGTCACCACTGTCAACAGGTCCTACCAAACTGGATAAGATGTAGTTCAGCTAAATTACAAAGAAAATGGATTAGAATAACATTCCATTATTAAGAATTTGGTTCTTAGACCTTAAACATCTTTGAGGTTTCTCTAAGAAATGGACTGGACGCAAGGTCTAGCTCAAAGCAGGGGCTTTGCTTCTGTTTATTGAACTGATCATATCTTGCTACAATAACATTCTTGCTAATTTTCTGTGTGTAACAAAGAAAGGGTAGACAGAATGCAAGGGTGGAGTCTAGATTAGAGTATTTGCTTGGTAAAACATTTCCCGAGTGAATAAATGGAAACCTGAATGAAGTAAATTGAGTTCTGGCATTTTTGTTCTCTCTGGGCCGTCTTTCCCTAAACTATAAAAATGCATATGATGCTATCATTTGTCTTACAGATCCCATGAGAACTTTGAAGATCAAGCTATGTAATTTCTGGAATGATAGGATTTGGCTTAGACACCCAAATAACCATGAGTCCTCTACTTGAGATATGACCCTTGTTTTTGTTCAGCCTAAATTGCCAAGAGATTAGAACATTACGTATTTATAGCTAAATGACTGTCCTCTCACCGAATGTGAAACAGTAATGGCAGATGACGTGCCCGTCACCCAATCCTCCACCAAATTAGAATGGGTCCGTGCAGTTGGTGAGCCTCACTAGCTCCCATCTCATTCCATCTCCAACACTACCACTAGCAACACCAGCATTCCCATAAGGATTCTATGGGATCATCCTTCTACTGACAAGGATTCTGTGGGCCCATAAAACTCGAAATTTCTAAATGAAAAACAAGTTGAACAGATTTTTTTTTGGTAGGACTTGTCAAAGTCTTGGGAATTCCCAAAGGTTAGAATATGTGTATTTCTGAATTAATTTTAAAAGAATATCATTTTTTAAAATTTTAACTAGAGACACTAAATATTTCAAGAAGGGTGGTTGGGAGAATTCTGGACACAAAATCATTTTCATCGTGTCAAGAAGATGTGCTATTTTGTTTTTTAAAGAACCAAACCAAAGACCAAGAGAAACATGTTATGCTTTTTATGCATGACCCAGGTCCTCAGACCTCATGTCCTAGTTTATGCAGATACATTTTGAAGGATTACCACCTCCAGGGCAATCTGGTGGAGATGAAACCAGGTGAATGCACATTGATCACACATTTTTACCTTTACATTATCTACCTTTGAGGGAGTTGTCATTCAAATGTATGACAAACTGGCACTTAATCCTAATGTACTGCATCAATGAGCACCGGCCCAATATCACTGCCTCAGAATGAAGTAGAAACTCAGAAGACAGAGGAGCGAGCGAGGACTGAGAAAGCTGGCACTGAGGGAGGAACAGGTGGCTGTTGGAAGGAAGTAGGGAAAGTGGGCGTGGCTCCAGGTGAGCAGCAGAAAGGACCCGGGTAAAACTACCACAATGGTAGTCCCTAAAAGGAGAGCATAAGACTAGATTGGATGCATTCACTGCCATGAGGCAAGGGAGCACCTTTTTGGTTTGGTACACCACCCAATCACTGATCCCAGTTGTAAACCAAGGGAAGTGCGTTACAAGGGGGCATCTGTGAATCATGATCAGCCTAACTCAGAGCAGGGGGTGGGGTGGGGTGGATGTGCTGGTCAGCTAACAGGGATTTGGGGAGGATCCCACTAGAGCAACACAGCAAGCAGCATTTAATGGAGCACTCGGAAAACAGTGGGGATCTAGGAAAAGGTTTGCAATGCATTGTCAGATTAGGTATATAAAGCTTGAAGGGAAGGATACATGGGCTTTTCAAAAGCCTTTCCGTGGGAGGCAACATCTGCCCTAAGGTAGAGCCCAGCTCCTGATACAATACATTTCAAATGTGACTACGCTGGGATTTGATTGCTGTTTCCCGGTATCTGACTTTATTGCTGCCATCCATCTACATTCTACAACAAGCACTAACCCAACCATTCTGGTGTGCTGAGACATCACAGAAAAAGCTACATGTGCAATTTGCTTTTCTGTTTGCTAAATTTTGTTGGCTTTTTATATGGCTTTCCTCTTCATTGGTCTTTTGACCAAACTAAATCATTCCCCTCAGCGTTACAGGGAATAAGACAGCTATGGGATATGATAATGGCTCATATTTGCAGGCTGCAAGAGGAAATGAGTCATTTGAATAACATAAGCAATGATAACTCAGCTGAATATGACTAAGATGTTAAAAATAAGGTGTGTTTACAAGGGAATAAACTTCCTGATTTCACTGTTACTC